>NW_020955200.1:198835-251278 GCF_003031625.1 Empidonax traillii
TAGGAACACAAGTCTTAAAATTACCTGTTTTCTCAAGTTCAATACAAATTGTCTTACTCACTTTCCCATTTTCATATCAACCTTTATATTAACTTTTACCCCAGGTTTGCTAGAAAATTTTCATTGTTAAATCCCATTAAAATTACAAATGTTGTCTTTATTATAAATAAGAAAGGGTGAATTGTAAGGATTAGAAACTGATAACTCACTTGAATATCATTGGTTCCTGTTTTTGCATAGTTATTATATTGTCTCTTTGTATTGGCTATCTAAATGTCCAATCACCACTCTCCCCACCAGCCCATATAAGCTGGGGGACATTTGAATAAACTCTCTCTTCCTGCTGGCCTCCCTGCGTGCTGCGTGCCCTCTCTCCGGGCAGAGGCCCCTCCGCTGCCTGTCCCGGCCACGAGGGCAGGCAGAGGGGGGGTGGGAGTAATCTCAACCCTGGAAACCCTCACACAGCGCCGGGAGAGACCCCCCAGAAGCCACTCAAACCCCAACAACCTGCTTTGAACTACTGTCAGTCTCTCTCCTCAGCCCATCAAATGGGAACTCACTCATCTGCATCTCCCCCAAAACTCTTCCGACTACATCCAACCATAGAGACCAATGAAAACGAAGCAGTCTAAGCAAAAGACTTGACCCAAAGACTTTCATTTCTCCACAAAAAATCAAAGGCCTGAAAGTTACAACCTGACTAAGCTTCATCCCTTTAGAAAAACTTTATATTCCACTAACAGACCAGTAGATGCATGAACTAAAAAACAAATAAATTCCAAAAACAATAAATTGGGTTTGTTTGGGGGTTTTTTGTTTGTTTTTTTAATACATGTCCTTAAAAAGATAGCACAAGAGAATTTAAGAAGAAAAGTTTTTTTAGGAAGTAGTTTTGGCTCCATCAGACCATTTCACACAATTCCATAATCCACCAGAAACAGTTCTGCTCTGACCTATTGCTATTAAAGCCTTTAGCCTCTTTTCATCGACCAGTCCCACGCTTAAACGATAAGAAATCATGACTGTACCTTCATTAAACCTTGATCTCAGAAAATCTGAATGGGAACAAATTGGCTATATTTTCACTGAAGGGACAAGAACAATGCAGTAAAAATAATTACTTATTTTAGATCCATTAGCATCTACATCACCAGCAGACTAATTACTGTAACACAGAGCTCCTAGTAGGCTAATACAGCATGCTTTCCAAAGTCAGTGTCAATCCAATCCAGAAAATGTAAAGAGCAACGCAGTTCACTTCCAAAGGATATTTGCCTATGCCTGCATCTAAATAGGCAAGTTACAGAAGTACGTTCCTAGAAAGGTTAGTAACTGCCATTATGGAACTTTACCTGATCCCCTTGTCAATTATGCATCCAGAATGCATTCAGACTTTCAGGTCCCCATGAATATTCATCTACTACCTTATGTTTACTTTCAAGCCATCAGTTTAATTAGAATAAAACAATTAATATCACTTCATTAAAAAAATGCATCATATTATTATACAAAAGCTACAACTTACTCCACTGCATTGCTGTTTTTCCATCTTTAGTGATGTCCCACTGGAATACAGCGTTTACTTTCTTCACCAGTTCGTTTCCAAGCTCTTTGACACGACGACCAATTTCTTCAAACACAAGGTCACTCTGCAACCCTACAGTCTTTAAAAAAAAAAAAGTATGAAGAACTGAAAATTGAAACTTTGTTAAAAGGTACTGAATATGTCTCTTAGTTTATGCATTGTGTTCAGGAAAAGTATCTGTAGCAGAATCATTAAATGCAATTGAGATTTCTTCTACCACAAAATAATCCCCTCTAGCAGCCGTAAGCACTAAAGAATACATTTAAGCAGAAAATGCTTAATTCCAAATTTTCATTTCAAATTATTTCAAATCTTGCTTTTGCAGTTTTGTCATTTATCACTAAAAGACAGGCTTTTTAATTAGTGCTCTTAAGAGTTTCTAAGTTGCCCTTTATTCCCTTTGGAGGATAACCATTGTTACTTTTTCCACAGTGAATGGCAGGTTAGTTTTTAAAACAAAAAATTGGTTTTACCAGTATACTGCTTTACCTTCACATAGAAGTTGTTCAAAACATATTTAACTATGAACACAGTCAAAACTCCAATGAAGACAGAATTTAAGAGTGCAAATAGCTACTTTTACATTTTCAACTTTTCTAAACACATTATTGTGCAAGCCTTTCATTGACTTTCTTTAGCAGATACTTGTGCTAGATAAAGGGCTACACCTTTAGAAGCTACTCCAGTGACATTTCTCATCTAACTGGAACTGGAGCAGAGAAGCTCTCACAGCTGTAGTTGTTCTGCTGTACCCACCTGTACACCAGAATGCAGTGCTCCTCAGGCTGCTATCCTATCACCTCTTTGGTTATGCCCAATATTTTCCATTATACAACAGGGTTCCTAATGGCATTTTAATTTGCCAATCTTCACTCAGTCAGATTAGTTTCCCTCTCAGCAAATGTCTGTCAAAGCACCTTAATTTCTCAGAGTAAGCTTATACAAAAACACTTTTGTAATGTCTTAAATGTCTTTCAGACCATGTTAAGAACCCAGGTCATCCTCAGAAACTGCAAGTACAATTCTGTCTGCTGTACAAGCCCAGCATGCAAGGCTTAAGGCAGGAATGCATGCAGAGGATTTTTTAAAATATACACAGTATAAAGTGCATATTGTGTTAGGCCTAACCACATGTACAAATAGCTCTCAGAGTCTTATCTCAAAATGATTCAATGACAAAACTGTTCTTTTCTATGAGTACATTATCTCATTTTCATTTATTCTAATGCCTCCTTGCCACTCTCTCCATGTTTCTGAAAAAAATTGAGAAAGGTCAGTCACACACTTTTACATCCTACACAGATTTTGATCTTTAACATTTACAAAATAAAAACAAAATCCTTGTTCTACAGATACAGGATGTAATTTCAGTTTCAAGTTACGCAAGTGCTCGAGACCTGTGGCCCTCACTGGTACATGCCTCACTTGTTTTGTAACATTACATCACAAGGCTTATTATAAGAGTTCAGTTAGCATCAAGCATATTAAACTACATCAGCCATCCTGCGTGTCCTAAAACAACTGGAATTTTCCTCTCAAATAGACCAATTAACCTCTGCATCTTAAACAACATGTGTGTTCATTCTTTTTCACTCACACACTCATCAGCTTATCACAAATAAGACTAGTAAGTGATCTAAGTATCTTTCCTGTGTTTATCACAAAAATAAAGCCTAACTATGCTGCTTTGCAAGGTAGGACTTTTATTGCTTCCCCCTACCTTCAGAGGCTCTCGAGCAGAAGGCTTCTCCAAGCCTGGTACTATATCCACATAGCCCCCTGCAATAGCAACTTCTCCAGTCTCCTTGACCTGTGGGGACAGCGAAATACACTAAGGAGGTTATTTGCAAAAGTAACAACAGAAGAGTATCCAAGGAGTTCTCCTTATATTTTAAAATTAGAGATGAAGAAAATAGAAAACATAAAAGTTAGAGAGTGAAAAAAATGCCTCATAAGTGAGCTGTAGTCTTGAGGCAAACTGTTAGTACACCACGTATTTCAAGCAGCTCTTCAAATGAAATAACTATTTGCCTCTTGAGAAATTGTACCAAAATATAGTTCTGGTTTTCTGTCCACAAAATAGTAGAAAAATCTTATTCATCTGAAAGTTTACCTCCATTGTCATAAGTTACTGTCAATGTTTCTTTACAAATAGTTCTGAGAAAGACATCGTTCTAAAATGTTTTTCCTTGAGGTAGATATTCAGTTGTCAGGAGTCCATTTAGACAATTTCAATACCTCCATATGCCTTATACTGCAACTTGTACTAGAAACAATTTTTAAAGCAAGAAAGATTACAAGAGAATGATGAAAAATACCTGAATTCCCTTCTGGTTTAATTTTTTTGAAATAGTTAAATCAAAGAAGAAAACATGTTTCATTTTGGCATTGTCTCTTTGAGGAGTGTAACAAACCATTCTGACTTATGGCAGCAAACAGAAGATGGCAAACTGATTCACTGACAATGCATATAGAGAGTCAATAAAACAGAATAATATTCAGTATCACAGTCTAGTTTATTGCACTACTACAGTTACTCAAATCATGCCTAACAGCTTGTCACCCACTGCCACTGCACTTCAGACAATGCCAAAACTGGAATCAAATTAGCTCAAATCAAAGTAATGTATCCACTCCTGGTTTGATTTAGCCAGAGTTTATTTCAAGCACAAAGATGCTTTTAATTCAGATAAATCCAAAATGGAATAAGAAACGGAATCCTACTCAACTCATAACTGTTCAAACAAGGCAGTTTTCTACTATCCTGTTAAACCTTGTAATTTCTCTCTAAAATCAGCTACTCCAAACTTGTGTGAGGAAAGAAACCTGTAGAAAAATTCACCAAAACCAAAACAATGACTAAACCAAGCATAATTACAAATTCAGCTTTTAAACAGAAGAAAATAACTCACCCTGTTTACAAATTCCAAAGGGCTTGTAAGCATATCATGAGCTCTATTGGTTTACACAGTGCACACAAACCCTCAAAAGTAAACACCTGAATTCTAGAAATTCTGTCAGGACTGGGTGGTAGTATCTTTTAAATATACCTACAGGAATCTCCAAAGCTCATCTGAGGCACCAAACTACCTCAGTTACTACTAGTAATCAGAGATGGACAGTTTGTACATAGGACTCTCTATATTGTTAATATTCTGAAACTCTATAGCTGCTAACACTCACCAGGTCTGCAAACAGAATTTATCTCCTTCACTCAACATATATACCACAAAGCTGTATTCCTGAGGAAACAGCAATCATGTGTCCCTGTGATGACTCCCCTTATTTGATTTTGTGTGCCAATCCTCCCTGCAGCTGCAACTGTACCTGCTGCCTTACTCACTAATCAAACAGCTGGTTACATTTTCACAGATATGGGATTGCAGAATTTTGACCAGCCAAAGTAATGTAAATTCTATCTGCATTAGTCAGTGCATATTGACAAATACCAGTATTAAACCACAGTTTACAAAAGTTACAATGTCATACAATACTACATCAGAAGCAATGAACATCTATTTTTTGCCCTTTACCTGAAGCATTTTACTCTCAGCTTCCAATAAAGAGCCTATGATGTGTAGGCGAGGATTATAGGATACCCACACAAAATGTTAATAGCAATGTCAAAGAAAACAGACTAATGCAACACCAGAATTTATAAAAGGTAAAATTCTGTTTTATTGTATTTTCTATGTCCAACTGCTATGAAATTTCCATTTTTAAGTTTTCCTGCGTTTAACTCAATTTAAGCTAAATTTGAAGCATGTTCACCTGCAAAAACTGTCAGGAGTTGATTTAAGATAAATAACTATTAAAAAAAAGGGTGCACATGCGAGGTTATAAGTAACTGCAGAACACAAGTACAAACTATGATGACCTGAGTATGACTGCTTTTTGCTCTTTCACAATGGTCAAACACAGAAAATGCAACACAATGAAATGAGCTCTCATTTAATATGAAAGTATTAAGTCCTATAATGGTATTTTGATTGAAATCCTAGTGACACCATAAAATGAATGAGAATATTTCATTCTATTCCTAATTTCTTTATAAAACCCTCATCAGGGGTGTGGTTTTTTGGTGGGTTTTTTTTTTGCTTTCCCCAAACCCCCAGTGTTTTAACCAACACATCTTTCTCTCAAGCCCACAATGATGAGATTGTTCTGACCTTGGTCTGAAAATGGATTCTATTTCCTTCCTTCCACATTTCTGTCTGCAAAGTTTGCCCTGGAAAGACTGGTTTTGCAAAGCGAACCTAAAAGCAAAACAAGAAAAAAAACCAAGTAAGACTGCAAACAGATCTGTCATATGTACATGGAACACTTCAAAGCACAGGCTCTACAGAAATGATAGAGCAAAGAGGAAAATTAATCAACTATTAATGTAGAATGCCTAAATATTTAAATAAACATACAAGATGGAGGCATAAAAATGCACACAGAAGTAAAAGCAATTCTGTAAGTTAAGACAGTGCAAAAGCCTTTTCCCCACTCTAAAGATTTGTCACTAAAACCAGGAAAATCAAGAAGATTAACTGCAAAGAATGAACACACATACCTTGATTGCCTTGAATCTGTTCACATCATTATTTGCAAACTGCTTCAAAACATTCCTAGCAGCAAACCCAAAGGTGCATAGTCCATGAAGTATAGGCTTCTTAAATCCTATTTAAAGAAGTAACATTTTAACACTTTAAAATTAGGACCTTGAATGTTGCTTCTACGAATATCTACAGTTTATTCATAGTATTTTTATCCAATAATGTTCTTAAACCTTTTTAACCTAATTTATCTCACTGAAAAAGTATCTGTTACCATTTATTTTCCTCTGCTTTTAGGCAAAGGAAAGCACTTGCTGAGAACCAGCACTTCAACAATGCCTATGGTCTGCAAGACTCAAGAGTAGGATTAGTCCCTGTCTGTAGAGGTGACAAAATGAAAAATATGGAGATTAGCTGCTTTAGTATATGTGCATATATGTGCACAGGCACACCAGGCACACAGATACATGGAAGATGCATATCAAGGGTAAGAGGTATTGTAATTATTAAAAGATGACAATACTAAGATTATTTGATGTTTCCTATTCGTGGTTGCCAATACGGTGCTCACTTCAGGATTAACTTTTCTTTATTTAGAAGTGGAAAAAACACTGAGAAGACTTCAGGAATTTTGAACACATGCAACAAACAAACAGACAAACAAAACAGGGTAAAAAAAGTGCAGTATTTTTCTTATACTGGTATTTTTTGGCAAGTTTCCTTGCACTTCTATGCTTTGGAGTGGGCGTTCAACCTTGGCAGAGGATAAGCTTTTTATTAGTGTTGAATCTTTTTCCAGTACTGTCAAAGTCTGACAAAAAAACCCTTTGGGAACTGGCCTCAGATTTATTAAAGTGCAACAGTAAAGTTA
The DNA here is from genome assembly GCF_003031625.1 of Empidonax traillii. NCBI lineage: Eukaryota > Metazoa > Chordata > Aves > Passeriformes > Tyrannidae > Empidonax > Empidonax traillii. Next base: position 205,833 of record NW_020955200.1, read on the forward strand.
TAAAGATGCTGTTTTTATGTATTGATCCCTTAACAAGTTGCTCTGACCTGACAAGGCACGTAAACAGTAATTGACCACACGTGCAACAGCCCATGGAACCCAGATACATCTGTCCAGCTTTGGCTCTGAAACCATTTGCTTTGCCCAGAACTCATCTGCCACTCTTGTCTGCCAGAGTCTGTTTTTCCTGAGCTCTAAACAACTCCTGATAGCATCTACACAGCATGAAATGCCCCAAGGGACAAGAGTTGGGAGAAAAAGCAAAAGCAAAACCAAACGAAAAAGAGGAGATGGGAGAAAGTGTAGCCTGCAGAGAAATGGAAGATGTAAAAGAAAGAAATCACCTTCAAGAAAAAGAGAAAAAAGCCACCAGTGGTTTTGGCTGGGATACAGTTTATTTTCTTCCCTAGTAGGATGTACAGTGCTGTGCTTGGCTCTCTCTTTAGGGTGAGAATAATGCTGAATACATTAATACAAAAATACACTCACGGGTTGGCTGTTCCTAAGTTGTGCCTAACCTAAGCCAAAGACTTTTCAATGTCTCATGCTCTGCCAGTGAGTAGGAGCACAAGAAGCTATGAGGAAGGACTGCTGACCTGCCCAAGAGGATATTACATCCCACAGAATGTCATGTCCAGCATATGAGCTGGGGGGAACTGGCCAAGAGCCACTGATCAAAGCTCAGGGATAGGCAGGGCATCAGTCCCTGTGTTGTGCATCACTTGTTTCTCTTGAAGAATTTTGCTTTCATTTTCTCTCTCCTCTTCATTATTACTACTAGAAACATCATCAGTATTACTGGCATAATGTTTTACTTTGTTTCAGTTATTAAAGTGCTCTTATCCCAACCCACAAGTTTTACATTTTCTTTTCTCCATCTCTCCTTCCCATCCCACTAGTACTAGGGGTAGGGGTGGTGGAGAAACATGAAGGGAGGAGACGGGGAAGGAATGAGCAAGCGGTTGTGTGGTAATTAGTTGCTGTCTGAGGTTAAATCATGACAAACTCAAGGCTGGGGAAGATGGGAATTATGAGAAAGTCCAAACGGAAGACAAGGCTACCAGGATCAAGCGCAAGAAAGAGAAATTTTGATTCTTTAGGTTAGAAGAGAAGATGTGACAGGACAAGCTAAAAGGAACATAAGTCTGTTTTCTCACTATGTATTACACCCAGATCATTCTGCCATTTCTTTCCTGTAATATATTTGAGTATAAACACTTTTAATAGCACTCTCTCTTGTATAAAGCGTATAAACTGTTCTGAAAGCAAAAAGATACCATGCAGTCAAAAACAGATTAGTAGCACATCGTCACTATTCAGCATCTTTCATTCAGAATGTAATAGTGACATTTAACTCTTTAAAAACTTAGTTCAATTCACAATGCAAGAACCAGAAACTACCACTGTTTTCAGAACTCAGAAACAGACAAAAATACACTACTCTATTTTCCTCAGTGTTTTTTTAATAAAACTAATGCCTACTCAAAGAAAAAGGTGATTCTGTAAGGTGATCAAGTTACATTGTATATAGACTAAAAAACCAAAGTAAATGTTGCTTTCCCTTTCTAGGACCTGGAAATACAAGACACAGGAAAATGGCACAAGACTATAAACAGGTGTTTTCACGTTGTATATGTCCTCTGAAATATTATTCACAGGAAGGCTTAACAATAACCCTGGAGCAACCTGAATGCACTATGCTGAATGCTTCCTTCCAGTGCATCCTATGAGAGCCAGTTAAAAAGAACATTCACAGAGATTGTTACAAGGCAAGAAGGTGTGTGAATATGCCCAAAGAAAAATGTTTTTGCATAACTAGAAAAAAACAGTTGTGCAATAACCCTACAGTCTTCTTTTTTTTTAAACTGTACTTACATTTATTATTAGAGTAGGGTACTGCCATAGTTTCAAAATCCAGTGCAGCAGTTTTTTGTACCTCAACTACACAGTTAATTTCATTTTCACTGTGTCTAAGTGCCAGTATTCTTTGTGTGAGCAGGTAGAAGATTTCTACTCCTCTTTTTTCGAAAGGTTTTTAAAGGATTCTCATCATTATTCCACATACTGGGGTTTCAGTTCCAAATATTTATTTTTCACCTCAAGCATCTTCACAAGGAAATACTTATCCAAAATCATCAGATGAACAAACAGGGAAAATCTCTTTATGGACTCCAGTGACTAGCATTACTTATTAATACTAATTTACATGGAATTATACACAACTGGGTTAATCAAATTTATGAAAGATCATTCGCGAAAGTATGTTAAGCGTGATCTGAACAAGAAAGTATAGCTCTGTTCTGATTGTCTTGATAAGAACACCATACGACACTTGTATATTAAAAAGAAATTCACCAGAAAACTGCTGACCAATTATTACAGATCAGTATTTTCATGTAAGGTTTATGATGATAGCAAACGTCATATTCAGGATATTCAAGGAAAAAAGTAAATCAAATTGCTATCTGACTGAAGTAAGTAAACTGTACTACTAGCAAGGTCTGAAAAGAACTCAAAAATAACTTTACAACAATATCAAGCAAACAGACCCTTTTTCTGTAATTACATCTCTTCAAAAATCAGTAAATGTAGCCTCTGGTCTGATGCTTTCACATGTAGAATTATGTAAATAATCAAGTTAATGTGCTAGCAAGAGGTGCAATTAAGCAATTTCATGGGAAAGAAGCGTTAACTCCCTCTCTCCTGTCCTTTTAGTTTTATTGGGATTGAGAATACTACATGAAAGAACAAAAAATTCCACCAACACCATCATAATCTCAGAATTATTTAGATGGAAAGAAATATGTATCAAAGAATTTATGCAGTTCCTTCTGAAGCTTTGATAGCCAATTATTTCTCTTTATGAAACAGAGACCGTAAAAACAGGATAGTGACAACAAACAAGCTCTAAAGGAAAATAGGTTAGGAGGTATATTTCCATTGTAGGTAAAGACCAAGCACCGCTCTCCATTTCCAACTACAAGAAGTAACACTTTAAATTGAAGTGTCACGCACAACTCTGAACACAGGTAATGGTGATTTTAAGAACAGCTATAGAAACAAGCACTATTTTCTCCACCTTGTCAAAGATGTACAGACAGAGTGCGGAAAAAAAAAAGACTAAAAATACATTGACACTGTCTTTTGTCCAAATATTAATACAATGGTATGCCTCAGCTCACCTCCAAGAGCAGCAAAACTTGGATCAAGATGTAAAGGATTCCAATCCCCACTCAGTCGATATAAGGCAGCCTGCAGAAACAGAGAAGGAAAAATGGGAGGCAGAAACAAGCATGAGTCACCCAAAAATTCATGACAGGTGAACAAACTCATCATAATCTACGTTACTAGTCCTTAGATAACATACTCTACAACAAAGCAGGCAAAGCAGAAATTAGTTATTACTGTGCAGACAAACTGCCAAAGCTCCAGGAAAATGTGTTAAGAGCGATGTGTGGTCTTGGTACATAAGAAAATAATAAAAGTGCTTAATGGGAGGAAGAAATTACCTACTCTGCGGACAAACAGATCCAGCTTCACTAAAATTTGGCAACAGTGAAATAAGCCATTTTCTAAAATTTTGTCCAGAGGTTCTTCAACTTGAAGTCTAATTTTAAAGAGTTTTTTTCCTTGACAATTTTATCCACAATGTAAAAAAAATTACAAATGAAAACTTCTTTTTTAAAAAACCATGCACACACTACCATGTTTTTCCAACAATTGATTCACCTTATGGAGATCAGAAATACCCTTATTCTTCCCTTTTAAAAGTACCATGACTGACTAATTGTGATATACTTCTCTAGTAGCAGATTCATGGGTAGCTGATCCCAATAAAGAGAACAAATAAAACCCAAAGTAACATTATAAGCTTTCTAGAAGACTCCGTCCTTCATGAGAAATAATCTCTTTCACTAGCAAAATATAGATTTAGTGTGTTTTATATAACGTGAATGTGAATAAAGCTGAGAAATGATGAAGGATATGGCTACTATACTTGAGTTTGCCGTCTCTGTGTAGCCTTAGCATTTCCATTATCAAATCTTGTATTTGCTGTAGGTGTACAGTAGCCAGCAGTCCATATTATAAGAGGTTTGGCAAGCCAACCTGTGAATCTTTCTGGACTAAAACCATTTTTCCCTGGGCAACAGATTCCAGTGACATCCAGTGACCAAATGATTATGGAGTACCCTCTAGTACAAATTTCCCAGAGAAAATCAGTATATCACTAATCAGTACGTTAACTAATGAATATTTCAAGAATTTAGAAGCATAATAAGATGACATGAACAAATTGAATACAGAAATAATGGAAAAAAGTTGTTAAACAGAAACAAATTTTATTTTCATCAAGCAAATTATTGACTTCTAGAACCCCTTACCACTAAACATTTTTTCCCCAGCATTTTGAACTGGGACTACAAAAAATGGTATGCGTTTGTCCAAATGAGAGCAAACTGAACTAAACTTTGTTCGGAGGAAAGAAGCTAGTAGGTTTCTCAAAGGGAAGGATAAAAAAACAAAGACTCCTCAAAGGAAGTTTTTTCTAATATATATGCATAACACTGTTTTTCCTATCAAATCTGAAGCAGACAGTGTGACTGAAGAGGTTCTGAACTCATATTATCATTTTAATCCATAATCCATCTGTTTTATTGTTTAACCTGTTAATATTCAAGTCTATTTCTTCAAGTATCTACAGTTTTAACACTGAACTCTACCTCTCTGTTATTTGTTCTGGTAACCTTCTGCAACATAGCAAGTGTTTTGAGCCTCAATTAAAGTGGAATGTAGAAGAGCTTGTCACTTTTTTCTGTGAGAGTTGGAGATATGCACTGAAAACAGCATGGGGAAAATCCTAAATTGCACCATGCACATCTTAGAAAGTAAAATTCTAAGCTAACACTTCTCAATGGCTGTATACATAGTTGTTTACTCTTTTTGAAACACTTTTCCTTTTGAAAACAAAGATGTATCAGCACAACGACATCATGAATCTGAAATTTCTAACTGTAATTCTACCTTTGCCCAAAGTATGTATTTACTGTAACTTTTTTTTTCTTTCGCAATTATCTTCTAATCGACCCTAAGTAATGTAAGACTAAAGTTCAGGTGGGTCTGAGTTCGATGTTCTGCAAAGGATGCAGTGGAGAGAGTGAATAATTTGATGAATATATCAAATTTGTAACACCATGAGAGAGATTTTTAGTGAGGGACAGATCCTTACTTTCTTTTCAAAAAAGCAGATTTAAAACTGACAATTTAGAGAGAATTGCTCAACAGAATTCTATGAAATAGGGTATCCCTCTTTAATACTGAAGTTTTCTTTCAAAAGCATCTAAAATCTAACAGCAAATTGTCATAGAGAACTAGAAAAAAATTGCCAGATACCAAATAATTAAAAGGCTTTTTAACTAAATTAAAGTTCTATGGTCTCACTTTCATTCTTCAATTACTTTGAATTTTTACGAAAGCTGTCAGGGGGCTATTTTCACAAAGGAGTTGCTATAATAAATTTTAATTTTAACTTAATAACATTCAGTTGCACTACTAGAAAATTCAATTTATGTGGTATAAAGACAAATTTCTGTTATAAGCCCAAATCTCAATTTAAATCTAGCTAAGCAGATGTTGCTTACTAAAGCTGTAATAAGAATTAGCAATTTGTTTTAAGTTTTTATTTACATGGGAGACAATACTTGTACCAAACACTTTTCAAAATGACTGTAGTAAAAAATACTTGTGCTTTGCTAACAAAATAAATGTAGCATTTAGGAAATGATTAGGCTCAAAGAATTAAGTGAGACCAATGTATTTAACTAAAAGTCTGATATATGAATGTGGGAAATTATACTTGTCTTTTTCTATTTTCAATAACTACAGTTGGCACTGGTCACAGTTAAAAAACACAAAGGCTGAACTGAATACAACAGTTACACAGTAGGTTATTTCAGACTCAATGCAGCCAAATCAGGTCTGCCAACAAACTTCATTTACCACAATCTTTGGTATTACTTCATTATATAAATTACATTCCACAGCAGCAAGAAAAAGTAACAACAAAAACCCCAAAACAATCAAACAAAAGCCCCAAAACAAGTATCCTTGCAGGATGACAAGACTCAGTTGGTGTGGAGCATTAGATTGAAGTCAGTCATAATACGGTTAGATTGTTCTCCAATTAATAACACAAACTGTCAAGTCTCATTTCCTAACAATTTAGGAATTCTGCCAGATCACAAAAGAAAAGGCGATATCCAACCTGTCTGTGCCAATTTTTCAGTCTTCCTGCAGACTGCATTAAAGGTCAGTGGTAAAGCTAATGAAAAAGGAAGCTAACTATCCATATATTTTCTCTTCTAACTGGGTAGAAAAAAGCTCTGCCCAAGAGCTTATCTTACAAAGTATGTGTATATACACGTGTATATATATATATATATATATATATATATATATATATATATATATACATGTACATATGTATATGGACATGTATGTAGGAATTCTTCATTAGCAATCTACTTAAGAGCAAGCAGTCAAGTAATCTCAGGGAGAAAAAACACCACAATCTCACCTACACATGTCAATAAGCTCTCATTTACATTAAGAACAGTGAACATTTCCAGTCAAACTGGTAGCGTTGAGGCTTCAAGGGCTCAAATTTAGCACAGTACTTAGTAATTCACTGTACATAAAGCTTCCACACCTGACATTATTTATGTATTTACTGTTTGCCCATACCAAATATTCTTCAAATTTCCTATCAACTTACATATTCTGACACAAGTTTCACAGACATTAGTCATTTTTCAGTAGTATGGCAAATGTACAAGAAGCCTTTCCCTTTAGAATACCTCTCCTAATTAAAAAAAAAAGCAAATCACTTCAGCTTGGGGAAACTTCAAATGGAGTAACAATTTTTACAGCCTTTACTAAGATACGCATAAATAAAAGGAGGAAACAAACTTGCTGAGGAAGACCATCTTATTTAAACAAATTGACTGCCGGACTAGTACCTTTTCTTCTTTCATTATCTTAACACACAACATTCTTGCATAATCCAAGCCCTTAACTGTTTTTCCAAATTGATTTGGAAATTATCTTCTGATCTTCCCAAAAGGAATAAGGATGGTGGACAGGAAATTATATAAATCTTACATTAGCATCATAACACGTAACAAACTTTTAAAGTAATTACTATTACAAATGTTCACTCACTATACAACAGTTCTGAGAGTATCATCTCTGCACACTGAAATCTCTAGACAAACAAGGAAAAGGTTATCAAATTCTAGCAAAGGCTTCACATCCCTTTGTTTGGCTTGTATCCTCCTTTGTTGCTTTGTAATTTTTTTTCTATCAATTTTTTTCTCAATATTTATGAACCTCCTGCAACACATCATTTTCTCTATCATGAAACAAATTATTTGTGCTACAAATAGAAAAAAACCCACACCTGAATCTCTCCTGTGCTGTTGTCTGAAGCTCATTTAAATGTACAGGTTTTCAGGAAATGCTGTACTACAGTCTTTACAGAACAGGATATAAATTACAATTTGTCCTGCATATTTTGATGGCAGCTATATCATAGCTTTCCTATTGCACAACCGTTTCCAGTTCCTCCTGTTTGTGGCCCACACTGTGTGTTGGTGCAGATGCATTCTGCTTGGGTTACTGATCCACCACCTTTCTGGAGGGGAGAAACCCTATATTACGTTCTAATTCCTACATTATGTTCTCAGGCACTTCCATGGTTTCTGACACATCAGTCACCCTCACGTCTCCACTGAAATGCGGATTCCATCTCTACTGAGGCAGCAGACTGAAGGACCTCACTAGCATACCTTCCCTCCAACACTGGCATGCTGCCTCATATATACCTCCAATGAGCCCAACTTCATCACCTCCCCTTTCAAATCTAGTTCAAAACTCTTTCCTTGAGCACTGCTATTCCTTGAGTACTGCTAACTGCTGTGCAAACATCCTTTACCCCTTTGAGACGGGTGTATCCCATCTGTTGACAGCAGGTCAACTGTGTTGTGTAAACTGATCCAAAAAAACAAAATTCTGCCTGTGACACCAGACATAGAGACACCTATTGATCTGTTTGGTCTTCCTGTTTCTTCCCTCATCGTTCCCTACATTTTCTAAAAACACACACAAATATTTACATATGCTGAGAATGAAAACACATACGAAAATTGAGTAGCATAAAAGATGACTTTCCACAGGTAAGGATTCACATCCCAACTACACAGAACTTTTAAGGGTTTTATCACGCCGTCATCAAAGTAAAGCAAAGCCTCATAATACCGAACCTGTTGGTAATAGACAGAAAACATTTCACAGTAGATTTTAGTTTAAAAATTCATCATGCTGTGAAATGCTTCCCATTTCTTTCTAAGACATCTTTTTAACAAGTTTTTACAGTAAAGCCCACTCTTTTACAAAAACGAGATTTTTGCATAGCTGTCTTCAGAATTCTTTCCTGTTATGTTAAGAACTGTAGTTTTAACTGAATTTGACACAGTGAAAACCTAAACTCAGATTGCTAGCAGACAGCAGTATGAGCAGGAGGACTGCAGGACTGTCAATGACTCAGGAAGGGAAGGTCACTCCTGCAGTCTTAGTCACAGGATGCTGACAACACTACTTCAAACAGGACAGGTGCCAATTATCTTCTCCTCTCTCAGAGAAAACAGAAAATAACTGTATTTTTGAAAAAGCCACAAACCACTAAAAAGCAGCAATTTCTTCACACTGTATCAGTCAGTGCTGTATTTATACCTGGAACAGAAGGCTTTACATAGCTTTTTTATATTAGGCTAGGTGTGAATTTACTGAATCTCTCACAAAATCTCTGAATGACTACTATATTCCCTAATACCTGTAGTATCTGTTTTTTATGCTGCTCACTGTATCACATTCTCAAAACACACCATCCAGTGCTATACACCACTTGTTTAAATACTCTCTGTACAACTAAAATGTCTCAAACATTTCTACACATCCTTACTTTACAGACTGGAAAATACAAGATGGCAGAAAAGGGTGTAATTGCCAGCAGCAAAAACCTATTCCAGCTGTCCAATACAACATCTGAAGGCCTAAGTTTTCAGAGAACCTCACATTTTTGATGTACGGTGGGAAAGTTCAGAACACAACTCCTACAGATTTCAATTATAGCCTGTGATGTTCAGACACCCTCCTGCTAGTACGACTTCCAAATTCCATCTTCCAAATTCCATTGTCTAATCCTCTTCTACCAGCCACTGATTAAGGAGCACCCACGTCTAAGTACTTAGAGTTATCTGGGTAACAGCCACCCACAGACCACAAAAACAAAGCAAAGAAAATCTTCTGTCAAACAACAGTCACTAACCATGAGATCACTGCAACAAGTAACACAGGAAAACTGACTTCCTACACTGTCTCAGCTCATTCCTAGTGCCCTCTCTTTGCATGCGGAAGGAATTCTTGAGAAAGAGCAAACACATTATTCACGCCTGCATGACTGAAAACTGTATCATAAAGCATTGCACATAAAGTGGATTAAGATTACAAATTATTCAGAATTTTTATCTTTTTGGAGACCCTGTAGCATTTAAAACATTATCACAGTTTTCCAAACAAAAATAACTTACAAATAACAGGATACAAGAAAGCTATTAGTCAAGAGACAATTTATCAGTCTCAGTTTTATTAGCTTTAAAGGGGTATTTAAAAATTCTTGAAAGAAAGATTGGCCAGTTTTCCTGACGCTGGATACCACAGAGAAGTATTGTGTGCTTGAGATCCTCAAGTGTCATGGAAAAGTAGCTCTGGCAGAAATTCACATGTGACAGCTCACATGATATTGCACTGCAGAGACTTAAAGGGGGCAACTGCTCAACTGGTCTCAAAGCATGACAGGTTGAGACACCACATTTTTCAAAATCTGTCTAAATAGTCTCATCTACCTTTTATCATGCCGATTTCTCCCTATTGATATAAGTAACAAAGAGTCTGAATTCGATGTGGGAGAACACTTTAGTTTATTTAGTGAAATATATGACACTGTTGCAAGCTAAAAGAATTTTTCTACTAAAAAATGTTTTGTAAAATTATTGTATGATTCATTTAAATAAGATGACATTAGCAAAACCTTGGAAGTCCTGCAAACTCCACATACTACAGCTTTAGTTTTTCCCTAAAGCAAACAAGAAAAGTAGCCTTCAGAAGAAAGCAGGAGGAAAGAGAATAGTAAAATTTAAACAACTTCTTGAAAAATTCTATTCTATTGGCTACTGTTATGATGTTTATTCACTGCCATAACAGTGCGTATTCTGAATATTACTTCTGGTATTTGAAGACAGAGAATAGTTTGTTTTCTGGAAGGAAACCTGCAGAGTACAAGAATGCTGTGAATTTTTCCATGAGCAAACAAAAATAAACCCCTCAGACAAACCCCAGAAAGTCACCAACAAATGCAAGACTCCTTATTTGTTTCCTTCCTCAAAAGTGGAAACATTACTTAAGATTCATCCATTTTAAATAACCAGTGAAGCTTTTTTTGAGTATCATCATAAAATGAATTCCCAAGAAATCAACACATTTAGGAAGAGATTGAAAGCTCTACATAGACAAAACTCTCCAGAGACAGAGGCAACTCCCTGCCTGTGATTTTTCATTGCATTAGGAACCATTCAGCAAAATCCATTTGATTGATTAATATAAGCTCCTGGTTCAAAAACCGGCAGGACAAAAGCTCTATAACTACATTAAACATTCCCTACAGGGTTGAAATTGAATGATTCATTCCTGCTAAATGGCTAATAGTCAAACACCCTCCAGACTTCTTGACCTTCTGTCAAAAGAACTATTTTATTCAAAAGATTTATGGCAGTGTATCTAGTAAAACATAGTTCAGGCTATAGAGAGAGAGAACAAGCTAGAAAAACATCACTGCACATGCACAGCTCTACTGGGCAATATGGAAAAATTGTTCTAGTTCTCTGTGGAAAAATTCTTGAACACTGAAGAAATATCTTACATTCCTCTTCAGCAGGATGCAAATTTTAAGCCCTAAAGCATCTTAGAAGATTAGATACTTGTAATTTTTTCTTAACCAATATTCATCTTTAAGCAGCTTACATCATGGTACTGCAAGTCATTCATAAGCACTGGCTGATGTTTAAAGAACTTCTCAGAAATGGGTACAGATTTGAAAGGGACAAATGTGTATTATACCACCCACTATTAGTTTTTGATACCACAAACCAAAAGAATTACTTTGTTCTGTCAATGGTCATTGACATAACACAACTATTTTTCAAGGAACCGCAGGGGGCTGTACCCTATGTTCTGCTGAACACATGGTAAAGGGCAAAACCAGTTATTAGCCCTCTATTCCCAGTATCTTCCTCCCTAGGCAGTGCTTCATCTGGTCTGAAACATTCCTCCTCTTGGAAAAAAAAAAACAGTGCAGTTAAGTGAGAACTGACTATAATGTTCAAGGTAACCACAGTCATTATCTTCAGTGAAAGACAGGTGTGCCATCCCTGTAAGTATTTCTAAAAGGAACAGGAAAGTCTATTTATAATAAGGTTTACTACATGATCATGCTATGTAAAGTTAAGGAGAAAAATAGTAATTATGAGGAGCAGTTTATTCATGTAATTGTGGTAACACAAAAACTGGATATTAGTACAGTTTAAGTTAAATCAAGTGCCGTCTGCAAACTGACTCTTCCAGTCTGTGTTATACTCTGTACCAATTGAACAGTTGAATGGCAACAGTCATTGCTGCCAACACATTCTTAATTTAAACATTAAGAAAAAGAAATTCAGAAACTTTTATGCAATTTGTGTGCCAGCTTCCATTTCTTAAAGAAGATTTTAGGCAGTCATGTGTCATTCCACAGACACATAAATGTAAAATCTTGATAACATTTTCCCAAGCTGTCCTTCACATGGAAGTCTGTACTCCTATCCATAAAGTTATTGAGTTCTACCGAGTCCTCCTCCTGTACACAGTCATCACCACTGAAGCATAGATGCTACTGAATAATTTGGCAGATAAGTTTCCTGACAATTATCAAAGTCCATTGGCTGCAGTTCCTGTAAGTTCCAACTGGAGAGGAGTTCTCTTTATACATGAAATGTCCGAGTAGATCTTGAAACAAAACAAGTGTAGTGGCTAATCTCGACCACCTTTTTTATTTCCAAAAATCAATCTTGCAGTAGCAAAGTTTCCCAACTTCTGCATTATAGGCGCACTATCCTTTTCTTTTGTCTCATGAACTTGGCATTTTATGCACAATAACAATTCCAGACATAAGGGCTTAAGGCTCAGACACTAAGATTACTGTAAGAAAAAGGGGATCATAAATATCTTGTGAAAATTGATGGGCCTGAAATCAATTACAATATAATCATGCACAGGAGAATCTGAACTAGGGCTCCAACATTCAAAGTAAATACTTTTAACTACCAGGCAATTAGAGATGATGTATTTTATCTAATAAAGTGGGTAGGACTAACTTGGACTTCAAGCACAGGAATCAGCTGAATGGACTTAATTACTCTGTATATAATCAGAGAGAGGTTAAGCAGACACCATAGTCACCACAGTCAAGCTAATGCTGAACATTTTAATTCCTTCTCTGAAAGTATAGCATCCTGCCATGACTAAGCTGATTTGAAAATACTACTCAGTGTCTTAATAGTGGTAGCTCCAGACTTTCCTTTCCTTTTTGTCTGACAGATGCCTATGTTTCCCTCGAGTGGAGGTTACATTTCTTTATTCAGGTTTCTCCCCTGGAAAGCAGATGTCTGTGAACCAGTGGGAATGTGGAGAGATGAAACACATCTGGATAGTTATCTGTCAGTATCTCAGGTTTCCCTGACTCCTCCTAATAAAGAAATTTAACTTTTTCAAAACTGTCAACTACAAGCACCTTTTTTTTTGTCACAATATATTTACACCATGGGCTGTAAATTTCAGGAAGTCTCAAGCCTTTCTTTTTTTTTTTTTTTTTTTTTTTTGAAGTACAACAGAATACGAATATTAATTCGTAAATTAATATTTCCTCCTATGTAAAATTTGTGATAAAACACTACAGATTTCACCAGGCTTAAGAAAAGAATGTTTTATACAGTACACCGAGCACACTGTCACTAGCTATGAGAAATTTTAGCTTTATAAACATATACGCATGCACTCCATACAAACATAAACGTATATATACAAATACTTGAGGTACATCAGAAAACCCAAACTACTAGTTAACATCATTTAAGACTCCTTTCTCCAAAGTAAACAAACATTTTCACACCTAAAGCATACAAATCTTTACCTGATCAGATGTTGTGACATCAGAAATTACAGCATCAGGGAGTCTCTTCGGTGGATTTGCTGTTAACTAAAGCAAAAGAAATAGTATTATTAATATTTCACAGCAAAAATCTTTTACTCATACCAATGCCAGAATATGTCAAGTATGTATAAAAAGAAACAATAGTACCAATCCGTTAAAGTCCCCCCTACCATTTCTACCTTTATGGACAAATAAAAAAAGCTATTAGTCCAGAAAAAAGTCTCCTATCAAGGTTAGCTTATGATAATGATCCTGAGGCATCAGGTCTTGTCTTACACGTCACAGCTGATGAGTTTGATAAAATTTCTTCAAAACTATCCAAAAAATCTCAAGCAAGAATTATTCACTCAGAAAAAATAGCTGTCTCATTGAACATTATTGCTTTGGAACACAGATATTAAAATGAAGCCTTTAAAATAATACTTTAACAAAATTATATACTGCCTCACTCACGGACTATGTTACATCATTTTCCACCTTTAAGAAATCAAAAGAAACCAAGTTCTATGTAGTTTCATATTTAATAAAAGCAAAAGCTCTTTCTTGTTTATTAACAGCAAAGACACTTCTTGGGTAGAAGAACACCTTGGGTGCAAGCGGGTAACATCACTCCTGCTTTTGTCACTTCAGAGAACCACAATGGACTTACACATTAATCAGCTTGATAACCCTACCTAAAGATGCTACCAAGACAACATTACCTAAACATGCTTCCGAAACAAGAAAGGTTTGCCAATCTATTTCCAGTTGGATTAAAGAAACTCAGCATGACCTACTGAGTCATTAAAACCAGCCACCATATGAATAATCAACGAAACCCCTCTGCCAGTAGGGCAAGAAAACCTCAAGACGAGAGTCCTGACTTATATAACATGTTGCTCATCAAAGATTTCAACGTGGAAATTTGTTCCTCTTAACTTGCAATACAATTTGCAAATAAAATGAAAGCTTAAATTGACAAAAAGACGTATTATAATACATATCTGATCAACCTGGCATTCTTTTTTTAGCACAGAGGGACACTGAACTCTTTTAAACTGGGAAGGTTTGCAAAGAAAAACCATGAAAATTTACCATTTGAAATTGATCTCTGGTATGCAGATGCTTCTGTTGAAATTGCTGTATCACTGCGTTGTCTTAATGAGACTACATTTTGGGTTTTTTTCTATCACAGGAGGGACTGCTATCTGAAACAGGTATTCTTCATATTTTAAAATGTAAGATCATGTCATTTTCATACTTCACTAAATAGAGTGAAGAAGTTGCAGTTGCCTGTTTAAATAAAAAGTGCCAAGGTACTACACCAGACTGACTGATGTCATCGCTATAGGTTGGTCACCTTTCCTTTGAACCACTGGGTTTTTTTTACATGCACTATTATAAATTCTGACTGCAGAAGAATTAAGGGTTCCTTCAAAGACCTCTACACACTGTCTGCAGTAACATTCTGTGAATTTTTTTATATTACACAGAGGATTTTCCTGCTTCTCTTTGAAGAAGAACAGGCATTTCAGGATTTGATTTCCAGAGTTACATATGGTAAAACTTCTATATAATTGATATACATTTAAGTAAAAAAACCTGTAAGTTTACATGCAAAAATCAGAAAGAACATTACCCACAGTATTTCATATATATGAAACCTAGGTATTTCATTACAAATGTTAAAAAATACTGGGCTTAACAGACATTCTAATAAATTTTTTATTACTGTACTGCCTCAGAGCTCTAGTTTACCATGAGAACACAGTCACAGCTGACACTACCCTCAAACACAATATTGAAGGAGACAAAGGTTGTATGTCAGGTAGCTGAATAGCTGCTTGATGCATCTAGACATACACACTACATGTTCATGTGACATTGTTTGCTACTTGCTAACTTTCTCCCAAAACACAGAAGTTCAACTCCAAACTATAATGCTGCTTCTCTCTTCCTCTTTATACCTCTTCCACGCAAACACATAGATTTAGAAAGAGCTACACCTACAGATCTTTTCTAGAAACTGCAAGTTCAGACTCAACACTGCTTTCCATTAAGATATTCCACATCTGTAATTTCAAATATTTGAATGTAGGAATATCTAATACATTGTGAAACCCTTCCCGTTTCTCCCTAATTGTCAACACAAACCCACTGGTTTCCCAAGCCCTGAACAGTACCTTTTCACTCAGGCTCTGCAGTGAACAGTATTTAAATTCCATTTGAATTCGTACCTCCACACTACCTAAAAGCTAGTTTATCCTTCCTGGTTGGTATAGCAAGTATTTTTCTTGCAGTGCTGACAGAAGTTTTTATGTGTTTTTTGTTGGTTTTTTTTTTTTAATATGAATATGTGAGAATTTACCTTGGCCCTTTCTGATGTTCGTTTTCCACCAAATCCGCCAGCTCCAACAAAAAACAAAGAGAACTGATTATAGCACACAAGGTCCTTTCCGCAGTAAGTATTCACTGAAAGGCAAAGCAAGAAGAAGGTCATATATTGTCTTCAACCTCTTTTTTCATACAGCTTGCATGTGTTCTTACAAGAGACAAGTTCATATTCAAACATGACAAAGCTCATTTTAACAACTGAAGCGGGAATGGTCACACCTTTATGATGCACTGTTGCAACATCACTTCCTGACCAGGGAAGAATAATGATCTGCCAAATAACATAATGAATTTTATCTATATGAAAGCATTAAAAAATTAAAAAATGAACTATTGAAACGGTGATAACATTCAAGGGGCTAAAAGTATTTGACAACAGAGTGTAGAAAATAGATTTATTTCACCATCTCACACTGCACTAGCAATTTATTTAAATCTGATAGACTTATACCATAAAATATGATATATTAGAAGCTATTAAGAATACCTAGTGTATAAAAAAGATTATGAACTCATATAAAAAGTGGTACTAGTACCTTGTATAAGAAGAGTTCCAGAGGTTAAGGTCACCTGTTCCCTCTTCCAAACAAATTAAACTCCTTACACTAAATTGAGATTCAGCTTCCTATTTCCAGTTCATATCTATTCCACCCTTTTATACTTTAGATTGAAATTTAGAGTATAGTTTGTTAATAATGTTCATTTCCAGTTCCAGAAGACATTTCAAAAACACTGAGACTCTGCTCACAAAAAGAGCTTTTGCATGTTGCAGAAACAGACAGGCTTTGTACTAGCCCAGTATGAAAGCAAAACACAGCTAGGAGGAACAAATGCTCAGTAAAAACCTATTTTACATTTTTATCTGTCCACTGAAGAACTTAGAGGTCAACAGCATTTAGAGATGCACTGCCTATTAACCTACTCTTGCTGCCTAATTTCCCAAAGGACTTTGGTATAATCACACCTAAAGACAGCAAAATAACGAAAACTACAAGTAATCAACTTCTGGAGACATTCCTCTAACCATCCCACAAAACTGCAAACATGCAGACACACACAACCTTGTTGGTAGAATGTAAAATGGCTGCCTTCAGGAATGTGTGTTATTATTATTATTATTTAAGAACTCTGATCAGTTTTCATAGTGCACTATTTATTCCACCCACAAAGGAAGAGGGTGTTCTTATTTCAGGATGTTAAGTGCTCAAGAAGAATTACACAGCCACATCTCACTGAGATTTAATACACTAACAGTCTTTTCTGTGGAAGGGCTGGCAGCTGTTAGTACAGTTAGGTAAAAATGGAGTCTAATAAACTTTACTGCATCCCCTTCAAAAATTATAAACTTTTTTACCATCTATTAGCAAGACTGCTCCTGATCCTTTGTCGAGAATATCAGCAACAGTTGAAACTGAAGTTAATTCCCCTGTAAGAAAAGAACACCACACAAACATTGTAAGGTTTTGCTTCAGGAATAAAGCCTCACAGATTCCTCTTTTCACTTCCTTACTAGCTATCTTACTTACTGACTTACTTACCAATCCTTATCATTATCATCATCATCATATTCATAGTAATTACAATCATCACAATTACAATACCAGTGTCTGGGTATCTTTGCCAATCTCTGTTTGCAGATGTGAAGGCGTTTTGTGTAGCGGTTCTTTTGCCTTTTTATTTTTTTATAAGTTTGGGGAGTTTTTGGAACAGAATTTTGCTCTAGTTCATGTATTTGGAGCTAAACACAAATCACATATTAGATTCAAATTCCAAAAATAGCTCCATTCACTTAAGGATTGTCCCCAACTTTCAAAAGGGCTAAGACAACTACATTCTACAGAAGACAAGCTCAGCTCAGAGCCTGGCCCTGGGGGTTCATGAAGTCTGTCACTGAGGAGGTTATTGCTCTAGAGACACATATACCCACATTTGTTTATAAATAACCCTATGGAATGCAAAATTAAAAAGCTTTATGAAGTCCTGGCAATCCATTACTACTTATTAGATTTCTTTGAAGTTAATATAACTTTCACACATCTCTTTTTTTGTTTCAACAAGAAATTCTGCCATTAATTTGTGACTTTTATTTTGTGACATTTCATTCTTTTTCTTCTACACACTTGAAAACTTAAGTTTTTAAAAACTACTGGCAAAGAAATCCAGACACATGCGTACACATCTTGAATGAGCCTAAAGAGCATTTCTCAGGTGCTGTGATCTGGGAAAACACAGCCGTCTGTGAAAAGAGCTTGCCACTCCAGTAACTGATACCTTAAGAATTTCGAGAGGAAGAAAAGTAATTGTATTTTAGCCTCCTTGTTGAGATGTCAATTTGTTCTTTATATATGTAATTTAAATCATATCCTCTTACAAGCACACAGATGCAATCAGTGTTAAAGAATTTTTAGGTAAACAGTCGAGAAGTTTTATGCTACAATCTTACCGAAAGAATGAAAAGTATCAAATTATATGAATGAATAATACAGGCATGTAGTATACTAGCTTATTATATGAAAGATTAAGCATACCTCACTAACTATACTATAGAAAAACAACACATGGTCCCAAAGACACAGTTTCAGAATTCCTTCAATTATACAACAGCTTGCCTCTCTTCTCCCAAACTCCTTGTAAAAAGAATATGCAATAATCCAGTCTGAATCAGAGCTTCCCTGTTACCATGGCTAGAGAAACTGCTGTCACAGGGAAAAACAAATCTGCAATACAAAAGGACTGACCTGAGGTTGGTAATGGTTTATACAGCTCCAGATATTGCTCACCGTGCAGCATCTATGTAAAGAAAGACAAGGCTCTAACGTCAATCAATATACTGGTGTCTCCCCCAAGTCAATAAACAGTTATTTTAGAAAGTATTCAGAGCAAAGAAATTAAAAAAAAAAAAAAAACCACACTTTTCTTCCTTGGTTTTTTTAACTTCATCCCCAAAATATTTTCAAAGAAAGTTTTAAACTTTCGTGGTTTAAAAAAAGCATAGTGAACACAAACTAAAATATAATATAAAATGG
The DNA here is from genome assembly GCF_003031625.1 of Empidonax traillii. Classification (NCBI taxonomy): domain Eukaryota; kingdom Metazoa; phylum Chordata; class Aves; order Passeriformes; family Tyrannidae; genus Empidonax; species Empidonax traillii. The sequence continues at coordinate 224,589 of NW_020955200.1, forward strand.
ATCATTCGTATTATCTTAGGAAGACATAGGTTATTCAAGTGAGGTAAATGAATAATTTCTTAGGATGAAAGAATACAAAACATTGTATTTTTATTTCCAGAACAAAAGGACATAGTAATATTACAAAAATAGTACTTAAAGTCACCTTCTATCTAGTTGTATGACACACAAACAATATTAGCTACTTAACTCTTCCATACCTTTGCAAGATCAATATTTAGTCCTGGAAGAGAAGGAACACCATCAAACATTGAAGACTGAGCAGGAATTACTCCAAAGCTAGGTAAACAGCAGAACTCTTCACTTCCTTCAAAGAGAAATTTTAGGTGATCGGGATCCTTAGTTGACATTCCCACACCAAGGGCATACAGAATAGGCTCTAAGTGAGTGTATTTATACACGTTGGTAGCCAATTTACGGCCAACAATGCTTGCCTGGAAATTAAAAACATAAAATAAAAATTTTAAATAGTTGATATTGAACTTGAACGCTTTCTGTAATTCTCCTATCAAACAAACTTCCTCTTTGAACAATTTTTTATAATCACATGTAAACATAAAGTATGACTATTAAATACACCATAAAATATTAATGTAGTTGTTACAGTACAAGCAACCCAAAAGTACGCCAACATTATGCCTCACTGAAAGGAACTTACTTCAACAGTAAGTAGTATAACTTCATACAACTGTACTCCCAGCACCGCATAAGACCTTTTTTCAAACAAACCACAATGAAATAATTAACACCATAGTAAGACTGAAACGAGGAAGAAGTACCTACAGACAAGGAGGTACTTCAAAATGGCACTGCCAATGTTGAAGCCCTGTCCCTTTTTGCAACAGTATCATAATTAAATAGGTTTAACAGAACTTAAAAGCACTTAGATTCTGCATTATCCAGTCTGTGCAGCCGTTAAGTTTTCCAATCATCAATAAGAAAAATAAAGATTGAAACCTGGAGATGTTTCTTACTCTACTTCCTCACTTCACAGTTTAAAACCCACTTTTCTTTTTGCAGACAGCAAGTGAGAGGAGAAGCTGATCAGCAACACAAGTCTCTCTGCTCAAGGTTTTCACCCAGCTTTGAATGCGTGTGGTAGACAGATGTACTTACCGTATCAACAGATGAAGATGCCACTGATCCAGAGCTCGTGGAATTCATAGAAACATTCCCTTGAGACTCTATCTGACTTAGAGCATCACTCAGCACACTTATGGACTCTAGAGAAAGGAATTGAAAAAATTCACTTATAAATATCCACAAATGAGACACTTCAGTTAGACATACAACAAACACACCAGCAAGTGAGATACAGCCTGATATTTCTCAATTAATTTTTAAACACAATAAATACACATTTGCAAATTGAGCATAATGCTGCATTTGAAAAAAATCTCAAAAAAAGTTGAGGATAAGTGATATCTACACCAGTTCCATCAGTTCTGCACCCACCAGTCAACCCTGACACCTATCTGAAGGTGTTAAGGAAAAGATAAAGAGCACTATAGGTTTCAAACATTTGAGAAGCAAACATCTGAAAATTACAACTACTTTTCTTATCTTGAAAATTATTTCCTGTACAAGTAGCAGGTGTAATCTCCTGCTTGTTATCCTCTTTCCTGAATCAGATAAATAGATAGACAGACAGACAGATTATTAAATAAGTCTGAGACCTAAACAATGACAAGATTACAAGTGAGATGATGCATGGCTGAACTTGGCTATGGTAAAGGTAGGACATCAAGAACAGCTTCTTCCTTGAAGCTTAACATGGTTAAAATCAGTATTAAACACTAGAAAGAATAAAACAAAACGTGGCAAGAACATGCACAGAAAAATAAAAATGTGTTTATATCAGAGGAGTGCAAAATCATTATTGAACGACCTTAACCTGGAGTCACTCCCCTCCACTTCAAAACCCCTGTGCCCATACTGATTTGCCCTGCTGCTTGGACTAACACTGTGTTGCTCTATCACACAGCACTACCCTAAACAGGGGGTAGTGCAAGGTAACTGCATGACCTCTTGTAGAATTCTGATTTCCTAAACTATCCTCTTGCTTACCAGTGTCACTGCCAGAATCATCATGTTTTATATGTGGCCTGAATCTTGTGAAGAAAAAGGAACATCTAAGAAGCAAACATACAGTGTCACCTCTCCTGATAAAGACAAGCTTCCTCTTTGGATACAAGCTCTGCCACAATATGACACAAGGTTATAACATTTACATAATGTGAAAATGTGCAAAATGAGATTTGTGATTTTTAAGAACCCTTTAAAAGGTAACCTCTTTTATCCCTTCATTCATTCATTAAATGAATAAAAGAAAAAAAGCAATACCTGAGCTGCTGGCAGAAGTAACCTTTTCTGCATGAACCAAGTGAAGGTTTCATATTGCTTTAAAATCTTCACAGGAAAATACACGTTTGATCTCCATGTAAACCCAAATGTTTCCTCAACTTAGCACGTTCACAACCTATTTCTATGCAGGAACTAATGATCAGTCTAAGTGGTGAAATCCAAAGATTAGCAAAATGCAAAAAGCATATGTTATTCTTTATGTTTCAAGGTGGATTTCACCCTGTGATATCAAAGCTACTTTCAAGATGCTGCTCCTTTGGGCTGCCTCAAAATACTTTAGCAAATTATTAGAATATCATCAAACTGATGGCAGCAAAGCTGGTTTTGTGGTTTGTGGTGTTTTTTGTTTTTTTTTTTTTTTTTTTTTTTTTTTTTTAATAAGGAAAGGGAAAAAAATACTCATTTCTTTTTTTCCCCCTCCCTGAATTACTATGTTACATAACTTTTCCAGTTAAGAACTCCAGTGCTGACATATTCCTTTCATCTTCCAGGCATTGGTAGAGCCAAATGCAACTGAGTCAACATATTAATTTGTTTAAGTCTTCACTGCACTCCTTCTGCCTGGCATAAGAAACTGGACTAATACGGTGTTAGATATTTTAGCAATATTTTAGCAGATATGAATCTTTCATGCAGGGTTACACTTCAAAGAAACAGTAAATTAGATTACTGCACTAGAAGGTACAAAGGTTATGATCAAATACATTGTTGTAAGCTAACAATGTAATGTGAGACCACCAAAAAAGAAAGATAAAACATTAAAATTCACTGATAAGTGAGGTTTGGACACTGATAAGGATGTCTTTATTTTATATTATTTTGAGTACTGCAAGTAAAAGATGGAGAAGCACAGAGTGGGACATGAGTGTTTAGCCAAGTAAACACGCAAGATGTCTGAAATTAATGTTTCAGCAATGACAATTTGTACTTTGTAATACTCCACAAGCTGAGGAAGGTTCTTTTTAAGATCCAAGAAATATATAATTATACCAAGGGGTATAATTTTGGCAGAAACAAACCTAGTAGGAAATCTTTGAATTAACATAATTATTTTAGTTTTGGTATAGGGGTATTTTCTACATTGTTATACTGAGACTGAACTCTAAAACCTTAAATGTCGACCACCACAGAATGATCTGCTCTTATGCGGTAAATGATTAGCAGACTGCAGGAAAAGATTAACCTGGAGAGCAAAGGTTGAAAATAATCACAACAAAGGCTGTCTTGTTCCAGAAGTACTCCTCTCACTTTCCAGCTAGGGAACATTGTATATGAACCACATCCCTTAACAAAGGAGGAAACAGCATCAGTGTTTTAACTCTTTCTAAACATATATGAAGAAAGCTGATATTGAAGCTATTCCTCTTATGGAAATTTTTTCTTCTTAAATACATAAAGTATACACACATATACGCACACCTTCTATGTGTTCTACATTAATTTGCTCTATGACAGAAATAAGCTTTTGAAATGTGCCAGAAGTCAGCTGGTGAGAATACTCAAGTTGTTTTCTGTACATCAATAGCTTCTAAGAGAATTAAAAATGCACATGAATCCCAGAGTTGATTACAGACCTCTAAAATATTAGATTTCACTGAAACTGGCTCACATCTTCACCATTGAGGAGAAAAACTGAGACAGAGTGCCTCATACGGGTAACAGACACAATGAATTCAGTTTTCCTACATAATGAAACAAGTAAACATACTAACTGGTGCAATAAGACAACAGGACAATAGGACACGAGGGGACAAGTTTAAGCTCTGTCAGGGGAGGTTTAGGTTGGATATTAGAAAAAAGTTCTTTACAGAGAGATTGATCAGGCATGGGAATGGCCTGCCCAGAGAGGTGGTGGATTCACCGTCCCTGGAGGTTTTTAAGATGAGGCTGGATGTGGCACTGAGTGCCATGATCTAGTAACCACAGTGGGGTTGGATCAAGGGTTGGACTTGATGATCTTGGAGGTCTCTTCCAACTCAGTTAATTCTATGATTCTATTTTATGACTAAATACTATGGAATGCCTATACAGTACACAATCTGCAGGACTCGGATGGTTGTCTTCTGCCTACATCACAACACTGACTCCTTTTCCACAAGAGGAAGAATCAGACAATGACACAAGAGCAACTAGTACACTGTGGAGGCAAGGAGAAAACACACCAACATGCAGTGCAATCTGCAACTGTGACCTACTGCACTACTGAGAAACTTCTGTATCACACTTAATTTGTTTTTTCTAGTTGCTCTTTTGGTTTTGGCTTTTTTGTTTTATTAGATGTAATGTTTAGTACATCAATGCTCTTCACAGCATCAAATCACTTAAATTAACTGAATCTTCAAGAAGAGTTTTAACTTGCAGAGAACATGTATAAACTCACATACATTTGGAACCAGGACATCTGTAAGTCAAAGATCAGTAAGGTGATCTACAACTACTGTATGGATGGTTACCCTCCACTGACAATATGTCATCTTGGAACAAAGTGTCTTCTGTTCTAGGTTTAGTTTAGGCATCTAAAAACATATCCCTAAAGCTTTAACAAAATGTCCTAATGGATTTCAGAACCAACAGCTTAAACATCTACTGTGTAGCTAAGTATCTCTGAAATTCAACTGACATTGTACATAAGAATGCCTCTTTCCCTCCTACCCCACACTCTTGAATGTTGGCAAGGAATAAGGAGAGTAAACAAAGCATTGAAAGCAAAAATCATCTTGGTCACCAACCAAGGGGGTGATGTGACCCAGGAACACAAGGCACAGCAAGAACTTCTTTGCTGTGATGTATCACATGACTTAACCAGAGAGCTTTTTGGTAGAGAAACGTTCACAAAAAAACAAGATTCCAGGACCAAAAATAAAACGCAATCTCTCTACTACACTGTTACTGCCTTTGCGTAGGTGCAATCAAATAAAACACTATCATCAGTCTGACTGTAATACTTACAGTCAGATTTTGTTTCTCTCTTAAAAAAAGATAAAATTATGTCTTAATTCTATAGGCAAGAACACAAACGACTCTTTAGAAAGATCTGACCACACTGAAACAGTAAATAATTAATGTTACATATTTACAAAAGAATTCACTGGTTCTGTAGATTCTGAAGTAAAGTTTCAGCAAACGTTTGAAAGAAAAGTATTCTCTTCTAAGCTTTGCTTACCCAAACTATCCACACAGAATCAAAGAATAGTTCGGGTTGAAAGGGACCTTTAAAGGTCAGCTAGTCCAGCTCCCCTACAACTCCCCTGAGCAGCAACATCTTCAAGTAAATCATGTTTCTCAGCACCCTGTCCAACTAGACCTTGAATGCTTCCAGAGGTGGGGCATCCAACACCTCTCTGGGCAACTTGTGTAAGTGTTTCACCACCCTCACTGTAAAAAACTTCTTTCTTACAACAAATGTAAATCGATTCTCTTCTAATTAAAAGCATTACCCCTTGTCCTATCTCAACAGGCCCTGCTAAAAAGTTTGTCCCTCCTTTCTTATGGGCCCCCTTTAAGTACTGGAAAGCTGCAATAAGGTCTCCACAGAACATTCTCTTTTCCAGGTTGAACAACCCCAAGTCTCAAAGTGTGCTTTACCTTGGATGGTTCTGGGCTTGCTGGCGTTTTCAAAGTCACACACCTTCTCCCATTTATCTCTCACTGCTTCAGGGGTCATTGGCTGATTCTTTCCTCTGACAATAGCACCCAAAGATCTCTCCCAGCGCACTAATGGGAAACGTGAGCCAGAGAGTTCAGTAACAAACAAAGAAACTTTTCAGTTCTTAAGGTAATTTTCATCTCGGTCCCTACTTTTAAGATTCTGCAAAAAGGAAAAGGTTCTAAGTACTCTGATGTAACTCACCAGTACAACTTCAAGCTGGACTAAATTGGTTTTTAACGAGCATTTAGAAAGGGAATAGCATTGGTTTTAAACTTCATTAATGCCACAAGAAATTGACTGCCCTCCAAAAATACTACATCAATTTTAGGACTCTGTCTAGTGAAAAGATGTAGCTAGTATGTATCTCCAGATTTTCTCTTCTGACAGAATTTTGACTACTAATGCTTAGGAATCTCCTGAAAGCCATGGAAAACTATAGGGAAAATGTGAAAACCACTTGCTATCTATGACAGAATAGTAATACCAGTAGCCTGCATCTCCAAATGGTCTTTGAAGTTTTATTTCAGTCTTTAACCTGAGAGAAACTTGTAAGGCCAATGTGAAGTCAGTTCTCTAAGGATACAGACTTCCTGGATTGCAACTAATACTTAACCTGTCATGTTGGTTTTGCTCTTAATTAGCAACAGACTAATAAGGCCATAATGATACCTCATTAACAACACAGTTTCATTTCAATAACTTCAACAATAGCCACTGTAATGATAAAAAGTGGTACTTTCTTTTGATCAGAGAGATTTCCAGCTGTATTGAAATTCAATTCCTTGTGGAGGGCAGAGAGATGTTTATGCTGTTGTCCTGCTTCTTTTAAGCTGCTTGCTACACTTCTTGGAAAAGCTATTCCAGTGCCAGCAGAACATTTACAGTTAGTTAGAAATGTACAAAATGGTTATCAAGTAGGCAAATAAAATGTTTTAAAAGAAGGAGGAATGCCTTCTTCAATTAATGGCCCTATTTCCAATCCACTGGTAATATTCATGTAGGCCAAGAAGTTAAACCTTTAGTAATGCTGTTATTAGGTTCAATGCGCTTCAGGAAAAAGTTTAGACATTTCACACTATTTTTTCTTCTCTTAAGTCCTCAGTATTGTGAGTTTTCTTTACATTCGCATTTAAGCTAGTTACTGGAGTTACTCAAGGAAAATGCAGTTAGCATAGCTACTGATTATTAAGACTAATTGCCTCAACGTGTTTAGAAGTATAAATAAAGGCAGAAGGCAACTAAAAAGCCCTTTACTAGCATTTGCTACTTTTATATCATGAAAAACTGAAGTTATCAAGAAAAGGCAGCAATGTATACCAAAAACAGAGATTCTTCTTGACTTCAAATTACATCTGGGATCCAAGTGCTAAGGTTACTTAGGCAGATTTTCAGTCACTATCAGTCAACTCAAAACCATAACAATGCATACACCTAAGTTACCAATTTCCTCCACGTCAAGTTAAATTTGTGATTTCTACTTAAAATAAGCAGTTTCCTCAGAATCTCAGTCTTTTTTTAATCTTCACCCTCTGAAAAAAAAAGTCCTGAGCAAAAGTTAACTGCTCAGAAGATCTGCATAGTTTTAATATCAATTCAAAAAACAAGATCAATTCAGCAACATAAAGTACTTACATTTTCCAATCCATCCAGCTCCCACCTGCCAAGAAAAAATAAAATCATGAGCTTTGCACATGCCACAAAGAAAAGCTTTGGTAGTATAGGGAAACAAAACTATTCTCCAGAACAAATTCAAATATAATAAAAATTTCTGAACTACTGCTGGTTGCATTTAACAATTCAGTTAAGCACCAGAATGTCATCAACATAAAACTCTAAGTACAAGGTAACAGCTTTCATCCTACTTATGAACAAGCAGTTTGATGACAATATCTGTAATGAATATCATGACTAAGTGACAATATCTATAACGAATATCATAATTAAGTAATTCATCCTGCAATTCTGCAAGCTATTTTGTGTATTTGAATGATTTAGAAAACAAATATCTTTTGAAGTAGTTTCTTTGGTATCTTTTCAACCTTAAAAGAGTATAATAAGAACTGTAGCAGTCAAATTGGTGGTATTTTGAGCACATACCAGAATTTGACAAGGCTGTTGTACTGCCTGAAGTACTTGTCAAATACTGTACAACATGGTAAACATTTCTTCCAAAAAGCTTAAGACTGAATAGGCTAAAAAACTACCGATTTGGGGGAAAGGGATATGGGGAGGGAAAGAGAGGTAAGAAAGGGGAAAAAAAAAATTACCTCAAACAGACTGCCATTCTCTGCACAGCTCTCATGGCAAAGCCAAACAACTAAGGGAGCAACATACTCTGGTTTGAAAGCATCAACGAGATCTAGAGCAGATTGAAAGGGGGAATTATAATATACAAAGAAAGTAGAAATAAAAAAACCCCTACATGTTCACCAAATTATTCTTACTTTAACACCTTCTGATGAACAGCAACATGTTCATCATTTAACCAGAATTTAACCAACAGTCATGAAAAGAAAGGACAAACTAAATGAAACTTTGAACGTCCATTAAATACGAACAACTCGTGTATATGCTGCCACACCCCATGACATTGCCTCTCAGAGAGAGATGAAAGTCTTTTTAAATGTTGGGAACACCATTACATGCAGACTGCAAAGCCAGAGACCTTCCTAAATTTCCATCTGACAGGTAGCCTGAAACAAGGGCAAGCCAGCTAGACATAATCCTGATGGAGATGTATCTGAGTAATTTTCCTTTTAGTCTGCTCGTCAGTTAGAAAGGTAAGGCATCATGAAAATAATTGCAGCTGCTGAATGTTCAAGAAACATCTCATTTGGAAATGCTGATTTTCCCAAACAAGACATAGGGAATATCAGCCCTGCGAAATTTATATAGCAATTGTATTTTGGGATTTCTACTGGCATCTAACACAATAGAAAACTATCTCAAAACCAAGACATTGCCATGGAGCAGGGTAATTATTTCCTTGGCTTTGAAATCTGCCTAGCAGGGAAAAGGAGGGTAGGAGGGAAATGAAATAGGCTAATCTAGAAGACTATCTGAGAACAATTTCCTTTTATTGCCTCTTTTTTCCAAAATTATTTTTCTTTTTTCTGGTCACTTGCCAACCTAATTAGTCAGGTTATTTATCCTAAATTTACACTTTACACACAGCTGTCTCCTGAAATGTTCCTTACACAGACTTTCCAATGCAGTGCTCTGTTAAAACCTGTTCAAACATTCAAAGATTAGTAACTGTGCAATAAAGAAAAGTTAGGCAACTCAGTTCACTATCATCTCCTACTGATCATGAAATGATTAAGTACACACATGACATGTTGTGTAAAAACTCAGTATGTTGCAATCAGGCAATATTGTAGCAAGTGCAGACACCTTATACACAGACCTAATTGCACATATGATGAAACAAACAAGCCTTTCCACTACTGTAGGAGGATCTTGGAAGAGATTGTAATTAAAGAACCTTACCACATGAAATTGCTTTTGTAAAATAGAAAACTTGCTTCTTATCTTGTGGTAGAAAATAAGAATTCCTCACAACAGGCTAAGCAAGTAAGTTGACAGTTCAGAGACAAAAAGACAGTGGGAACAATGAATCAACAGAGTGTGAAGTGTGAACAATTTGCATTTTCTGAGAGATAAGAAAATTTGCTGTGCTTTAATTCACTGAAAAATACCAGTACAGGTAGACCTTAAATGATTCACCTTGTGGCATGACAGTCTGGGTCAGCCTGGATCCAGCAGTTGGAGCAATTGTGTTGCAGTGGATGTTGTATTTCCGGCCTTCAACTGCAATTGTGTTTGAAAGACCCAAAAGGCCAAGCTTTGCAGCACTGTAGTTTGCCTGACCAAAGTTTCCATATATTCCAGCAGCTGAGGATGTCATAATTATTCTTAGGGGAGAGGAGAGGAAAAAAATATTAAATTATTTCTACAACTCATTCAATTTTACACAACATTTTCCAGCTTTAGGATTACAGCCTCCATATTCCACAAAACAAAAGCACGCAAGTAAAAAAAACATTATTGTTTGGTTTTGCCAGAAAATAGGTAATTATTTCATGTCTGATGGATAGCAAATATCCAACAAATCCTAAAGCACTGTTGGAATAGCAGAAAACAAACAAGATCATGAGCTTTTCTGAGTTACACAAGAAAAAAAACAAGAAAAGACATTTTTTGACAACAGGGTACAAGATAAAGAAAAGTAATTTCATTTTACTTAGGTCACAGGATGAGAAAACACCTCACACAGTTTTCAACATGTGGGTATGGTAAGACTAATAAAATTACATTGGCACTTTGACAAGGAAAAACAACAAAACTGAAATAAAGTAAGAAGATCTGATTTCACTGCACTCTTTGCATTAGCAATAATATGTACCAAGACAGACTAAGAACACTCCCATAACTTCTCAGACAAGTACATTTGTCCAGAAGGTTAAAACTAACCAACCAAAAAACCCCATGAAAATCCAATCACAAACAAAAAGAATCCATGACCTAAAAGTAGAACTGCATGTACAAAGCATTTGAGTAAAAAGAAGTAGGATCAGAATCCCATGGATTTGAAGTAACATACAAGTAACAAACATTTCTAACCAGTCTCCATGAAAAGAAATGGTACTTTCACAGTTCTACAGCTCCTGTCTTGAATACTCAGAAAAATACATTTAAATGCATGGAAAAAACTCTTTAAACATTTGGCTGGGGAGGTGGAAAGGGAGGGATCAGAACTGAACAGGCTTAACATTTTAACTGATTTTGCTTCACCCCTGAGACAGTGAAAGAAAAGGATGCAAAATTCCTTCACTGTCATGCATCAGTCCGTTATTCTCTACTGGAAAAGCAAAACAAAAGACAAATTTTTACCTGCCAAATTTCTGGTTTTTCATGTGATTCCATGCAGCTCGGGTGACCAGGAACGATCCCCTCAAGTGAATTCTATGAATTATATCTAGGAACAAATAATGTCAGTTTAATAATTCCAGAGTTTTTTCTCGCAACTTGAAATGAACCATGTTTCTTCCTCATGACAAAAAATGCACTCTCTTCACACTCTGACACTGGTTATAAAAGACTAGTGTGCTCTTTTTTTGTTTTTGTTTCAAAATTCCTGCAAATAGACAAAGACTGGCAGCAGACAGACCACCTTTGCAAAAGTCTTCTCCGCTGGCCTATCAACACCATCAGTACCATCTCACTGAAGGTTTCACCTTTTCTTCTGTCCCTTGGCACATCAGAATGCTTTCCTCTCTAGTTAGTTCTGGGTCTTTTAAGCCTGTACAGTATTCAGCCACTCAGTGCTGGTGCTGGGAATGTGTTCTGCTCACAGAAGCTATTGTGTATAATTCACATGACTTTTTTGTATTCCACTCAGCAACTAGTAAAGCCTTTCTTCCCCTCTGGAACTACATATACCTACTATGTATTTCAGCACAGATCTGTTTTGCAAGTTAAACACTAGCAGCTTACCACTAAGTTTTCAGGGTAAAAGGTAAGTCTTCCCTGACTTCTCTTCTTTCTTGCTCCAAAAGGATGGATGTACCTTTCATCTTTCACACAGAAAGCAATTTTAAAGTCATTTTAAAATCAACTCACCCCAGTCTTCATCACTTATCCGAACAAATGAACGGTCTCTTAGGATCCTAAAAGGCAACATCAGGAAAACAAAACAAACAGAAGATGAACAGTTGTTTAAATAAAAGTGACAGTCCACACTTAAACAGGGCAAAACCCTCAGGTATACTCACCCAGCATTGTTTATAACAATATCTGGGGAAAAAAAAAGGAAACTAAGTGAATGCACTTATAAAGTTCAAGCTTGTTTCTACTTTTCTCCCACTTACAAAAATGTATCCAGACAAGAACACTGCATATATACATCATACTAGTATTCTACAGCTCCTTGTCTCTAATAGTGAATCCTAGCACTGGACAATAATTAAGACACAACACTTTAGGACAGTTAAGTCTCAGCCTGTCAGTGGGACACAGCCTGACAGGGAGGTACAGTTGTGAAGTGTCAGCTACCTGGGAATCCAATACCTGCAGGATGCAGCCATCCTGTACAGTTTGAAGCTTGCTTTGAGTTCAGAGTGCTCCTGATTATGCAGTCTGTGTCACCACCTTTGCTGCAGTAAGCCCAAATGATAACCAGGGGAACCACAGAGTCACAAAGCCAATAAAGCAACCTGGATCACAACAATTTTTTTGTCAAATATTTAATTAGGTTCCTGTTGGGTTTGATCATGTGTACTTTAGGCCATTTAGCCCTGAATTAAAATCACAATTAAATAGTGGCAATCACATGGTAAAAACGAATATTAATTATTAGATAAAATATCTCAAGCTTTTTTTTTTTTTTAATTTCTGTTAAAGCCTTTTTGACTTCACATAAGCAGGAGAGCTTCCAAAGCATGACAGCTCCTTCCGCTAATTTTATGCAGCTAGTTATAACACTTGATGGACTCTGTGCTTTGAGACAGAAACTGTTAACCATTACTGAAGATCCAAAATTCTGAAGGGCAGGAAAACAAGAAAAGCTGTTCATTCAGATTAAAAGTTGAAAGCCCCTTAATTAGATTTCACTGACCAAGGGCATCAAGAGTTGAGTGTTACTGCTGTCATCCTGTGCTTCATACACTTGTTGCCAATTGCACTGTTTATAATGTCTTTGCCTTGCAAACAAGTTTCAATATGAATTAAGCAATTGTACCTATCCTCCCAAAAGCTTCAAGGGCTGTCTTAACAAGCTTTTCACCATCTTCCACCGAATCTGTAAGAAAAAGGCACAAATTTTCAAATAAAATTAACTGGATATACTGCACTTCCTAGATATTAACAACTAATTCCATGGAGCTAAGAAAAATCAATTGTGTACAGTACAACTTAAATTCAAATTCAAATTCAGCCACTATTTGCATGTAAGACAGTAAGTCTAAATGGCACAACATTTGCCATTGCAAGAAAAACATGAAGCAAAGCAAGCAAGAATAATCCATCCTAATCCACATCATATTACATCTATTTAATTTATGCTACTGGCAAGCTAGCAGTAATGCTTTACGAAGCAGTGTCAACTTTTCATTAAGGCATTATACTTATCTAGGAAAATAGCATACCATAATTGGGTACTGCTTTCCCTCCTTTTGCTCTGATTTCGTTGACAACTTTGTCAGCAGCTGAGGAGCTCTTGCCATATCCCTTGAAATCACCTCCAAGATCATTCACTATGCATAACAAAGAAATGAATTTTTCATTGTTAAAACTCAGGACTTCATGCTCTGACCTTACCTCATTATCATGCTCGAAGTTATAAAGTTTATTATAATTATAAAGCCTGCTGCATCTGGATATTACTGAAAATCTCAGACAACTAGAGAAGAACAGTAGGACACATGATTATTTTTTTTAAAACTAGTGTAACATACATTACCCCTTTTTTTTTTTAATAACATGGGAAGTAGAACCTTTTTTTTCCCCCCACCTCTACCACGCATTCAACTTGCCTGCCCAGCCCAGGCTACCTGTGTAATTGTGTTGTAGTTCAGAGATTAATATCTAGAATACATACCAATCACAGGTGCTTTATTCTGGTCTTTTGTCACACTATTCTAACTAGTGCACGAATTGTAAGCTAAATTGAGAAGACTCTGTTCCTGTTTAATAGAGTAGCTAAATTGTTACTAGTCAGCTTCACTATAGAAGAGATCAAGCAGTCTGAACAAAGTGAGAAGTGCCCTCTCTGGAGTTTGAGATCCTACTCCTGTGGGATAAGAGGTCCACCTGACACACAGAGTTGCTTTGTTTCCAGGCTGTTCTCAGTACTGGGGCACACATCATTAATGGTGGTAGTTGTAAAGTACCCTCACCACTCGTTGCTGCACTGATGCTGCAATTGCACTTCCCACTGATTCACAGAATTCACCAGGGGAACAAAACACTTCCCAAAACCCCAAACATTATATCTGAACAAAAGATTTCAAAAAATAGGTAAGTAGTATGTTTAAATGGGTGCAAAATGAAATTGTAAGAAAGCCAAAATTGACTGAATATACATGCAATAATGGTATTTTGCTAGACAGTCTTTCACTATGGTAAACTCTAGCTTTGTGCCTTCTAACTTCTTAGAAGTCCTCAAGAAGCCAGACACAGCGAAATTCAGAAAATACGCAAGATATTCTCGCTAATTTTGATGATAAATAGCAATTGCAAGTCTGATGTATCATCACAAAATAAAATAAACCCATTTTTTGGTCTTTTTCTTTTAAACTCCCCATGTAAGCAGGAATACAGCTTGCAGGACACATAATCATTGTCAATTACCCAGACAAAGGAAGTCTCATCTGATATCCTGTACTCATCTTTCTCTGCAGACACGAGAAACATAGAAACACTGCAGAAAATTCATATGAGTAAATGAAAATGCCAAAGCCCAGAAGAAGTGAGCATGTTTCACAACATGAAAACAACAACCAGAAAAAAACCCAATCAATTAACAACAAACCAAATCCAAAACACACCTAGCCTAAAGAAGGAAGAATTAAGGCAGAACACCATGCTATGCTCAAGTACAATAACAGACTGATGCAAAAAAGAAGAGAGATAGAATCTCCCAACTAAATAGATCAATATCTAACAGTCCAAACATGCAGGTAGCACAATTCAGGCAAGGCATTAGTGAAAATTTCCAAGTGCAGTGAAGCTTTAGGATAGGCAACACAGGCAGGCTGCTCAGTCTGCAATATAACAAGCCTTTAACGTGATATTAATGGAAAGTGAGTCAGGAACAGCACTAGAACTTATAATTTCTCCTGGGAAACAACAATGGACAATTTTGTGGTAAACATTTACACAAAACATTCAGTCTTGTTAAGACACCAAAACCTAAGACAAAGCTTATGTGTTTACCCTTCACTTCAGTAGCAGTTTGCTGACAAAAAATTAATTAAATATTTCGAAAAATTTTCAGAGGCAGCAAAGTACCTTCAGCTGAGCGCAAGCACCAACAGAAGCTAAAGCAAAAATGAGTATGAAAGAAAGAACTGCGCTATTCTAGGTTTTGAAATAGACCAATAACAGTATTTTAAGCTCAAGCTTTCCATCACATAATTTCCAGTTGAAAAACATCCAGTAGAAAAGAGCTGGAGACTGCAGCAGTTGTGACAGAGCTTGGTTATAGTCTGACCTTCAGAGAAGAACTCCTCTAAGGCTATGAGTGTGTCACTGGTAGAGCAGCAGAAGCAAATCTGAAGTGTGAAACAGCTGGTGCTGAGGACCTGACATCTACAGTTCATGTTTTTTGCAAAACAATCCAGCTCATTTCTTGCTGTAGTCTGATGTCACAAATCTAACACACACGTGGAACACTGCAGATGTGCTGCTCAGTACCATCTTCCAGTCTGGTTTTTAAAGGAACTCCACTCATGCAACCCAGTATCATTGCACAATGCAAACAAAAATATAAATAAGACACATATCAGGGGAGATGTTTCAAAAGCATTACTCTAAACTAAACAGTAACACAGAAGAGCTCTCAGATAGACTGGAAGAAACCATAGGTCT
Organism: Empidonax traillii; assembly: GCF_003031625.1. Classification (NCBI taxonomy): domain Eukaryota; kingdom Metazoa; phylum Chordata; class Aves; order Passeriformes; family Tyrannidae; genus Empidonax; species Empidonax traillii. The sequence goes on from NW_020955200.1 coordinate 240,190, forward strand.
GGGCATAACATAGGTTGCAAAACAAAAGCAAGGCATTCCTTCTTCCCTCTTCCAACTTTTTCTGATGAGAGGCATGAAAGAGACAAAGCATGACAAAAAAACGTGGCAGCAGGCAGCCACTGGGTAATGAGAAAAGGAGTTTTTCCACCTGGGTTGCTCTTGTCAGTTTAACCTCACCAACAGCAAGTCACTCAGAGAGAGATGTGGGATTGGGTAGAAAAGCTGCTCTGTTCTCCTAGGGTATTTGATCACTGTTCTTAGAACACACCTTCATTTCCAGAACATGGAACATGGAACTTGTTTAAAGACACATGGCATGAGTCTCACATCTGCTGGCGTTTAAAAAAATCACATTTACACAAATAGCTTCTCTAGTCCATGAAGTCAAAATCATAAGAGAACAAGAGATACAAGTACAAGCATATAGAGGTAAATGAAAAGCAACAGTAAGAAGAGGTGAAGTGTGGTGCAGTTTCCAAAAGGAAACAAGAAGTTGCCCTTACAGTCAATTCTTAACTTGCTGATATAGCTATTATGCAACAAGGCCAAGAGATACAGAATTATTAGCTGTGGTAAGGCAATACAATACATTTTCTTTCAGATCCTCCTGGAAAGTCAGAACACCACTAGCTACACAGAGTCAATCAAAACATTTGGGCTGCTTTAGCGACATAATTTTTGTTAAATGAGAACTCAAGGTGAAGTACTCACATCTGTAGTAAATAAGACAAGTACCAAAGATGGCAACTGCCAGAAAAAAAAAAATACCTAGATTTTTTCAAAGTTGTCTATGCACATATATTGATATATATACATATATGATATTAAATCAGTGAAGTGGAACCAAACACTTTTTAGGAAATTTTGTAAACCGAAATTGCAATTTTCATTAGAAAACTAAACACCAGTCAGCAAGTTTTTGTCCATAATTTCTTTAAACATTTAACTTTGAACTTATCAACAATACCTGTAAAAATTCATTCACAGGCAGCCAAATCATAAAATCATAGCATCATTTAGGTAGGAAAAGTATTTTAAGATCAAGTCCAGCCATTAACCTAACAATGCCACGTCCAGCACTAAACCCCATCCTCAACTGCCACATCCACATATCCTTTAGATACCTCCGGGGGTGGTCACAAGACCACTTCTCTGGGCACCCTGTTCCAGTGCCTGACAACCCTTTCAGTGAATAAATTTTTCCTAGCAGCCAATCTAAACATGGCAATGACGACTGCCAGCAAGTGCCCAAAAATATAACTTAAACTTCAGAATCACCATGTGATGGAGCATTTTACACAATTAAACATGCCCTGAGAAGGTTCAACCAAAGGTACAAACCCACCAGAAATCCTTTTACTGAGAGCTATTTGGCACATCACTGGGACCAAAAGGCTCTCCTGTCCCATAAGCTGCAGAAAAAAAACAATGCTCCTGATACTGAGTTACACTCCAGTAAATTCGTTCTTGGGAGAAGGTACTATAACAAATTCACCTATTCAAATGGTCATAATGGAAGATTCTAAGCAATACCGACCAAAGACAACACAGTCTGGCCACAAATCATGGTAAAGACAGGTATACAAAGGTGAAAGTCAAATCCGGGAAATGATCTGACTCAAACTGGCTTTCCAGGAGAGATAAGTCCATGGAGAAACTCGGGCAGCTTGTTTCATAACAAAGTAAGGCTTAGAAGTAAAATTTAAACAGCAAAAGATAAGACAGAAAACCATTAAATAACAAAGGTTACTGTCAAAAAGGGCATGGACTGTTGAATGCAAGCTATGTGAAAAGGCAAAGGTTATTGTCTAGATCAAGTTAGCTAGCATAGAACTTACCAACTACTGAAGCTCCTCTTTCAGCAAAAGCCAGAGCATATGCTCTGCCCAAACCTAGGTTGATAAAAAAAAAGTTAAAAACAAGTGTTTTCTGGATTACAATTCAGACAAAAGCTAAACAAAAATCAAGAAAAATGCACCAATTCAACACAAACACCTTCAAGATTCAAAGTAAAACATTATTTCCCCCAGGAGTTCAAATTTTTTTATAAGTGCAAATCATGAAAGTAAACAGATAAGTAAATTGTAGACAAAACTTCCAGTCAAGAAATTAAAAAAAAAAAATTCCCAGGCTTACTCCTTGTTACTGTATTCAGCAGAATCATCTGGGAAACCTGCTGCTGAGTTTGTGCTTGTGACAGAAAAATACATTTGAAAGGAAGAACATTTAATGTCCTGATTTAACAGTGAAGAAGGAGGGGAGTTTCAAGTTAATTAATTACACTCTAAGTGAATAAGATACTTCCCTGGTTAGAGTCAAGATTTGAAAAAGAAACTGAACGAAATTTAACTATGATTGAAGATTCACTGACAAAATCATCTGGATACAAAGGAATGCTTAATACCTCAGTTAACCAGACACAAACACAGTTTGCCTATGGTAACAGAAGACTGTCAATTCCGCATTACATACAAAACAAGGGTCTTGCACCTTTACTTTGCCCTAGATTCTAGTTTTGTTACACATCAGTTATTTGTTACAATAAATAATTTTCAGATAATACCTGTACCAAAGTTATTGAGATCAATGACACTGATCCTTTTTTTTATTAATTTCAAATGAAAAAGAGATTTGAATGATTCAAAGTTTTTCAGAGTGCAAACAGCATCTACTTGGCCCTCACCAGATCATTCAAATCCAGTTCCAAAAAGTAAAAATGGGGACAAAAAAATCAGAACTGTTTAAGACTGTTTTGAAACACACTAATCTCATACCAACAAATTGAAAATTCCTTTACTACTCTCTTGAGCGTCTACAGTGGAGAGTAACACTGTCTGATGCAATCCAAATCCAAAAAACCTTTTTTTTGTTGTTTTGAAAAGCCACACAATTGAGAAGTGCACAAAACCCAGACCACGTTATAGTGCTGGCTTTTCAATTGGTCAGCAAGGACTGAATGCTTAAGAATCAAAACAAATTTTTTAAACAAAATGAAAAATAGGTTGAATTGCATAAACAATGACCATGCTTCATGACAGGCAGGAACAGTAATTCATAACGGATTTGCCCAAAGTGAAAAGATACTGTTGTATTTTAGATGCCTGTGTATGTGAAAACAGGTCTCACTTTAAAACAAATTAGTGCTCCAGATGTTTAGATAAAGTTCCAGATCTGATCTGTGCACCAGCATCGAAACCAAAAATCAAAGTTGAAAAATAATGCTAATAGCAGTAAAGTCTAAACTAAAGTCTCTAGTTTACAGTGTTGTAAACTAAATAAAAGCAAAACAAGAACTAATCTGAATTTAATACGGTTTCACTAAATTTAAATAACCACTTATTAAAAAGCTATTATGAAATTAAACATCCAAGATGAGTTTTTTCTGTTAAAAAACAATTTTCAAGAAGTCTAAGCACAAGGGTAACCATACCCACACTTATGACAAGCAATTTTTACTCAACATAGTGCTTTTCAAAAGCTTTTTTATTATCAAAGTGGCTTTGTTTAGCAACTACCAAAGGTCTTAACCTGTTTTTTCAGTGAGATTTGCTATACAGGGAGAAGCACACAAATAGAGATCTGGTAAAAGTGGGAAAACACCATAAAACATCTGGCCTGAACTATGCTCACGCTGGTCACCTTCAGGTGCATGGAATGCTCAGTGCTTTCCACATCTTCTTCTTCACATCACCTATTAGGCCTCCAAAATGACAACTCCCTGGCTATGTGCAGCTCCACAAAATGAGAGTAAAACTTTGCTGTGTGAAGGGTGGAACCTTCTTAGAGGATGGCAGAATAAGTTCCTTTCCCAGCTCATCGCAAACACAAACTTCGCTTCTCGCTCAGGGGATTGATACACTGACAGCTCATGTTTTTGCTCAAGTCTCACAGCAGGCAAAGGTCAAGCATGCGTGCAGAGGAGGAAGTAAAAATAACGGTAAAAGGGGGAAAAATAAATAATAAACCCCCAAACAAACACCCCCTACACCACAACAACAAATAAAAAAAACATTCGCTGGCAAAACCAAGCATTCCACTGCAAATCCACCCCCGTGAAGAGGTCAGGCCTGTAGACCACCAACAGCGCGGGCGCGCCCGCCGGTGACAGAGGGCTCTCCCCACCCTCTCCCCCGACCTCTCCCACATGGCTACAGGCCGGCTCCCGGAGGAAGGAGGGCAGGGAATACACAGCAGGTGGGCGGCTGCTTCCCGCAGCACCGCCGGCACCGCCGCGACAGCGCCGTGCCAAACCACGGGGGCACACGCGTCCGTCACCGGGACGAGGCACAGCTGAGAGGGGCCAGGACACCACGACACCCACGACCAGCGGGGCGCTGCTCCCCTCGTGTGTTCAAAGAGCAGGAATGACGCGTTCGGGGGCAGCACAACTTTCGGCGGTGCCGGGGCTCGGCTCGAACCGAGGGCAGCAGGAGGCACGGGCGTGACCCCTGTGCAGCCTTGGCACAGTCGGGGCTGGCGCTGACAGCGCCTCTCCCGAAGCCCCGCTTCTGTCTTCTAAGGGAAACAACCCGCCTGTCCCCGGCCAAGCCCGACCGGCCGCCCCGGGGACACCTGCGAGGGCCGCGGGCAGCGCCGGCTGCGCGGAGCCCGCAGCTCGGGGGCCCCCCGGACAGCCCCTGCCGCGGGTGCGGGACCCGCGGGCCGCCGCTCACCTCCTCCGGCGCCAGTCACCAGCACCACCCGCCCGTCAAAGCGCAGCCCCGCGGCCGCCATCGCTCCGCTGCCCCGGCCCGACTGTGCTGCCGGCCCGGCCCGCAGGGTGGGACACGGCGGGGACGGGGCGGGACACGGAGGGAGGGACGGCGCGTGCGTAGCCACCCACCGCCCGCTGGGAAGTGTAGTGTGGGATGGAGGGGAGGGGAGGGAGAGCCCGACCGTGCATGGGCGGATGGGCCCGCGCCCAGCCCCACCCGGTCATGCTTTCCCACGGCGCTTGTGATAGGCGGGGAAGGTTCCCGCTGGTCCTGCTCGTCCCGCAGGCACATCCACTTGTGTCTTGAAGGGGCCACAGCCAGGCCGGGTGAATTGCGAGACCCTGGTGCCCTGGTGTAAGACATCACGCCTCCGTTTAGAGTTAATCTATAGTTACTTCTTGTAGGTTAATCTTACGGTTTGTGTTGTGTAACTATTTTTTGCTCTATTTACTATTTCCCAATGCAAATCACTGTCTGTGGGAACTCTCTCTATCGAACCATTGATGTAAAACACGCCGCCCTTTCCCGCCCCACATTTTGTGCGGATGTCCGGGGGAGATGCAGGGGGGCCCCCGTGGGGAGAGGGCCGGGCTGCCCAGGCACAGCATTCCCGCCGGCTCCCAGGGACCCCGCCGGGCACGACTCAGACCCCCGGGTGCTGGTGCCTGTGTGGGAACGTGTTTAAGAAACTATAAAACCCACTTTGCAGCAGCTATGGGAGAGAAGAGAGAACGCTGAGGGAGAAGTAGCCCTGCAGACTCCCAGGTCAGCAAAGGAGGAGTGAGAGCAGGTGATCAAGGTGCAGGAGCAGAGATTCCCTGAAGTCCATAGAGAACACTGTGGTGAGGCCACCTGTTCCCCTGCAGCCCATGGAGGTCTGTGCTGGAGCAGGTTTGCTGGCAGGATTTGTGACCCCACCTCCCAAAGGAATGCACCCACGCTGGAGCAGTTCATGGAGAACAGCCCGTGGCAGTGACCCCATGGTGAAGCAAAGTAAAATGGAGTAGCAGAATGCATTGTATTTTGTCGAACCAGCCAGTGGGTTAAGTAGAATGAACACACTTAATCATTTTATTATTGCAGGTGTGGTGCAGTGTGACAGGGTTATTCAGAATGTCATTTTACTGGAATTTCATAGGACCACTGCTCTGTATTTCAGCAGTAGATCTAGTGAGGATTTTCCAGTATTACCCACCAATTCAGATGGTGAGAAACTGTATCTGAACTAAGGAGAGGGATCTTATGGAGCCATTAATGCTTACTCTTTCCCTCTCCTGGCTGACTGCTCGTGAGACCAACATGAGCCTGTGGGAGCTATAAAATCCTTGCTCCTTTGCATTTTCGGCCTTAAATCTAGGGGTGCTCGGGGAACAGAGGGTTGTGTAAGGAATGCACAGAATCATGTTATTGGCAAAATTGCTACATACTCCTCTGACAGATGATCTTTATTTCATGATTAACCTTTCTTGTAAAGTTTGGATTACTTCTGGAGCTAACAAAAAGAAAAATTACTTCTGGAGCTAAACAAAAAAAAAAAAATTGGTTTTGCTGTGTGGTTGTCTTCTTGGCTGTTAATGCTTTCCTGCACTACTACACTAAAGAGAAGCAATAGGTACCTGAGTACAAATTCCTATTTGGCGACTTCCAAAATAGAATAAATTGTCTTTTCTGTCCTCAGATGTAGCATTCGCTCTTCAGAAATAGCAGGAACGGAGCCGCGTTGCCTGTGATTTTTATGACACAATTCGTCCTGAAGGGGGGCTGCGTTTGAATACTCCAGCTGCAACTTACACTTTGGGCACTGGAGGGAGATCGTGCTACAGTAAAACTGCCCCACGTAGCCCGTATGTCACAGGTACCGCCCACGGGGAAACTACTGGAAACAACCAAAAAAATCTGGAGGCGGGCCAGGGAACATGGATCAGATGGGCAGTCTACAAAAAATCACAAGCTTTAACTGTGGGAAATATCGTTGAATGTGTGGAGAAACAAGCCATTGCACTGTATTACTCTGTCACAGCACAAAGTACTCTCAAAACTAATTGAACTTCTAGTTTGTCTATTTTATTTGAATGAACCTCAGTAGAAGAGCAAATTTCCCAGCAGTAAGAGGCCCGGTGCAGTTGGATGCGTATTGCAGAGAGAACATCACTGATTGCAGTTTGTCTGTGCAACACTTGACAGTAGGAGGAAGCTGTTTCCCTGGGGTGGGCAGAGATGTGAGTCAGTTTGCAATTGCTCTTCCTGAGGAAATAACAGATTGAGCTCACAATCATCTGTGAGCTTTCGTTCAGCCTCAGCACTCAATATTTTGTTTATTGTTGCTACAGTGAGGAATTGGGCTCCCACCTGGGAGAAGAAAGGGAAGTCTCCAAGATGAGAGTGGCCAATGTGAGAGCAGCATCTAGTTCAGACTGGAAATACACACGATCATTCTTACAGTACCAGTTTGCATATTCCCCTAATAATCATATCAGTCTAAAGCAGCATGGTCCTGTGGGCACTTCCATAAACAAATCTTAAGAGAAGCTGGTTCATTTTCAGTGCTGTTTCTGTCCAGCATTGGATCTTCCATAACCTTGAACAAGCCATTTCAGCTCTAGCCTTTCACATTCCATAGTCTTCTATCTCACATTTTTTGTAGATAATAGGCTATTCAAGGGCAGGACTTATTCTTGAATTTGTCTGAAAGCTAGTGGTAAAATCAGTCCCTGAGGTACTTCTATAGCAGAATTTGTTCTTTAGATACCTAATAAACAGGCTGGTTAACAAGTCAGGAACTTTCATAGCTTCCTCATTTTTGTGCATAGAGTGGGATTAGAATGAACAAAGAGCTCATACTTAAGAACAATACAGAAAAATAAGACTTTCCTCAATAGATTGCAGAGTTCTTTATCTGTAAAACACAAAAGAAAGTGAAGAGGAGCGATAGTATGTCTCTTCTATATTTTATGTTTTTAAAGTGAAACTTTTCTGTATTAAAAAGATCCAAAATACGAAGAACCACTCAGAATAGAAAGGTTTTTGAACCTAAAAGTTCCCTTTAACAGTCAGTAGTGCTTTGTTCCAAAAGTTATACAGCTATCAGAAAATAACTGCATCAGTCTGAAACAAGTATGAGGATACTGCTGCTGACCAAAGTGGGGTGATGGCAGGTGGAAACATGAAGAGAGTAGATGTCAAGCCACAAATCAATAGCAGGTGTCATACCGAGTTTTCAATGAGTGAGCCATAGTGGGAGATGAATAGCAGGATAGCCACAGTCCAAACTCAGCCAGAGAGCGTTTAAAGGGGTTGAACTGGTAACAAAATAAGTGAGTTTGAAGAGAAGGACCAAATTTACTTACGCAACGTCTCTTAGTAAGCAGTGTGAACTAACATATATTTGTCACTTACATTTTTATCAGCATACAAGACATTTTACACCAGGAAAAAATTGCTAAAAAACCCATGCTGTATCCTTTATTACTGAATGAGATCATGTTTTTTTTTTTTTTTTTCTGTTACACTTTAATACCTAGAGCAGTAAGTTCTTTTATTAACAGTGAATTTTCATGTTGTGCACTGAAACAAATCTGATGTATGTCCTTACATCATTCTTTCCACTAACAGACTAGATAATTTGGTTGTGCTTTTTTACTTTGAGTCTTTTATAAACTAGGAGGTTGCATATGTCGTGGATCCTGGAATACATTGAAATACATTGAAAATGTATTCTACTGTCTGCTAGTGGAGATGGTGAGCACCTAGGAAACTTTTCTTTAAGGGGAATAAAAGAATTGACTGGCTTGCTTTTACTCTGCATTTTTTAATACTGCTAAAAGATCTGTTTGGATCATAAAGCTCATTTTCAAGCACTTTATTTGCTTTCTAAATGGTTTTGCTCATGAAGATTAGCAAAGGCCTATTCGCTGGGAAAAAAGATTTCTCTACAAACATGAGTGAAGGGGGCTACCAGATGTTTGTTGCCATGACCTAGATATTGAATCCATGTTAAAAAACATAGCACCCTTCACTGAGAACTACAAAAGCATGGCCTCCAACAGATGGTACCTCCCCACAGCCTTAATGCTTGTAGAAGTCTCTGAGTTTTGGAGACATGTTTTTTGCTGACTGAAGATGAGTTCCCTGCAGCCAGGTCACCCTCCCCATTTCCTCTCTCTTTCTGCAGCCATCCTCTGGCTGTCAGTGCAGAGAGGTCATTGAGAGGTCTCAGCAATAAGCTAATCACATACGTTCATCTTAAAAAAACAACTGTATGGGCCGGCTCACTGTAGTAACTACCCTCTGAGTGAAAGTGTTTAGACAAAACTGTGATCTTGATCAGGTTTACTGTCTAATGTGACAGAGAAGCCCCTGCTGTGGAGTTCTTCGTGGCTAGAATACAATGTTTCTATTGATTCCTTTCCTCTGCAGGAACAGCATAGAGTAGTTTCCATTCCAGCTTGCATTTTCTTGTCTTTGTTTTTCTGTGACCCTATAGCAATTCGTAAGTGGGTTTTCTCTTGCCATTGAATCCATTATTTGTCACCCTCAATACTTGAAAAGCAGCTTTCCAGATGATGAGGAACAGCCTACTGTGTAGTTAACTGAGCGCACATTCCTGTGCACCAACTGCAAATGTAAATGCAAACATTTTTATAGCTGTTGTCAACAACCCACATCACAGGAGGTCTCATATCCCTGTTTTGGCAAGAAACATTAATTTTGGCATTTGTTGCACATACCACTCAATTAAGTGGAAAATCCATGCAGGGGGCACAAGCAGAGCACTATGGAGTTCTCCATTTCATTCCATCAGAGACTTAGGATTTAAGGGAGACCGAAGCCCTGGGTCAGTCAGGGCTTGGGGGACTGCTGAGCAGGTATGTAGTAACACAGTAGTAGAACAAACTCATGAAGCAGAAACTAGTCGTGTGTGCACATCTACAGCTTTGAAAATGCATCCTGTAGAGAGACATTAGGGAGGTGCCAGCAAAAGGTTATGGTGTTACTCCCATAACAGAACCACTCTATTTCATCCTAAATGATTCTTCATGAAAACTCCATTACCGTGGTCTCCTTGAAGAAGGAAAAAAACCAAACAACAACCACCAAACCAAAACCCCAAAACAAACAAACAAACAGACAGAGAAACAGAAAAGAGAGAGAATAAACACCCACATGGACTAAAACAAAATCTAAAACATGAGGTAGAAAGACTAGCAAATAACCATATGTTGCATTCTGTGGAAATGAGATGCATATTGGCACTACTACCAAGTTACAAGTAAACAGACTCTACAGATGAACCAAATCTTTAATGAATAGATGGAGGACTCGAAAGGCTTCCTGAGGAAACTGATTTGGTGCGGGTGCTTCTGAATTAACTGCCATATTGAGCTTTAGAACAGCCAAAAATTCCATGATATTCTGCTTGTAGAATAAATCCAGGCAGCTCCTTTAATGACCACAAAATGTGAGCAAAAGATAAGCTACTTTTGTGCTTATCTAAGCACAAATAGGGTACTTTATATATATAAGGTGCTTGTGTGCCTTCTAAAATGGCCTCTTCTCTCAAGCTGCTACCAAGGGCATTCAACAGTTCTTACTCCCAGTGTTACAGAAGCTTCCTCTGTGCACAGAAGTACATATATATTCATTTCAGTAGAGTTCCAGTAGTCTCTCAGGAATACCCACTCTGCCAGCATCCACTCTAACCATCCTAAAAATGCAAATGAAAGCCAAAAAACACGGTTTCAAATTGACTATATTCTGTGATCAGAATTCCTCCCCAGCCTGCAGTAAAGAGCAATTTTACTCAAGAATACATGAAGTATGGAATAGCCCCCCATCTAGGAGCAAGATGGAGAACGGGAGTCAATGAAGTAACAACATCATGAACACCTTTTCCTGTAGTTTGCGTGTGCTCCTCCCCAGCCCTTGATTTGTTAATCAGAAGTGAGGTGGGAAGTCAGAATTCCCCAGCCCAAGTTCTCCCAGCTCCAAACAGCAGCAAAGACTAGTTTTCTTTGACAGTGTTGTACAAAGGGCCTCCTTCCCCGTTTCTGTATTTTGTAGCACAAGCTTCTCAGTTCTAGCTTTGGGGTAAACTGTAGATTGCAGTGCCATAGGATACTGAAACTGTAGGCTTAAACACTGTCTTATTTAGCCAAAGTAGGGAGCCCCCGGTGGTCCAGGGGAAAATTCACTGCACTGTCACTGCAGAGACCCGGGTTCGATTCCCGGTCGGGGCCACTCCCCGGGCAGATGGAGCTCGTTAGCCCTGTAAGGCAATCCATCTACGTCCTGAGGACCTCGCTGCCACCGTCCAAGCGTGCTTGGCCCCGGCAGATGAACCTCAGGATTAAAGGGTGGGCTCAGTTCCGCGCACA
>NW_020955200.1:251370-270130 GCF_003031625.1 Empidonax traillii
TCAAGTGTCTGTGCTCACAGTAGGCAGTAGTCCTTATCACAGTGTGGACAGCAAAGCAAACTTAATGAGACCTTTGTCTGATCATAGTCCTTCCTCCCAGAAAATTGCTGAGCTTTCCTTTCCATTTTTCCTTAATAGTTTCTCATTTGATGGCACAGCAAATGTACTTTTGGGAGTGTCCATACCACTGAAATCAAGTTAGGCAGCCTGTCACTGAGACAGCTTTTTAGTTGGGTAAAGAGACTCACTTTAGTTCCAAGGATGAGATAATTTCTCGGTTGCTGAATTATCAAGATCCTTGAGATACAGAACCAGCTCTCTTGAAAGTAACAGCTGATCTCATGTCGTGTCCTGGGACCAGTGCACTTACTCGCCCTCTGGCTCAAAGCCTCTGGGGATAATTAACCAGACAGTCTCAGACTCTTTTATTTCTGCATTCTCTTAGCAGGCCTAGCAGATAATACATAGTTCTAGGTCATGACTCCTTACAAAAACAAAACTGAACCCCAAACAAAGCAAAAAACCATAGTATCTCAAGTCTGGTCAGTGAAGTAGGCTGAAAGCATCAGCTAAGTGCTTCGGGAATGGGGAAAGGCTGTTCTTTCATGTCACACAAACCTTTAATTAACAGCTGGCTATCAACAACCATGGGACTTTCTTCTCAGAACCCAAGCCAAGCCCAGCTACTGAAACAGATTCCCCAAATAAAAGACGTCTAAACCCTGCTCAAGAAAGCCAAGTAATTTTTCAACATTATTCTGTAAAGGAGTATAACCGGTGCATTTGTATTCCCACACTAGAAGAGGAGGGTTGGTGATGTATGGGCCCTATTGAACTGATTTATTCCATCTACACCACCATACTTCCTGCATTAGAAAACCATCACACAATTTAACTGGAACAATATTTTTCACCCGCCATTAGCTGTGGCTTGGCCAGAACTATGCACAAAAAATGAATTCTGAAAAATGTAATTCAAAATGGTCCACAAATGTCTTGCCAATTAGAAGCTTTATGTTGCCATGTTTAAAGACCAGTAGGCTGACACTCTGAAAAGGTGCCAGCAGGAACTGGAGAACAAGTGGGTGAAAAGCCAACAATTTTCTCATAGTACAATCTGAATTTATGAAAACCTTCAGAATTATATCCAATAAGAAGCTTCTTTACAGCACACAGAAAACTAATGGAAAAAAAAATGAATGAAGCATAATATGATGCACAAGGGCAGCTTCTAATTTGTTTCAGCTCATATTTAAGTGCATAATAAAAGCATACTTTAAACCCAAGTATTTAATACAAACTGAAATAGGAATTAATTTGTCATTAAGCCAATGGAAAGTATGATTGTAAAACCTAGTGTTACAATTTTTAGAGTAGTGGAACATCTTACATGTGATGGTAATTTATATCTAAATCACAGTAACTGTAGGAAGCTCCACCTTTGTCCTCCACCTACCACACCAAGACTTTCCCACAGGGGAGAACAACAAATAGCAAATAAGTTTTGATTGCTTGGGAAAGTTGGGTAAGGTAAAGTACCTCCTTAATTACATTATTCTTAATCGTTATACTGCCTGAACTGTGTAATTATGGTACATCCCAAAGGTATATATAAGCTGCCTCTTTTCAATCTCCTTCCTAATAGAAAAAAATGCTGCAAGGGATATTTGTCCAGAAACTGGTGCTTGCTAGCAACTAGAAATTTACAGATTCTTAGAAGATATATATCAGTGCCCAAGCTTTCAAGAAAAAGTGGGTATTGATTCAGGAGAGTTTTGCTCATAAGTATCAAATATCAAATTTCAAATTGAAAACAAAACTCTAAATAATAAAACTAAGAAAAGTGAGGTCACTTCAGCAATTTGTAGTTCAAACACTAAGAAATGTTGGTTTGTCATACGGACTGAGCACTACTGTAAGTGAGAAAGCTCTTCAACATAGCTTGTATGGAGATATTACTCCTTTATTTTTACAGATGGAAAATAAATCCCATGGTAACCTGTCTAATGCTACAGATATGAATTACAAATCTGTGATATAATTTCAACTGCAGGATGCAAAATTCAGTATGAAAAGATTAGTAATTTAGAATGGATTAGTTTTTCAGAACTTCTTTCAAAGGCAAGGGGGGGTTTTTTGATTGTTTGTTTGGTTTATTTTAGTTTTTTGTTTCATTTTGTTTGTAACAAACTGGAAATAACTACATTACTTAGTTTAAACTTTCTGAGTAATAGTCACAGTATCATTTTGAGTAGCAATTTTGGTTTTGAGATAAGTAGGACACTTTCCTCTCCCAGAAGAAGTTTCATTTATGTGAAAAACACAAAAATAAGATACTACAGAACTTTTCTGGACAAATATGATTTCCTTTGACAGTTGTTTTATCCAGAGCACAGATGTTTGCCACTTCACCATGAATGTTGGCTGACCTGCCCAAATCTCAATAAAAAACAGTTGTAACAAAGTTTTTCTGCAAATGGTTATGCAAACAGGAATCTATTTCATGTTCTTGCTGAAGTATTCCCTCCGTAATACATTTAAAAGCACTTAAAAAAAAAAAAAAAAAAAAAAAAAAAAAAAAAAAAAAAAAAAAAAAAAAAAAAAAAAAAAAAAAAAAAAAAAAAAAAAAAAAAAAAAAAAAAAAAAAAAAAAAAAAAAAAGGCGGCTCAGAAGTACATGTACAGAAATCATAGCTAAATGCTTACTACATTGATGAGGATATAGATTATAGCCAGAACAATATTAACAACTAAATCAAGATGTAGATTATTCAGAGATCAAATTATGTTGCAAAAAAGCCCCAGGAAACTGGTGTTTACCACTGGTTTTTTTTGTTGTTTTGTTTTGTTTTGTTTTTTTCATCAAGTGAAGTGGGTAACATAGCCTATCTACTTTCTCCTTAGATGCATATACAATGTATTATGATGTTATGGTAAAAACAGTAGGGAAGGAGTTGAGGAGTTGACCTGTCTTAAGAGTAAGTAGTTCAGGTGCTCAACAGGGCAGGAAAAGCATGCAAGGACAAAGAAAAGCCATGGTAGCAGGTCACCAGACAGCCAATAATGATCACAGAGAAATCATCCAAGCCCATACAATGTACAATTTATCCTTAACACTCTCCTCTGACTGTGAAGTGGTATGAATTCCTCTCAGCTAGACCCTAAAAACAAGCATTGTCTGATCCCTTGAAAAGTTACATGCGGAAGTCCAGTTTACCTCTAAATAATCACATTGTATCTGTTGTAGCTACATCGGGCTGGAAAGTGACTGAGGCCAACTGCCATCAGAATCAGTTCCTTATTTCCTTGGGGAGAGATATGAGAAAGTAATTGGCCATCTCACTCTTTTATTTTACAGGAATTTGCTTAATGGGTGGGGTTGAGTCTTTTCTTAGAAGACACATGGTTTGGTATTTTCCTTTTAGGAAAAAAAAAAAAAAAAACCCACACGTATCACTGTACACCCAGATTCCTTATAATCTCTGTACCTTCTAAACAGGAGATAAATCTCAAGAGAGCTCAAGGACAAGAATAAGGCTTGTAACTTACCCAACTGAGTCTTTTTGTTTGTGCATACAAAAATAATTAAGGGGTGGCCAAAAGCTCTACTGAATCCCTTCTAAGGTGGTCCACACAAAATGGCTATGATAACCTCCCTATATCTTCTTTTCCTTGTATGGCTGAGATTACATTTCTTCATGTCTTGCAAAACATACCCAAGGTCTGACTTAACACTTTTTCAGTGCCTCTAGAGGGCTATAAAATGAGTTTTAATTCCCAGAACTTCACCAGCATGTATTTTAATGGCATTAGACATGACATATTAACTAAGCATTGAAAGGACATTACAAATATGAAACACCTAAGGTACTGAGATTTAAAAGCTTATTGTAAAATGAATCTATGACAACTGGATTTTAACACATTATTACCCTATTAAAGCACAGTATTGTATCAATTTCGCAGCACAGAATGATGGCACTATGCTACCTGTAATTAAAAAGTACCATTCTAACCCTTTTTAAAATTCTGACAATGTCAAGTTTCTGTAGGAGGGTCAATACCTTGCTACAGGGAAAAGTGCTATCAACTTATTTCTTAAATTTTATAATTAAAGCTACAAGTTATGTACGCTGCTGTAGAAATTAAGTAACTGCAAAAGGATACAGCTTGAGTGCTAGGTCCTTCTATTAACAACAGTAAATGCTGGAAACCCAACACAATTGATTTCTTTCATCATTAGAGAAGTCACTTTGTAATTCAAAATGAATGCCAGACAAGAACCATTGTTACAGCAGCTCAGAAGAATGTAACTCAGTTGCGAGCTAAATAAAAGTTCTCCTAGTTGTCAAGTTTTTATGCTTATAATCAAATCTTCATAAGCAATTTTCACTTATTCTAACAATAAATAGCCGGATAATGAGCTAAGTAAGAAGGTACTGTGTACTGAAAATATACACTGCTCATATACATGTAAGTAGGTGTTCATTAACAATCTACAAAGACCATTTCAGCAATTTTTATCCTAGAGAAAATTAAAATTTGAGCAATCAAAATATTCCAGGTCATGGCTGAAGAAAATCTTCTGTGGTTTACACAGCACATGCATATATTACACCTGGTTCTAAACAAGGTACTGTCCTCTCCTTTCAGTAACTCTTACAATTCATTATAAATTATGTTATTTTCGGAGAATCAGAACATGATTTAGAAATAGGATTTGTAAGGAAAACTGTTTCAATTTACAGAGCTCATGTTCCTTTTTGTTCTCACCCCTGAGAGAAAAACTGGTAAAGAAAACAAACAGCTTTCTCTTTCTAGGTGGGAAAATAAAATAAACAGATCAGAAACTAAACTCTACAATTTGTACAATTTTCCTCATGATGTTGCATCCCTATACATGACTTCTGATACACACCAGTATAACATATTTACTGTTTAAGTAAAACAGTGGAAGGGATCTTGCATGATATTCCTTCAGATATCAACCTAATAATCTATTTCTTGGCAAATTCTGGTGTACTGTCCTGTTGTTCCAGCCTAGTAGTACATAAATCTTCTCTCTCTGCTGGATGCTAGTGGATTCCATAAAATGAGTTCACATTTTGAACACACTTCTCTGTCACATTTCTAGGAATATTCAGAACCTAATGACAAAACAAACACAAATAAATCTTAACTTTCTCTCTTAAAAATCACAAGTAATGCTAAAACCATATGTCAGAGGCTGTGATGTTTCTGTTTATGGCATAGGCAAAGTTTGTTCTTTATAATTTATAAATTAATTTTAAATTTATAATTTAAAATGAAACAAGGGAAAAAAAAGGCAAGAAAAGTTCAGAGTGCAAATATTCTTTGGTTTACTCATTAAAACAAAAGGACACAGCAAACAGCAAAAACACTGGCAATTAAATAAACAGCAAATTCTTTATATGCTTCCTAACAAAAAGTCTTCAGCTGTTTGAAATGTATTAACTTCATGCTCTAAAGTACATTACAGTGTCTAGAAAGTCACATTTTTTTATCCCCAATGTCAAGGCAGAGAGAAGATGAAGGAGAAGAACAATGATAAAAGGTAGGAATTGAGAAAAGAAGAAAAAAAATTATTCAAAATTCCATTTTTCCATTAGTTAAATAGTATATAACACAACGATAAAACTAACTTCTGTTTCTAGTTACATTGTACAGAAAGCAGATTGGCTTGGAATTTATTTTCGGATGATCAATCTTAGTGAATTCACATCATCATACACATCAGACTAGCCTTTTCAAAAAGAATTGTGACCCTTCCAACCCAAAATGATTGATTCTATGATTCTACTCGCAGAATTCTAAATATCTCAAGGAATTGCAGAGAAGTCACTCTGTATTACCTTATCATAGGCAGAGTTAAAATTAGGTAATGCAGGTGGTTTCTAGGGAATACTCTTCCCCAGTTCGGCTATTTTACTGTAGCTTATTCCTCAAATAATCCCCATATAATCAAAGTAAGCAAGCATCTGTGCGGGTCTATAAGGATCTATACTTGGCAGATCCTTCTTTGCAGACAGGAACTTTTCACCTCTGAGCTGGAGATGCACAAGCCTGCTGTTAGGACTCTATGTGAACAGCATCACTGATATTATTTAAAACTCAGCGCTTCATAACGGCAACACTAGGAAGCTGTGATGTGTGCAGAGAGCATAGAAGAATAAACATCAAATACATTTATTTTACAAGTGAAAAAAATTACAGAGTGTACCAACACCATGATAGTCTGTTACCAACATTACTGGGCTCTGATAGTTTAGAATTAATTCTTAAATCTATGAAAGATGCCGATTGTCTGACAGCATATTGTTTTGGTTTGTGTATCTATCTTGCAAGACTCTTACTCTACTTGGATCATTCTGTTTGTCTTTATCAAGCTGTTTCCATAGGCAAAACACAGTAAAAATAGTCCTGTACAGTCTTTCTTCTTGATGGACTGTGAATAGCAACAGATAGCTCGTAATAAGAAATCAATTAATAAAGATATTTGGAATTACTTGTCATAATGTAAAAAAACCCTCTTTACATGCTCTCTTATTCCTTCATAAATCAACAGTGTTCAATCTACAAATAATTCATGGGCAGTCACCTCTAATACAAGTACTTATATGTTCCCCTCATCTAGCATTTTGTTGACCCCATCACAAAGCTTCTGCAAATGTAGTTTATAAGGTCCAAAGGGATTGTACAAGGCAGCCAAAAATTCACAATCAGAGAAGTGATCAAACACGTTGTTGACACGTCCGTGTGATTTTGCAGTTAGGTGACGCTGAATGATTTCATGAAGTAGCTCTCTGCAATCATTTAACAGTTTGGACAAAAAGTTCCTGTCAAAGGTATAATCCACCTGATGGAAACTGACCACGGTCTTAGCCAGCTGATGAACCTTCTTCTTGAATTTCTCCATCAACGCTATTTCATCCTGATTAAATTGGTTGTTCCTGTAGAGAATTGCCAATTTGAGGACTATTTTAATGAGGTTTTTGATGATCTTCTCTGCTTCCTTTTTATTTTGTGTATATTCCTTTGTTACTCTGTAAAGCTCATCTAAAACATCACTGCTTGTGTCATCGATCAAAGTAGTTGCTATTGATTTGGACACCATTTTTCCAAGGATCTTCTTCTGGGCCTGAATGGCCAGACTTTTGGAGTTGAAGACATCCGTGGCCACTAGGGGAAAACAAAAGTATGCAGTCAGTACTTCCAAATGGACATTCTCTGGTCAGCAAGTTAAGGAATATTTCCATGTTTAGCCATTCATGTTAAACTTACTAACTGCCACAAAAATAATGCAATTTACTTGCAGAAAAGTCAATCTTTTAAATCCCTAAAACTCTGCTCTTCTTAGGCTTACATTCTTTTAGACTTTTATTTTTGAGAAAATACCAAATGAACTTGCTCAGAAATGGTTTAAAAGATCACTCTATACATGGATTGATGGAATTTCAAATGGAGGCAATAAACCTACCCTATTTAATCAGATGAGTCATTAAGTCTGATCTGATTCTCACATTCATAATGAAATCTGAAACTGTGAATACCCCAAATGTCATGACAATTAACTGGTACTACTCAACTAGAGATAGTAATTCAGTGAATCTACTGTTGTAAACCTTTTCCTGCTTAGTCTTTTACATGATCAGTGAATTCAGAATCCACACATCTATTATTATTTTATATATATATTTTATACATATCTAGATATCTATATAGACAAGAAATACAGAAATACAAAACAAACACAAAAATCCTCTGTCAGCAAACAATCCTGAGATTCTCTGAGTGCAATTTGAAGAAGTTAGTTTTCAGGAAAGCAAGTACAGATTAACATTTCTTTGTCCTATACTTACTGCAGTAAAAGCCAGAATTTAGCTGTCTAGGGATTGTCATAATACTTGAGAGCATAACCTTTTAAAGAAATCATTTGGTGACCAATGAAGTAGATACTAGAACAGATTTCCACCTCCCAAAGTATGCTTGCTTGCACCAATATACCCAATGACTAGATTGTAATTTTGTTCAGATACCTAAGAGACCCCAAACATTCCTTCACAAACTGGACTCGTGAAATGTTAATCTTTATTCTGTTGCCAACAACAATTATTTACAGCACACTCCCTTTGCAGCACCTTCTCCACTAAAGCACATGTGAGTTCACATTTCCAGTTTCAGCAGCCTAGGAGATGGCTGCCGTTGTGCTGCAGCTTTCCTGGAGTCTCAGACAGGCTGAAGGAAAGCTTCATCTGTTTACATTTACTATACATATGGAAGGTTTGCTTAGCAAACATAGGGACTGGAAATATTTCCTTTCTTTTTTTTTTTTTTCTTTTAATGAAAACATCAACTCTGCAGATGTCAGACAGTAAGTCCCTGAATTTGGAAAAGGTTTCCTCTTAACTGTTGGTATGTGGGCAGCTGGGTGTGTTCAGACGCAGGGTGCCTCAGGGGTTTCAGCAAATAGAAAAAACTTGTCCTTCAGGACATGAAACACAAATCTGTATTTTTAACTCAACAGTATCTTTGAGAAACTTAATAACCAGCTTCTTTTTTGTCATCCCAGAAACTTTCAAGAGGTTCTGTTTCTTAAGACTTTCAGTGCATATCAGTATTTTGTTTTGAAGTGTGAAATGCTTGAGTGCATTTTTTAAAATCTCTGCTACACAAGGACACTCAAAAACCAAAGAATCCCTTGTTAACTATCTTGGGCAAAACACTCAAGATCACAAGACAGACACACTTCTCAACCACAGACATACAGGAAGACACTGAAGATGCTAAGCAGTCATTCTGAACCAAAAATATTTGATTCACTTTTTGTGTTTTTAAATGTAAAACTTCAACTGTTACTATTAAAATAAAACTAATTCAAGTATCTCAAAGGGTGGTCAAATACTAGAACACAACAGCCAATGCTGTACAAAGATCTACAGGTTAAAAACTTTTTTTCCCTTTCCAAACTAGGAATATCAATTTATTTATAATAACTTTTATTACTTAGTCTTCTTACTTATTAATTGCTCACTTTCTGCACAAATATACAGATGTTCACACTAATAGCAGTTACTGTTTCAATGTATCTTCCAAAAATTTGCAGAGAAAATCCCACATATACAAAATACCCATATTTTTAAGCATTCTTTCCCGGGATGCTGTACGCATTCTCATAAAATTGTGACTATATCGTATGGAATGCTCCATGGTAATTTCAACCTGAACAATTCTGTAGTTCTAAGTCTACATAACCTGCCTCAAGAAAGTCACATAACCACTCAGGTATGGTTCTAATATAATAACCTGCAAAGTATCATTTTCAAGAAAATGAAAACTAGGCAGTTTCCTAAAAGTTTTACAATTTTTCAACAAAAAAAAAACCCTTATATTGCATAATTTTACATTTGGCAAAATGGAGCTCAAAACACAGTTACCTTTCATAATCAAAACAGGAATTGCTCCCTTACAAAAGCTGTTAAACGCTTAATGGCATTTCTCTAAAATCCGTCCAAGTTTTGGAACTACCTAGCATGGCCTACTTTCTATCTGCTTTGCCATAAATACACCAGGAGTCAGCTTCATTCTCCCTGTGCTGTTACACAGGTTCTAATTTAATTGCTAAATATGTGAATTCCATACTTCAGTATTTCAGTCCATCCAAAAAGGAACTTGCTAACTGTTTGTATTTTATAGTCAGAATTTTTCCTCATTACCAATGATAAAAAAACTTAAAGTGTATTTCACAGCTTAAATAAACCTGAGTTTAAGCAGTAACATTGTAGAGCTCCTTCAGAACAAAAACACATACTTCCTTAAATAATAGCAAAATTATTACTTACTTGTTCATCTAAAGTAATTGCAGTTGTTAATGCCGACAGCAGAAAGAGAAGCAAAACACCCAAGGTGAAGACTTGCCTGTGGCTTATTTATTCCAGTAAATCCATCGCACACTTTAATTTATCATGCGCTTTGAAACACTGTCAGAAGCTATCACAGAGTGAATATGGGGTTTTCTCCCTCGCCATAACAGCAGCTCTTCTCAGCTACCTTTCTCTCCTGCTTGCAGCGCTCCATTTTGCTCTGGCACCTCAAAATGTAAAAATACATCACAGTGGTTTCACTTCCTCGAAGAGAGAGCCGAAAGGAAATTGCAGCGCTGAGCAAGCAGTGCAACACTGATGGCTGTTACTGCCAACTGACAACTGGAACAGTTTGCAGAAAGGGAGGGAGAAGAAAGGTCCTGTGACTTGAGAGGACAGGTGACATGTCAAGAAGAGGTTAAAGCATTAACCAAGTATCCGTGGATGGAGATACTTGCACGTATCAGGGACGCCTGGTTCACTGGGTGCTGGTGGAGGGGCAGCCACCAGCTGCATGCCTTCCCAACCTGAGGGCAGCCAAGCATCCCCTGACAAACCTCTGACTACAATTTCAGATGCGAGCACCTAAGAGTGCACATTTAGACAATTACTTAAAGCAGCCTCATTTTTTCTTAGAGATTATTGTATGTAGCCACTTTTTGAGAGGGATTACCATAGCTGGCCTGGATGTATAAATATCTGACCACATCTTTTGTACTGACAGGTTCCATCCTCGCACTTTAAACTGAAATACTGTAATTTCTATGGTGACTTGCAGTAGACCCAGAATTTGGGCAGGTATTCCCACTAATTTTAAGAATCTCAAGTTTGGTTTTCCTCCAAACTGCCCTTTATAGCTCCTATTATTTCCTGTGCAGTTTTGCACTTTACTTTTTAAAAATGTATCATTAAAAAAAAACCCTTTGCAATCAATGGGATGTCATTTTCTGTAAAATCTATATAAATATGAATGATTTTGTTCAGTAAAGCCACTCCTCCACAGAGGAAACAAGTCCAAGGGGAAAGGCCCTCAGAGGAAATCCTGCCTCCATTACTTTGAAATTCACAGAACCAATCATAGGGATAATGCAGACATCTGTAAAATCTTCTAATTTATGATTTAGAGGGGGAAATGTTCTAGAGGTTGCCTCCTGTGAACACTGTGAACTTAGAGATCATGAAAATTCTTCATTTCAACAACCAAGCACACAGTATGTGTGTGTTTAACATGGTATTTTTGTATTGAAGTGAATAAATATTAGACATGTAGAATTCTGGATGTGTTTTTCCCCAAATATTTTATCATGCAGAGGTTTTCCTTACAACTGTGGTGGAAGTATAAACTTCCAGTGACAATTTAAAGCAGTAGTTAGTAAACTCTCAGGAGACTCCTACAAAAGTACAAGCAGCCTAACGCTTGCTGCTGTGATGCTGACTTTTCCCTCACACAGAAGCTATGGAAGCCGGTACACCTTCCTCCATGCTGTGGCAAATGACTATTACAACATACCCTATGTCTCAGCTATATTTACATTAAAAGGCTAAAAAAAAGAAAGAAAGGTAGTATTTGGAAAAAAAACACCTTTTTTTTCCACAAGGTAACAGTCTACAGTACATTCAACATCACTTGCAGTTGAGTGTATGCAATCTCATGTAAACTGACAATGAATACTTGAGTCACTGAGTATTTTTAAACTTCTCATTATAAAGAAGTAAAAGAGGCAGGCAGTGAACCATGTTAAATTCTGTGGTCAAATCAACAGCTGAGCTTTCTGATACTCACTATGTTGATACAACAGTCCCAGAGGAAGAGAAAATGTGACTGTGAAGCCATTAATAACAACACTGCTGCGTGAGACTCAGTTCTCATTTTAGCGACTGGAATACCACGTGCTGCACCAGCACCTGGTGAGCGCAAGGCCCAGAGATGACAACGGGTTTTGGGCAAGGCACAGAGAACACTGACATGGGACTGGGAGGAAAGGGACAGCACTGAGGGCCCCAGGCAGCATTTAAAAGACTAGCACAATAGAGAAATGAAGCAATGGATTTCCTGCCAGGCATCCTGTGTGGATGTGTTTGCCTCTCTATACACTGTGTGTAAGAGCTATAGCTTAAAGTCTGCACATGGTACACAGATTGGATGTTCAGACTCCCAGAGTGAGAGAGCATGATTCCCCTGGAGGGAGGCAACTTGAAATCAAGTGGAATTGACAGCATTTTGCTCTCTGAGTGTATGTGACCATGAGTCATGCACCTCCAAAATCATGAGATTGCCTAGATGTGAAGGGATAAAAAAAAATTACTGAATTTTTACTCTTTCTTGTGCCTTCTGCTTTCTGGGTCTTTACAGGTTTACTCTTGTTTTCAGGAATGATAAAGTCCAGAAACATTAAAGAAATAAATACAGGGGCATATAAATATATGAATTTGTGTAAAGCCCCAGTGTTGGTAAACTGAAAGAGTTAGCATCAGTGAACAAACCAATCCTGATGTGCAGAATAGGCAGAAACAGTCATAAACCTGTTACCAGGGTTGTAACAATTTTCACAATATACTTATTACATGACAATATGATTAAAAAACCTGAGTGGTAGGACACTCACTATGAGTGACTCTACTACTCTTCAGATATGAATAAGGTAAGCTGATTTTTCTTTTCTAGCTGTCACCATGATATATAGTTTCTTCTCAATAACCATCTGAGTAAGTCACAGTTTCAAAAAGGTTTTTGGTGTTTCCTGGGTGAATGGTATGGTAAATTGTTAAAATGTAGGAATCCTTCCAAAAATACAGCTGTTCCCAGACAGCCACTTCAGCACACTGGCCAGTCTCCACATTCACAAGGGCTTGTTCACTTGTTGGCTTTTCAAAAGGTGATGAAAACTGAAGCTTGTACCAGACATGCAAGACCAGAAGCACACTGACAGCTTTCACTCTTCAACCTCAGACACTGGCACTGCAGCTTCTCAGCTGGCTGAGGGCAGGAGCGAGAAGAGACCAGGACAGTCACAGAATTTATTGAGAGAAAGACAGTCCAGAGAGCCTGGGCAAGCACCATCAGGCAGCGGAAAATCCAGAGAGCAAATGGCCAAGTGCAGAAGGAGAATAAAAAAAAACAACCTCAAACAGAGGCCCTGTACAGTACTTACTTCTTTCACATACACCTCCTACCTTTTGGATTCATATACACAAGGTCCTTTTGGAAGATCAAATATTTTACTTGGCACCTTGTTTTTAAAAAGGGGGATTTATATATGAATATCAATTTTAACTGGGAAACAGTTTAAACTAAAATATTCAATGCATACAAAGCATTCTTTCACAAGTACCATTTGCCTACAGTTCTCTTAATAGGTACACTAAATTGTAGTAAATTCTCACTTGCCATAATTGTTACCAACTGAGCGTACTATGAGAATGTTAATTAATCAAGCAACGTGCACTCATTTTAGCATTCACATGGAAGACCTTCAAAAGAAAAAGCACCCCATCTGAAGCCAAGCCTAATGCATGGCAAATATTGCCTGAGCAGTCTTACTGGATTTGGAAGTCAGCTGTGAGGCTGCAAGTCACTTCGAAGCAACAGTTAATCAAGGAATTTTGGAAAAAAAAATATGGCTAATAAAGCATTTTTGGAAATACACAGTATGTCTAATCTATGTACTCATACTGACAGTGAGCGTACATTCAGCTGCAGAAACATGGAAAAGATAAAAGCCAAAACACATCATTTGGAAGACCTTTTCTTCCTCAATAAAGTGCTGAATTGTCAGTATGTTTGCAAAATGCATATGATATTGCTTCTGGGTTTTGCTATTTAATTCTAACCTTGGTATAGTAAAATGACCAAAATTTGACCAACAGCAAAACATTTATTTTGACCAAAATTCTTGCTGCAAAAACAGAATCAAAACACTAAAAAAAACAGAAAACTAAATATTTTTTTGACCAAGAGGTGAGAAGAATTGCTAAAAAATGTACCTGAAGGTTAAGGCTGTGTAGAGTGGAAAGGAATGATGCTATTTCCAACAAGAAAGTATGTGCAGAGTTTTGCAGTCCCATGGGAGCAGCCAGTGCCAACAAGTTATTCTGGTTTTACGTGCTTTTGCTTCCCACAGCCAGCCTGTGCATCACATGATACATATACTGTAGCCAATTTAGACATTTAAAAAAGCCTTCTAAAAACCTTTTTCCTAGAGCCTCTGCATGTATTTTAATTACAGTGTAGCTTTAAAAAGAAGAAAAAAAATCAGATTAACTTCTTATGACTGCTCTCACAGAAGAGTATTTCAGAATATGCTGGATAATAAACAGAGAAAATGACAGTTAAATGGAACAGGGTCACGAACTTAATTTGGTATTTCACTCCTCTGCCACCATGTGTTATCCTTGTTGGAATGTAACAACTGCTGCTGTGGTATTAAATATGCAGCCTGTATATTTCAGCTGTTGGCCATTTCAGGGTGTATCAAGTTCCTCTGTATCTACCAGGTGTCCACGTACAGTGAACAGTAATACTGCACAAAGCTTTGTACAGGAAATGAAGTATATCTTACGTCATTCTTTCCAATCAATCAAATGCAATGCAGGTACTCTATTTTGTCTAGCCTTAGAAACACATACCAAACTGGAGGAAGGCAATGGAGCCGAGCTCCCTGACCCAAGTGAAACTTCTAATAAAATAACCTGGCCATTACAATTGAATGTCTTACCAAAAGTTAAGGTTTTAAAAGGAGGTACCTTTTTTACTACATCCTGACAAAAAGAATGTCTTCTCACAAAAAGCCCCCAAAAACTAGGCTGTAGGCACAGGACCTTTATATATAATAGAAGAGTTTCTGGCTTGAATAGAGAAGGAAAAGCTCTGAGGCCCACAGCCCTGGGAAACTTGGAATCCACTGGAGAAATTTCAAATTTGACATGAGGGCAGGGGTGGAAGTTAAGATCAAGATATATGTTGCAAAATTGCAAGGAACTGGAAGATCGACACAAGATAGCAATCCGGCCTGAGAGGAAGGTGGAACTCAGTCCCAAGGACAAGGTAGCTGTCAAAACCTGGCAGAGGGCATATACTTGAATCCCATGTAAAGAAAGTCACAGCAGAGTCTTCAGAGAGTTCAAATGACACAGAAGTTGTGAGGGATCTTACAACGGTTTTGAAAGTAGTTAATATTTTTTCCTGTATTCCCAGTTTTGGTTCTCCGTTCTCCATGTCGATCTGCAAACTACACACTCTGTTTCCTACAGACAGGACAGGAGTCCCTCGGTATCTGTCATTCATTATAATGTTGAAATTAGGCTGGATTGCTACTTCACTTTAAGTGTGTATATATATACATACATACATATATATATATAAAAAATCACTCTTCTATCTGCCCTGAGAAACTAAACAAGGCACACACACACACACATACCAACCCCCATTTGATTTCTGTCTTCTCCTTTCTAAAGCAACTTCTGAGGCATTGAAGACTGCCAGCTACATAAAAAACTGATAGTGATTCCCAGGGCTCTCGGTTCTCAGGTGTCTCTGGTTTATATATTCATTATCAATATCAACACTGAAATGCAGATTACAAAGCACAACAAAACATGCCTTCTAAGATATCAAGATACAGGCTGTTTTTTAGGCCTGGGACACTAGTGAAATCCTGCATCTCTTTTTGTTTTTAATTCTTCACTACCCATTTTCCTGTTTTATAGCATGAAGAAAAAAATCTTTTGGCATTTAATGCATGGCTGTACAGAGAATAAATGCTTTGTCTACCCTTCCATACCAGTCATTCATGGTACCTGTGATTATGAAGGACTACACTTGGTGGTTGTGGTGGTCACTTTCTTTGCACAGCTAACAAGCATTTCACTTGCTTTCCCCTTCCACAATAAGCAAAATAAACCCACCCCTCAGTTTTAACTTTCCCCCTATATTTAGTAGCCACCGACTGTTCCTTCTGTATCCATATTGCAACTCCGTGACCTTCATCCAAACATCCAGCCATGAAATCAGTGATTGGGAGTATTTTCTCTTCTTCACTCTACTCCCTTGCTGTCAGCTCAGAACAGGCTCCTCAAGACCCAAACATACAGTTTACCTTTTGAAGGTTTTGCTTTGACTCCTCCTTGTTTCCGCTTGGATTGCTCTTTTCCTGGTACCTCCAACTTAAAATCAATGCTCAAATCAGCTGAAAATGTATGCAAAGTACTTATATACATAACACTTACTGAAAAAAACCCAAACACCAAAGCATCTTTAAAATCTTTGACTTAACAACACCAAAACTCATAAACATAAACTAAGATTGTCAAAACACCAGTCCACCTCCCCACCATCTCAAAAGTTTGGTTTTGCTTTCACTAATGTCATTAAGTTCTGGTGGAATATGAAACATAAGAGAAAAATTAGGTCTTCAATACTGTTAGCAACTTATTCTTCTGTAAAATTTAATCTTCTGGTTAAACATCATGTGTGCAACACTGTCATTTTCTTTTACATCAGGAAGCAATATTATTTGGGTACAGAACTTTGTTATCCAATAAAGTACTAGCAATCCTGTTTATTTTTAAATGTTGCAAATATATTTACTGACTAAAACTGGACAGCTTCCAGAGGTCCCTTTCAGCCTCAACTGTCCTGTGATTCTGTAAAATCTGAATCTATCGTAATTCACTTGTTGGGGCAAAGAGTATGAAACTGACTGTACTGGTTTTTACAGCTGTTGACCACTGTAGAATTTAAACTTCTAGCTTCCTTACTTTGCACTGGCATCAAATGGCATTTTTAACTAGGCAACAGGCAGCACTCATCAGCTATGAGGGGATATACGCCACCAGGAAAGGTTGTTGTACCTTGAGATTTTCAAGGTTATTACCCAAATAGTAAGACGAAGGGAATCCAAACTTGAACCTTGAGAAGGAAAGCCATCAAGTAGTAAATAGGAACACCGTCAATGTAAATTCTGAATCAGATTATATTTTTGCACCAAAATAAAAATGTCAACAGTTTCTCTTTTTCTCACCATATCCTCTCCTCCCAAACTGCATTATACAACAAGCCACAATAAACGGATCAACATCTGACTAGAAGTTGCATTTCCTTCAATTGATTTTGAGACAAACTTCTTGTTGCAAAGAAAGGTGAGTTCAAACATATGACTAGGACACCAGTGTCTTGCATCACAGAATTTAAATCTCCTTTTCACCACTGAGGACAAAGCTCTGAGCTTGACGAAGACATCACAAGATACCAGAGTAAAACTTTATTTTTCCTGAAGTATCCACTATTTCTGTTCACAGATGCTCAAATTTATGATTCACTGTTTCAACTGAATCAGAAGAAAAATCTACATCACTGTTTCTCAGTGAATGTTTTTAATACAAATGTTTTTAAGTGAACAGAAACATTCATTCATTATCTCATTTGCAAGTAGTAAAAAACAGCCCTTGGAATCAGTAGCTGAAATACTCACCAATGTAATCTGCTTACTTCTCTAAATATTAAACCAAAATTTTCTTCCTTCTATCAGTAAAATTATCTTTGCAGAATAGTTTGATAAAGCAGACATAGCAAAAGCAAAACCAGATCTCATAAAAGTTTTAAAATGGAATTTCTGCATTTTTCAAGGTCAAAGTTTCATACACACCATAGTGCACTTAATTAAGTGGAAGCTTGTCTATGCATGTACTAATTCAGTGCTTTATTAATTCTAATTTATTAATTGTAAACATCTTGAGACAGAGATTTGAGGGTATCACATTCCTAGAGAGCCACTGAAATCACAGGTCAGCTAGCAATTCCTCGGAGAAACTTGCAAGTGCTGACCTTCACAGATATATAAAAGCATCTCAAAATATGTCCCTGGAATTTGAGGTTACAAACCTTTCAAGGATAAATGCACTTAAATGCAAGAAATGTTTATTCCCACTTTACTGAAATTTATTCTCATTGCTGTAAATTGCCAGCAGGAAAAGGACTCTCTGCAGACACCCCAACGCTTATATATTATATGCCAAAACTAAAATGTAGGTTTTCCATATTGCTCTGCAAACATAGTCTTTGATCTTTCATTACTAATCTGTGTAGTTATAAATATCAATACTGAATTCTGCAAAAGGCAGGGAAAAATAAGTTCATTTATACAATGTGTATCCAATCCTCTATATTGCTTCTGCTGAAAAAGTTCTGTGGGGAAAATCTTGGATCCCAAATTCCCCAGACTGAATCCAACACGCCATGCAGAGATGCAAGCTCTCTGCTTCTCCCAGTTAGCCAGTTGAGCACTAGAAATGAACCACTAACCAGACTTGTGCTAGAGAATCAGCTGATGAAACAATCAAATCATATCCCAACCCAGGCAGGGAATCTTAGAATTAAGAACAATCTTAGAAATAAGAACAAAATTAATGAGAAAACATCATGGAGTTATGAATATAGAATGAACATCTCAAGGAACAGGTGTCTCAGTTCCTCTCCTCCTCGCAAAATCAGATTGTGCCCAGGTGATACCAGGCTTGAGGCTTGTGCTTTTGCTGGCTTTAGGGTTAAAAGAACCAAGTTTTTGACAGTTGCCTTCATATCACTAATACCAACATGTGTCCTGTTCTGTAGTTAGGATAGAGATGCATCCATAAAACAAAAGGTGTACATTGACCATTAAAAAACAAAAGGAACTTGTAAAACATAAACTTGGCAAATAAAACCAAGAAAACATGAAAATCTGTAACTTCCAGAGTTCCTACCGTACCAAAAAAAAAAAAAAAAAAAAAAAAAAAAAAAAAAAAAAAAAAAAAAAAAAAAAAAAAAAAAAAAAAAAAAAAAAAAAAAAAAAAAAAAAAAAAAAAAAAAAAAAAAAAAAAAAAAAAAAAAAAAAAAAAAAA
>NW_020955200.1:270235-421345 GCF_003031625.1 Empidonax traillii
GCACTTAAAACCTCAAATTTCTTATAAACTCATAAACAGCAGTTGTTACTACTAACAGTACTCCTACTGGATACTACTTAATCTATGAAGTATCTATGAAATACACAAACATAAAATTAATCCTTAAATATGAAAAAAAAAAAAAGGAAAGTAATTTTTGCTTTAAAGTCATTATGGAATAGATGAAACTATTTTAGCCTACTACTCCTTTTACTGAGTGTGATGTAAGCAAAAAAAAAAACACAAGAAGTTGTTTCATGAAGCAGCATAAAAATCTTTCACACTTCTTTATGAAACGCTCTCCTCTAATTACATTTTGCTACATTTTGTAATCTAATTGTAACAAAAAAAAAAAATCAAAAAACAAAACAGTCCAGAAGGTTGAAATAATAGCTGCAATATAGTTTTCATTTGCTTTATTTATTACTATAGATACTCTAAATGCCTGAGGGAGGAGGGAATGTATTTTGCTTCCAAAAAGCAATATTTAAGAACCCTTATGACACTGTCACATTTAACAGAAGATCTGACCAAATGATAAATTGTTACTGATGAAAGGAATGATGCGTGGTTTCAAATAAAACCTGCAAATTACAATTAATGTTTCAGTGTTATACTTTCCTTATGTTACTCCTGGCACATGTATTACAAAATACTCATTACTCTTAGAAGTAATTCATTTAGCCTGATGATGTACTTGGAAATAGTACTGGTATAGAACAGAGCTTTTCCAAATGTAGGTGCAAGGCCTTCCCTTACCCAGATACTTCTTTTGATTCTCTAGAGATTAAATGACTGTTGTTCCCTAATCTCTAACCTCTGTCTCACTTATAACAGCACATGGTTTGCAAAGCCCCCAAAGAAAACAACCAAAAGGTGTAAGTACTATAATACAGTAAATGCTGTCATCAACAGACGAAAGGAAGACCGGGAAACTAAATCTCCATTACAACAATCAATTTTGGAAGATGAAAAAAATCTAATAGAATTTGAAACCAAAGTCCTATCTTCTCTTATGAAGTACTGTGCACTGTTTGGGGCTCCCCAGTATTTCTCCAAAAAAGGAGTTGAAGAACTGAAGCAGGCCCAGAAGACAGATGCCAGCATGGCTAGGGAGGTGAAGTGCATGATACAGAAGAGGGTCTGAGAGTGCTAGGTGTGATCAGGACTGGACCTTATGGATATATGCAACTTGTTACTGAATAGTTCCAGAGTAGACAGAGCCAGGCTTTTTATGAGGATAGACAGCAAAAGAACAGAGGGCAAAAGTTGCAAGGCCAAAAGGGGAAGTCTCATTAGGAACGGCCACTTTCATAGCAAGGGTGGTCAAATACTGAAATATGTTGTTAGAGAAGTTGTGGAACCACCACTCTTGAAGACACCATCAACATGACTGGAAAAAGCCAAAGCAACCTTGGATCCAATTTTAAATCTGACTCTGCCTCCAGTGGAAGGTTGTGCCCCATGACCTCCACAAATTCCCTGCAGCTTCAGCTATCTATGATTCTCTCTATCAACTAGATAACACAAGGGACTGTATCTTATTTGAAATTAATATATGAGTCTTGCAGTTCACTGTGAATTAAAAGATTTGATTGCATAAGTATAATTACATTAATGGAATTTTCTCAAAGCAATCTAGCATTCAACCCAACAATCACAGCTAAATGATTAACCTGTTAAGTTTCAGAGATTCTCTGAGGTAACCTACCAGCTACAGCCAGTGCTTATCCTATGGTCTCTGCTCAAATTACCACCTAGCTTCCTCATCTGATCCAGGTGCTCAGATTGCTAAATACATGGGGTACAAAATGTTCTGCAGATGACTACTCCATACGGACTTCCAAATGTAGTATAGAACAAAAAACACCAGTTCAACTTATTCAGCTCTGAGCCTAGAGAAGGAGCAATCGGAGTGGCCATCTAATCCACTCACAGATAGGTTATCCTAAAGATGACCCTAATTTGTCAAGGGAAATAAAAACAACCATTCTTTCAGTTTTTAAGGGGAGAGACACAGAGCTGCTTACAGAGTCTTATGGCTTGACAGCCTGAAGTCAGTGCTCTTATCCCCTATCTTGCTTCATTAACATGTACTATCCCCCAAACTACATTTAAAAAAATCTAGCAATTCTGACTTGCCTCTTTTGTAGTTGTAGTCTTATTTCCTCCAAATTTCCCACTGCTTCTTCTTTACTAAGGCTTTCGTTTCTCAATTTTCCTTTCACTCCGCTATGTGTACCTCTGGCAATGTTTTCCTCATGAGTATATATGATACAGTATTACAGCATCTAGTTAGTAATAATTCTTTCTAACCTCTCATAAGCTTACTTCCTTTTTTCCTTCTTTCCTGTACTAGAGTGATACTTCTTTTGCCATCACCTTGTGCTATTAATCTTGAATTCTAAGTATCTATAGGAGGTATTACACAAAATGTCAAATTGTCTAGCATTGCTACGATTTACAAAGTGTGTACATAACCACAGTAATCTTTTAATTCTCTTCAGCAGCAGCAAGAAAGTTATGTGTGGATTAAAAAAAATCCTCAAATTGACTAATCTAGATTCTAACACATGCATTTGGGGCTGGATGATTCTTCCTGCTCCTGAACTGAAATTTTCAGACTGCTCTCAACAAAAGGCCCCTGTTTCACTGGCCTTAATGTTTTATGGAGATTATTATTTTGACAAGGGAGGGCAAAGAGCAGATGAAACAAAGGAAGCCCACATTTTGTAGTCTTCATGGTGAAAGCAGAAGGTGAGTCTGCGGGTAAGTACTAATTGCGTGTTCTACTTGTACAATTTGGATCTCCCTGTTCACTGTCATAAAAGCAAAAAAGGTTCTAACAAATGCTAGTTTTGGAGTTAGTGGGATGGAGAATCACTCATTACAGAGTGCCATTGATGTTGTTGATGGAGTAAGTGGCTTGCAGGAGCACAAGAACAGACTATTTGTTATCTAAATGAACCCAATTCTACCCTGGAAAACATTCACACAGTCAGAGGTGACTGCAAAATGCCAAAACAAATCCATGACTACTTACAGGAGGGAGTACTGACTTCTCAAAACAGTGAGTGCTCTGTGATTTTATAACTCCTATGTTGTTCTCAGCTCTAAAAGGAACAAAACAGGTGAGCTCATTCTTCAGTAATCTCATTTGGATTAAAAAATGCTAATCATGTCTAAAAAAATTTCTGAGCACTTGTAGGAATGCAGTGATCTCTCTCTCCCATGAAATGTGGTACTTAAAACTAAGTATGATAAAGGTGCAATGCAGGCTCTCAGTGTGTCCAAGTTCGTAATACAACAGCCATTGTTTCATAGGCTATGTATTACATTCACTCTGATATCTATTATTTTATTTTTCCTTTGAGACAGTAGATTTGTCTTCTGCTATTTTTTAAATATACAACTTAACCTGCAGAATGAAGCTGAAGTTCTCTGGAGCTTTACATAAATTACTATTTCCATCTATTGAAGGAAATATATTCACATCACAGTAATTTTAATCAATATTGGCATGCGTTTTATAAGTTATACTAAAATATATATATATAAAATTATACACAGTTGTAGCACAACAGCATTAAGAACATTTCCTTCAAAACCTTCAGAATGGAATTAAGTCAAATAACAGCCTGAAACCATTTGGTACCTTCCATGGTGCGTGACATGCCACCAATCAACACCAGACTGAAATTATGCCACGCAGTTAAATGCTGTAGTCTTCTTCTGGACTTTTAACACACAACTTGTTTCATCCAGGGCAAAAGTAACTACAAGAAAATGTGCCAGGGTTATTTATATCATGATCATTGCTGGAATCTGTAAATGCAATACAGATTGATGCCATACAGACACATGCACATATTTACCACAGCAGTGTGGTAAACAGATGAACACAAAGATTGTTCTGAAGTTAGCAAGCAGCACGACAGGAGGGAAAAAACCCCTGTTTTATGTTACCCTTCTAATATGGACCATGAAGAGATCTAAGGCAAAAACTGGAAAGCCCACATACACTACTGCATAGCCTATATCCAGCAATTAGTATAATACATAGTGAAGTAATGATTGTCCTTTAGTCTCTGTTCCTGATAAAATATTTGACTTTACTTGAGGTCAAAGGTTCTACCACTATTTATATACTTACAAAAAGATCTCCAGGAATTTGCCATTTGAAATCGACCGTGATTTTGGGTTTCATCCTAACGGGTGGAGTTCATTTTTACAATAGTAAAGCCTATAGTGTTTGATCTTATTATGCAGATTTTTAA
Organism: Empidonax traillii; assembly: GCF_003031625.1. NCBI lineage: Eukaryota > Metazoa > Chordata > Aves > Passeriformes > Tyrannidae > Empidonax > Empidonax traillii. Next base: position 274,513 of record NW_020955200.1, read on the forward strand.
AAATAATCCATATCAACCTATTAAATCTGCTTTTACAGACATCCCAATGTTCTCCAAATACTGCAATTCACTTGTATAAGGAAGGTGAAAGTGAAGTATTGCTCACTTCAGCATCAGATCATTGACAGAATACACACAATGTTCAATGCTGTTACTTTGCCATGAACTCTCTTTTTCCTTCAGGCTGATCTTCTAACACATGGTCTCAGAGTCACATCTGGAAGCTGCAACCGAATTTTAGAGTTTCTCCTACAGCCAGTGATGCTTCTCTGGACGCTTGAGTATCTCTGCTTTAAGGAAAACAGAAAAATTCTGCCTATGCTTACAAACATCATTAAAACATTTTTCTTGTAGCTTTCTCCTCCTTTACTTTTTAGCTTGTAGCAGATTAGCCACTATGCCTTCATCAATAGCTGTGGCATTTAAAGTACAAAATAGGCTAAAATAACTATTTTGTAACTGTCCAAGTGTACCCTCCTTTCATAATCAGTCACAGACTTTTACCTACTAATTCCCTGGCTGGACCTTATAATCTGCGAGTAAATCAGAATTTCTCTTTTAGAGTGATATTCAGTGTTACACCTAAAAGAAAAATCAACCACCTTCCCTTTGGTAAACCACTTAAAAAATTATATATCCTCAATGTCAAACGCCTGAGCCCCATATTTAGTTTGAATTTGTGGAGCATCAATTTTCTTTATGCAAACAGCACTGTTTCTTCATGAAACAAAGCTAGTTAGTTGAAAAACTCTGACTATTTTATGCTACATACACTGAACCATTACAAATCCACAGGTACTTGACTGTATTTTTCAGTATTTTAATCAGTGATTTTTCATAGCATGTCCAATCAGACTAGGCAAAGCACTGTAAAAGCTGCAATTCTACATATTCACCTGTTAATCCCAGTCTTTATTCACATACACATAAACTCCTCTTTTCTCATGCCTTTTCTAAATTGTTCCCTTAAAGATGTGAGTATATTACCAGGAATACAATTATAGACAGACTAAAAAACTTTCTCAGACATCTCTACCTCATCTTCCCACAATGGCAACTGTTTTGTTTTCCATTCTAACACAGTAAGAACATAGGACAGCAAAACCCAAGTATTTCCCAAGCTAAAAATAACTGATCAAAAAGCTACCCTTTCTCTTCTGTCTCAGACACCTGTTTCAAATGCCTTTTTTTCAGCATGAAAATCCTGGCACCTCAAATAGTTTCTAAAGAAATGCACAGAAAGGTAAAAATAGGATTTTAAGAATCTGAGTCATCTAAGAAGGGAAGACATTTCTTTAAACAATAAAATCTACATTTCCAATATAGCCAACTTAGTAAAACTGTCTGGAACTTAATGTATGAAACCAGAAGATCTTTCCTGCCATACCATGCAAGCAGATCTCTGCTGCTGTAAAACTGAGGGACAATGTTCACATATTCTCTTTTTCAAAGTTTCTATAAAGAAATATTTTTTAGAGTTCTGCTTTTCCATAAATCTGTCCTACAGATTTAAGGGGAAAAAAAAAAAAAAAAAAGAGCTGCCTTTTTGTTCATCTGCTTATTCAACGAGCAAAATAAGATAAGAATTATTCTTACCAAAACACAGGCTTCATTACTATGCAGGTTCTACCAGCATTATTAGCATTATGTTTGATTCAGTGCAAGCTGACATTTTTGCAAATCAACCAAATACTGTTTTATGCAAGTAAGCAGACAGACGTCCCTGGTAGTGTTATTCTTCAAGTGGAGGAAGTTGTACAGACTGTGAGGGGAATACCATCTGAAACATTCTGAAAAGTTCTTGTTTTCACCAAATACAAAATGCTTAGGCTGCTTTATTGCTTATCTGTTGTGGTTATTTTAGTTGTTTTTCTCAGCCATACTGGATCCCTGTATATTTGAGTCTCCCTAAGGACTATGTATAACCATGAAACATCAATTCTGTTCTAAGAATCCAGTGCACAACCCCACCATTGCCCTGTTCCCTCATCTGTATAAATGCTCTTTTGTACATAGGCACTTTCAGGAAATTGCCCTCCTCCTCCCCTGCTTACTCCCCACTGTCCAACTCCAGCTCACACCCCCCTCCCGATCAACACTAGGGAATAATTGCATTTTTGTTGGAGCACTTCCAGCTCCTCTACATGTTCCACTCCAGAAGCAGCACGCTGTAGCTCTGGCACACTTCTCTGTTTTAACACACTCATTTAACACACTCATAACACACACACTCTCACACACACACTCATTTGGACAGCATCAAGCTTATTTCAAAAAAAAATGACCTTTCACTTCTCCCCCATGCAACTTCCTCTTTTGCTGAAAAATACAGTGCTTCCAAATTAAAGAAATATTCCTCTTTCGGTATGTGACTACCACTGTTCTGAAACACTGTTTCTTCCACTTATGGGTACCCCACGTGCAAGAAAATTACCATTGCCAAGACAGATATCCCTGGGTTCCAAAGTTTCAGTCATTTCACATCCAGCAAAATCGGCAGGACTTTGCTTTTGTGGAGGCCTTTTCCCCTCCCCTTTAAATATACAAAAACTAAAGCAAGCAAAAAACTCTCCTCCATGCTCAGAAAAGCGGCGTGGGCAACACAAGCGTGCATATTTCCTCTCCCGTGAAAATAGTTAAAAAAACATACCTTCCCTGGGGTCATCAGCTTCCGAACTCATGGTGTCAGCTCAAGGCACTGGGGACCAGATTACAGCTGACGTGCGTGCTGAGATGCAGCAGCAAGTCAACTTCTCTTTCCCTCTCCCTCCCTTTCTCAGTCTCTCAAAAAAAAAAAAAAAAAAAAAAAAAAGGAGAGAGAGACACAGAGAGAGGGTTGAGGTTTTGAGGGGAAAAGGATCCCGCCCCTTTCTCAGCGGCACAGCAGTGACTGTCTGGAAAACCAGCACCTTCAGAGAAACCCTGATTTTACTCGCCAGCTGTTGCCGTTTATGAATCTTATTCTCCCCAGTCTGTAGGAAGGGTGGAGTATCACTTGTTGCAGCTTGCCAGCGTGGTATGAGAAAGCAAGCAGGAGAGACCAAAAAAGCACTGAGTGCGGAGCAGTGTCTGATCGTGGTGACTGACAATCAGATTGGGCCTCTCTTAACTTGCTGGAAAATCTATTTTAAATCAATTTTTTTTTTAAGCCTAAATTGTACATTTCAACACTGGTTGCTATCTGGAATTACTTCTGTAGCCTCTGTAATTACACTGACTAATACCAGATGACTAAATACATACTTCAAGGATGAGAAGCAGCAGCTTACTTTCAGGTAGTTTAAGCTAAATAATCTTCTTTCACTCATGCTCAGAGCATGGTGCTGTCTACCCTGAGAGCAGCAATTCACTCTTCCTTCTTGGAAAAACTATTTGATTTCTTTGTGCTGCAGTTCCCCCTCCCCCTGCCCCCGCCCCAATCCTAGAACAGATTGTTAATTTTAACTACTACACAACATAGGTTTACAGCACAAGATAAATGGGGTCTTTTGCAGCCACCCCCTAATTTGCCATGCATCACATATGCCTTCAGTGCAAAATCAGGGGGAATTACTTGGAAGCCTATTTTCAATTAGCACAGCCTCCAGTAAAACCACTGTCATAAGGAACCATCTTTCCCTACTTACTAATTCAACAGATCTTTAGCAAAGTGAATAGGACAAAACCTCACTGGAAATGTGACTGTTCTGACAAGAGGAGAGATATGAGCTCTCCAAATTCCCACCTGCCTCTCCCTCACAGGGTTCAATGTGCCGTCTGAAGGGCTGAGAAGGTCTTCTGGAAGTAACACTGTTCAGAGCTATTAAGAGCTAGCAAGTGTCTCAGTGGAGTCAAGTAGAAATAAGTGTATTTCAAAATGAAGTCAGAAAGAGCCAAAGCTGTTAAGTGCACAAAACTGGGGCATAGAGAAGGAAAAAAATAATTTCAGATTGTAACATTCACCTGTATCAATTAAAGCTTAGCAGAAGACTAGACATAGGTAGGGTGGTCTTGTAAGTAACAGTAAGATACAATGTCATGAAGGGCAGTATGAATTCTTTAGCCACAGCAAAATTGCTCTGGGGATTGCGGTAAATAGTATTTCGGACTGTAAGCAACCCTTATCCCATTATGACTTAGTTTTATTAATGATAAGGACTGTCCTTTGCCATGTACTCCTCCCACACCTAGGAAAGATAGATTTCATTTTAGTTAAAGGTTCTGGGTAACTGACAACTTTTTGGTTTGCAATACACACAATTCCACAGGTTCCTAAAGACATTCCTCTTTTCTAAAGGCCTTATCATCTCCTGTAGGGTATAAAGCAGAGAAGAGGCATCCTTCAAAGCACAGAGAACGAAAATGAGTATTACCCTAATTACAACTGGAGTAGCTAACAAAGCCACATTTTCAAATTAAAAAAAAAAAAAAAAAATCAAAAAAAACCCCAAACACAAAAAAAACCAACTAAACAAAGCAAAACAAAAAAAAACACATTAGGAAAAAATTAAAGTACTGGTTTGGGGTAATTATTGTTTAGGGGACTGAAACCACTCAAAAAACATCACACAGAATAGAGAAGGAATAGGAAGAAATATAGGGTTTGTTCAGATGAACTGCAATAGCCTCTGGGGTCCTTTAATCACAGGAAGTATTGTAGAGAAATAAAAATATATGCCAGTATGAAGATCCCTGCATGATCAGATTTAGACATTAGATGGATGCTCTTTGTTATTTTAGATGACAGACACAGGGAGATAATGAGCCTTGTGGTTAAATATCAGCACGTTCTACAAATTAGGATTTCTCAAATCCCTCAGAAACTTTTTACATCCCTAGACAGATAAAAAAAAACCACAATGATTTTGCCTTGTTTCTTCCCTACAGAATCAAAATCACATCTCCTCACTCACTGCTTTTCCTCCTGCATACAAGGTCTCAATTCAGACTCAGGATATTTTTTTATGCTTCATTTTGGTTGTTATGCTTTTTAAAAACACATGCGTTGGCTGAAAATACTCCAACCTGACTGAAGACTGTTTAGGTATGTAATTTTCTGATATTAGGTTAAGCAGGGACTTGTAATGGTATTTGATATTGAGGACATTATCACCTTCTTCAGAGTCTGCACCCAATGAACTTTAATTACTTTTCTTAGAGAGCTAGCAAAAGTAACAGAACAAGGCAGGTAAAATTAAACAGAGTCCATAGACAACACTGGAGCTCAGGTAACAGATGATACCACATCTGCAGGCAAGTGGCAATTATCAAAGCATCCAGACTGATTTCTGAGTGAGTAAAAAGCCTGGAAGTTCCACAAAATCCTCTTTAATTGTAAACTGTGCATGTGATAGGAATAGGAAGGACAAAACAAAGAATGACAAAAACTCTAAAAGACAGAATCAGTACATACAGCTGAATTTCACACAGCATATTCTCTTACAGAAAATAAAAGTAACTTTCTAAAACAAAGGGCTTAAAACACATCACACATTTGGACAGACACTGTCATGGAGGAAAGGTCAGAATTCCCAGAGAAAAACTAAATCATTTGTGTAAAACATACAAAAAAGTGGGTTTACACACTTCAGTGGCTGGAAGTCTAAAAGCTACAAAGCTGGGTAAGACAAGCAGTATGGTCCCTTACACCCTTCTCTGCTGAAACAAAAAAAACAACTTCTGGTTTAACTTGGAAAAAAATATTTAGCAGGTTTTGGTTTGGCTTGGTTTTTAACTCATTATTTGTGAATTGCCCTAACTTCTCCTAGGGAGGCTTACCACAGAAAGAACAGACTAGAGCCAGGCCTCAGCTTCTCAGCTTACTACAGGAATACATGGGGAATGGTGAAGGGATGGGTAGCTGTGTGTCAGCACTTCCTGAGTCCAGCTCAAAACCCTGCCTATGTTCTGTGTCTTGACGCATGCTGAGACAGCTCTGCTTAGAGAAGGATTTACTTATTAGATACAGAGGTGGCAAATCCTATTATGTGTAAATACATAACAAAAATAATAAATACCTTAGTAGCAAAAATGGAGCTAAAATTGCTGCCAAGAAGATTCTAAAGCTCGATGATGAAATGTCAAAAAACCCCAACTGTAATGTTTTGTTTCACAAAAAAGAGGAAGCAGCACTACTACATGAAAAGTATCAGGAAGAAGCTTTCAAGAGGAGGCAGCTGCCATGGAAGCAAGAATAAATCTCCTACTGCAAGAAAACCCCTGCACAGCCCTAGAACAGTTCTAGAGAAGGAAGTGGTAATGTCACACTTCGGACATTACATATTCATGGGATGTAAGAAAAACCCCAAACCTCCACGTTTTGTTAACATAATTAAAGTTGTTTGATGATAACTTCTGCTCTTCCAGAATGTCATATTAAACGGTCTGCAAACCTTTAAATTATTAAAATAAGGTCCATGCCCAACCTCAACTCCTTCACACAGATGCCAGTCACCAGTGATTTTCTCTAAGTCCACTGTGTGTCTTTTGCTGACTGTAACTGCATTGAGTTACTTAAAGCCACATGACAGACCTGATGGCAGCTGGGTTTCCCACTCCCACCTATGAAACAAAAGGAAAAGGCGTACAAGGATCCTGAAAGATCACAATACGTGTAACTGCAGGTATGGTTTCTTTATGCTACCAGTAGATAGCCATGCTATTGAAATTTTCTTTCCCACAAATTAGCAAGGTGGAGAATGTTGTGTGGGGAGAAAGAAAGTGTTGAACTACACTGTCCCATGTTAAGACTGCAGAGTTAAACAAATTACTGACTTTCACAGTAGTGCTATAAACAAAGCTTTTCAACCAGCTATTTTCACAGAATAAACTAAAAGATACCATAACCTCGGGATAATGCTATGCCATCTAGGAATCACGCAGAAATATAGGGAAATATTATGTAATTTCTCTTCTGTAGCCTCAATAAGTTGTTGTACCTATTTCTGATACTATAGGTTTGGGTTAATAAATTTTCAACTGCTGAGACTCTTCTACAGGTGTGGATTACTGACACATAATTCAAGTTTTCACTAGGACATGGATAGCATTGGACACCTCCTGAATCACTCACATTTATTCAAAGTATATCTTCATACATACAAGTTTCAAAATGTAAGGGGAAATTCTGTTATACACAAGCCACAGTTACCACATTTCAGAAATTCTCAAGTCTTTTGAGTTTTTTCAAAGTAATGTTCTGAAAGGGAATGAGATTTAAGATTGTTGTATTTAAGTCTAAGATCTTCCAAGCAGACAAAAAGTTCATCAGGTCTAGTCTGCATACACATAGAGAATTTCCAATCATGCTGTCCCTCCAAAAGTGCAAGAAGATGCCTACATAGTATCTCAGAAAAAAAAAGGTACAAATATTAGTTCATGGAAATAAGAGGAAAAATTGTTAAATTCAAGTCTGGAAGCCACACTGAAATACTACTAGGAAACTAACTTGGTTTAGGTAGCATACTTAAGCCTCTTCTTCAAATGACATCTTGCTAACTTCTAGGTTTTACCTGAAAGATCTTTTTATAGAGGTAACTGACTGAGTAAGAGGTCAAAGACAACACAAAAGCATGCCTTTGACTTGCTCCATCAGTCCTTTTCTGCATTCCTTCCAGTACCACTGCAACCTTTGCTCAGGCAGGCAGGCTGATCACAACTCTGCTGAGTTTCAAGACACACAGGTTGATAAAACAGGAAATATTTTTGTTTTCTAGCCCTTCTCTATTAGTTCAAACTGGTGGATGAGCTCCTAGAGCACTAAGATCTTGCAGCACAGAAGGAGGAGCTGCTGCCTCTTCCAGCACTCTCCATCTCCTAGGATGCAGAAACCCATCTGTCAAGCATCCTCCAAAGTGCCAAACAGTGCAGCCCTGACCCGACCTGCTGGCTGTGCCTTCTGCTGCTGCCATACACAGACACTGTGTGTGCATGATAGTGCACAGGGAGAGGAAAGGTCTGGAGAGAGTAGTACAGAGTCACCGGATAGAATAAAGTTTCGGTTTTCTTATATTGTATCTAAGTTGTTCTGCTTTCTGTTATGCACTCAAATAGTTACACACATTTAAATCAGCAAACCAAGAAGTTATTTTAAAGTTATTTCCTAACACAGAGGTAAAGCAACACCCTTTGTAGCTGTATTACTCCAGTTATTGCAAAAGGAAGTGCAATATGCACTGTCTGTGAGGCATGAGCACAGCAAAACCAAATTCCAACTCCTTTGCAATTTGGTTATTTTGGAGTAGAGTAAAAAGAAGGTTTTGACTAATTGTGTGATTTTAATGTCAGTGTTCACACAGTTTTGTAGCAAAAAATATCAGGTAGATAGCCCATCTGTTGTTTGTGTAGCCAGATTTTACTCCTGTATTATTATGATCTACCATAAACCAGACATATATCAAGATAACATCGACAGTGCTTAGTTTTCAATCAGTGGCAAAAATCTTGTTTTCACCGTATAGCATTCAGTGTTTCCATTTAACAGCACAACTCTAACATCTCAGTTATCTACAGCGCAGAAATTTTTAAGACATTTTTCTTTCTGCACATAAACTTTCAGATATTGTTTTTATCTTAGGAAAATCAGGTCTGCTGAAAGCTAGAAAAACAAAATAAACAAAACATTAACACACTGAGTTATAAGCCAGATCTGAAAAACATCTGTACTCCTGGTTTTGGTCTGATTGTCACTTCTTGCTGTTCCTTATTGTTAACTCATTTTTGTCCCTTCGCACAGCAGACTTCAGACCAATGCAGATGACTGTGGCACTTGTTGAATCCCTCTCAATACTTCCACCTGTTGGGGAGATCGGTCAACAATACTCTGTTATATCATGTTGTATCAATGTATCACATTCTACCAAGTGGTTAACAAATTAATATAAAAGCTAATTATAAAAGTTAAAAATTATAACATATAACTGTCACCTGACAATTATATCCAGGCATCCCTCCACACCATCTCCACAGCATCTGCTTGGCATCCAGCACTTCATCCTGTTCTCAATGTTGTCCTGCTTTCCTATTCTAGACCTTCCTGTTAAAATATCCATTCTCTACCCTGCTACTAGTTTATTGAGCTCCATCAATTCTTTTTAATTTCCAAATGGCAAAAGGAATACACGGCAAATCTGGTGTTGAACGAACCCACACCACGTTGCTGGTGTGGCCTTCAGACAAAGTAAGCAAAATCTAGGGCTTTACTAGAGAGTAAACTGAATAAAAATATGTCTAAAACCTCCTTCTGATAATGCACTGGCAGAAAAAGCAGCAGTATGCAATGACATGGAGGGGACAGATGTTGTTCCCATGTGGACGCAGTAAAAACTTCCCCTACAGTCCTCACCTCATCTCTTCTGCCCCTGACAGAAAACAGACAGAAAGAGGGCAGGAAGGCACAAAAGGCTTCATAAAGTTGAACCTGCTTAATACTGAACATAATCTTGCTATAGCATTTGAATGTGCTATCCGTCTCATCTGTGCAATACCGTCAATCACATTTATGTATTTTCAGAGCTGACAGTGCAAGAAGACAACATAATACTAACCATCTTCCAAACCTGTGTCCCTGTGACAAACATGCTGAGATTCTAAGATTCCAAATAGCAATAAAAGTTGTTTTTAAGCTGTCATTGACTCTACTCAGAAACTCCTGTGTTTAGGAGGTAAGGAAATACCTTCACTTGGCCTCAAAATACAGTTTTCTTCATAAACTTTATCTGCATCTGCCACTAAGTGTTGGACTATTCAGTCACAGCACAGCCTCAGCATAGGTCTGGGATGTTGGCTCAGTCTGATCCCCACCTATCAACCTCACATTCAGCATTGTCACTGCTGGGGTACAAGACTGTTCTCAACTCAGAAGAGGCTTCTCTGGATTACCTTTTCTCTTCAAAATTATTCTGCAAATTCACACACAGAGCAACACTGACTTCTGCGATGTGAACTCTGATGTAATTCTGATTTCTTGACTATAGGTATAATCTAGTACAAAACCACTAAAAATGAGAGCTTTGATTGTAGTCATGTAGATACCATTCACTGAGACAAGCTTATTTATCCAGTAGTTAGCAGTTACTAAAGACAAAGTTTCAGTGCATAAGCAAGTGTAAAATAATTTCTCAAGAGCAAACATGTCAAATAATATTCAATTATTGGTTGTTATTGTCATAGTTTAATCCTAACTAGCAACTGAGCCCCACACAGTTACTCACTCCCACTCGGTGGGACAGGGAGAGAATCAGAAGGGCTAAAGTGAGAACACTTGTGGGCTGAAATACAAAAAACTTAGTAGGAAAAGCAAAACATGCAAACACAAGCAAAGCAAAACAAGGGATTAATTTACCCCTTCCCATGGGCAGGTGGGTGTTCAGCCATCTCTGAGAAAGCTGGGTTCCATCACGAGTAACAGTGACTTGGGAAGACAAATGTCTATGCTTTGTCCCATTCTTCCTCCTTCTTCTCCCAGCTTTATATGCTGAGCACACCACCATATGCCATGGAATATCCCCAGGGTCAGTTGGGATCAGGTGTCCCAGCTGCATCCCCTCTCAACTCATTGTTCACCCTCAGCCCACTCTCTGCTGGGGTGAGATGAGGAGCAGAAAAGGCCTTGGCACTGTGTAAATGCTGCTCAGCAGTAATTAAAACATCCCTGTATTAACCCTGTTTCCAACAGAAATCCAAAACACAGCCCCATACAAAGTACTATAGAGAAAACTATATCACATCCAAAACCAGCAGAGCTATCCAGAAGGAGGTGGTCACCAGTGACAGTTGCTAAATGTTTGGGAATTCATAGAGGTTGTGACAGAAGTTGAAGACAAGGTGTCTTGCCTTGCACCAACCACCACAGCAGGTACTGACACTGGTTTATAGCACTATTTCTTCCAATACCAAAAATGGCACTCATTATTTTAATTTTTTTTTCTTTTAAAAAGGCCACACAGATTGTTCCTGACAACACTGCTATGCCAAGCAAAGACAAGCTTTGAAGAGAATGTGACAGTGACAAAGGACAGTGACCTGCATGAACAGAGGTAGGAAGATGGTAAAGAGTACAGCAGATCTGACCGAGTTCTGTCACATAGCAAAATAAGCTTCCCAGCATTAGTTTATGATAAAATTCTTATAAAATGGTTGTGTTACCATATGAAAAATTAAGGCATGGTCTCAGAAAACCAAGAGGCAGAGCACCAACAACATAAATTTGAAAAAACCCCTGCATCAGAAACAGGAATTATGCCAAAGCATCACAGACTCCCCATACAAGCAGGAGGGAGTCAATGTGCCACGCAGAAACTGACAGCATCACCAAAGGCCATGAGAAGAGATATACGAGATCTGCCCTCAGAAAGGCATCAGAGGTATTGCCGGATACTTATGCATCAAAACAGTGCAAGAACAATTTTAATTGAAAAGGGATATTTTAATTAAAAACAGAAAATCTAGTATCACATAGCCAATAGTTACTAAGAGCTCGAAAACAAAGTGCCTGAACTAGTGTTAAATACAGTACATTTTAAACAGTGCTACTGGAGCACATGGCTAATAAGGCCGTTTTTTCTTTTTTCTTTTTTTTGAAGGTATGGCAGTGATGCTGATAGAAAAAAAAATTGAATATTAGCTTAAAAAAGGGAAGATTTTTGTTCATATAAAAACAGTGTACATGTGGGAAAACACACGTGTCTTGGTTTGTGAGCACTGTGTTCCAGTCCCAAGCAAACGATCCAAGTATTTTGCTAATGTGCAACAATCAAACTATGCCCTTTTTGTCTTAGACGCCAAAACCACTAATCATGCAAACAGTCAAAACACCACTTGCATATCAAATGGAATCTTATCTGGATAAAATTTCAAATAAAACAAAACTAAAAACTACCAAGCTATGTGAATAAATCTCCTTTTAGTTCAAATTTAATTAAGAGATTAAAAGGGAGATTTAAATGGATATTAAACCTAAGCAGAGTTTGCTCTTTAAAAATTCAGTTTAGCTGTAGTTTACATTCACAAGCCAGATGTACCTAATTATATGGTGTTCATTCAAAGAACCATATTGATTTCTACTTGTTCCAGATCAGTTTTAAATCAGTTTATTATTTGCCTAAAGCTCAGACTGAGGCCACAAAGAATCTGAAAGAGTACTTGCAAGAGCTGGATTTCTTTTAGAAAAATATTAACTAAGACTATTCTGAACAAGTGCTGAAAAGTCAATACCCAAAGAAATTTAATAGTTCATCATTCATGGTAGTCTTGGAGGGAAGATTTTTAGCACTTGCTTTCTCTGGTTTACAGTGTCATTTTCATAACTAAAACATAATTTAGAAAACAGCATTTCAGGCTGGTCCCAGTAGCAGTCTATCAGAGCAGCATCACCGTCATCTTCTTCCTTTACATCTACCATGCCAGTAGAGGCATGTGGTGTCTGCTTACTGAAGATCCCAGTTCTAGCTAACCTTTAATATTTTTTTTTTCTTTGGCTAGGAGAATTTTAACCTAAACTAGCTCTCTGATTTTTAATAAAAATAAATATATAATAAATGAATTGCAGCTAAAAGTAAGCATTTCTCTCAAAAAGAAGGCCTTGAATGATCTCTAATCTAGTTATGACAACTGAAAATTCCTCACCTTGATCATTTTTTCCTATATTAAGCAGGTTTACAATAGTGAGCAATGTAGACAAAATTTCAGATATAAACTCTGCTTAGGATTTCAACATTACATTAAAATCTCAATATCAGACTTTTAATGATTGCTCTGAGTTGCAACTAAAACAAAACACATCAAAATTTTAGCTGTAGCCCAGATGAGTTTATTTAGAAAAAGCATATCTAACCTTTCAAGGATTTTATCCACTTTACAGGAAACTCTTCAGCTCTTAGAATGCTTTAGCAACAATAATAACACAGTTTGCATTCTGGGGCCAGGCCAAACTGAATACCACTTCACAGGGTTATTGCAATACTTTCATGAACTATTTCAAGTATTTGCTTTCAAAAAAAAAAAAAAAAAAAAGTTCTGGATAACAAAATCTGAACAAGCCTTCTTAGTCTTGTTGCTCAACATCTCCTTTGCAGAAAGCTGAATTATTGGCTCATACTTAAGATGATTTACTTGTTCAGGCAGATGGTCTGTCAGGGCTGTGCTACTGCAATTCTTCCTAAAGGCTGAGGACTTCACAATACATTTCCAAAATCTGAGGGTCAATATGGACAACAGCCAATATCTTTGTCCACTCTAGAAAACAAATGGGACAAGAAAGAGTATAAAGATTGCCACTGATTCTGCCACTCTTGGCACACAAGAATCTGGCACTTTGATCAGAAATCCCATGTAACAAACTTCCAAGTGTTGCACAAAGATGAACTCCCCTAAGAAATCCACCCCCTCCCCTCTGAGCGTCCCACATTCACCTCACTCATGACATCTGCCGGTGACTGATTTAGATCACAGAGCATTTGCTGGTGGTTTTGGCCAATGCCACGAGGTGGCAACAGTATCCTGAGTAAAACAGAGCTGGTCCTCAGGATTGTGTTTTGCTCCAGTCTAGGGAACAGAGCAGGACCAATAGCAAAGTGCAGGTAAAAATGTCAAGTGAGAGGCTTCACATAGAGCCTGGCAATAGCATTTCATATTGCAACTCACACAGAAAGGCTGAAATTGTGACTCTGCATGCCAAAATGGCAAAGCTGGAGAACTAAAAGCTTCTGAAGCAGCAGCCATCGCCTTAAATCAGCTGTCAGAACATCAAGCAGCAGCAAAAAATATCTATCATTTTCTCCAACCCAAATGCCAAATACGTTTGAAAAAAACTTAAATATATCTAGATGATACTTACTAAGACTGCAATAGAGCAGATAATACAGTGGTAACAGCTTGGCTCTATGAAGTTAAAACCACACTAAAATTTCAAGTATCACTTCAAGCTATGGATACAACTATGCTACTCATGATACCCACTGCTTCTCTCAGCTTCTCCCTGCCATGACTTGCTTCAGCCCTTCTCTGCCAGTATGCTTTTCCTTTCCCTATCCTGCCATTGTATTTCCAGAAATGGGATAATGCAATCTTCTTTCTTCCTTCAGAGGGGAGGCGTTGAGTTACCTATAACTCGACTTTCCAGCTACAGAGTCAGAGTCAGCCCTTCCTCATACCAGACATGCAGGATTCTTTTGCAGCCAGAGACAGTGGATAAATCAGGGGGGCAGTGGATAATTGAGGGGGACAGTGGATGAAACAGGGGCCTGGACTGGAGTAGGTCTCCTCTGTTTCAGGAGTTCAAACAGGATAAGGGTGACTCCTCACTGTAGTCAGCTCAGTGAAGTAGTCATGCTGAAAGCTCCTAGGACCCCACCATGGTACAGATGGGGTGAAAGAGCAGTGGGGAGGTCAGTGTGGGAAGGGAGAGATGAGTTCCAGCGCTCATCAAGTCACTGGGAATCCTGATGGCCTCTCACCTGATATGTAGCAGTGATACCAGGTCTGACATTAGGAAGCCACAAATATCACTACTGTGCAGAATTAAAATGCCCATCAAAAACAAGGAGAGCTACGGATAAAGACTGCACATACAACCTCAACTGGGCCAGTGAAACAAACCCAAGTATTACGCTTTTCTTCATATTATTCCCAGGAGAAGCCAGCGTCTCATTAATTCTGTCAGAATGCAAAAGTTCAAAACATTTGTTTGTTTACTTCTGAAAACTAAAAACAACTCAAATGAGGGAGAAAGTATACCTAGAATTAGATAACAGTTGATGTTTCTGTGTACACTGTAAAACTGCAATTATCTCAGGACCACACCCTTCTCCAATATTTTTTCCCCCAAATATTTTTTGTGCATGCCAATTAAAACTCCTAGAAGACATTTTTTCAAAAATGCAGGTAATTTATAGAAGGGGATGCAATAAGAAAAATTAGGATATTGTAGTCTAACCTGTGTTGGGTAGAGACAACTGCCTGCCATGTTTTTAAATGTGTATGAAAGTAAAAGAAGTACTAAATCTATGGTTTTTACTTCCTGATTGCCTTAGACTATTTAATCCTAAATGTGCAGACAAATGCACTCACATTCCCCATCAAAAATGATGAAGCAGGAACTGCCACCACTTAAACACCACTTTAACATTCTCATTACTCAAAACAACAGTATCTAATCAAGTAAGACCTTCCCCAAAATTTTGATCCATATTTTAAGCCAATGTAGAGTCATCAAGTTTTTCATGTCTGTAATTGAAATTGAAAAAAACGAATCTCCATTCTTTAACAAATACTAGAAATTACATGCTTGTCTTAACTATGGAACTAAGAAAATGGCACCAGAGAACACATTTACTGAAAGCAATAAACCAGCATCTATTTAGCACAAAGCTCATAAATCCACTTGGCTATAGAGCTGTTTCATTCAAATCAGATTTTTATAACCAAACAGGCTTACTTGATCTCAGCCCAGTTGACTGCATGTAGAGAACAGGAGCAAGTCTAGCTGATGAACCAAAAAGCAGAGCTGAAGTGTAGCATTATGAGGCTGGGTTACAAATATATTTGACTCAAAGCTATTGCAATGTCTTCCCAAAACAGATTATACCAACAGCTACATAACAGGGCTTATTTTTAACATCAGGAAAAAGCCAGCAGGAACTCACCTGAGAGTCAACAGTGAACATGTTTGGGCAACATAATACTAAAGTCATCATGTTTCCCCATTTCCTGAGTGTTTGGTTTCACAATTCTCTGTGGTTTTCACTCCATAGTTTATACTGTAAATGCAGACTGACCTTCAAGCTTGTAACCAATCCTTGACATCTCCTCAACAGTCACTGAACAAATAATCTAATTTCTTTTCAAAATTCCTATGGCATTTTAACACAGCAGACTCTATATGTAGATACCTGGAAATCTTTAAGTATATCAGTTTATCAAAGTGAATCAGGAATAAAGAAAACTTCTTTGCAAAAATCACAAGCATTACCAAAGAACAAGGATAGTGTTGATCCTAATGACTGCAAGGAAAAATGAAAAATTCCAATTTGTCATAGTGGGTTTCTGATCTTTATTCCAATATTTATAATTAACAGGTGGAATACAAACACTTAATAGTGAATGAATAGGTAAATAAAGAAAAAATAACCTACTACACTAAAATATGCAAGTATCTAACACCAATAAAGGAATCTGTCTTAATATAAAACTTGGAGAAAAGGAATGTCAAAAACTTTAAAAAAAAAAAAA
The DNA here is from genome assembly GCF_003031625.1 of Empidonax traillii. Classification (NCBI taxonomy): domain Eukaryota; kingdom Metazoa; phylum Chordata; class Aves; order Passeriformes; family Tyrannidae; genus Empidonax; species Empidonax traillii. The sequence continues at coordinate 290,719 of NW_020955200.1, forward strand.
ATCCAGTCTCAAAACTGGAATTTTGTGATGAACGATTTCTGACAAACACTGTTGTTTTGTCTTAAGAGTTGTGAACTTGATTTTCTTATTTCTCTAGCTTTTAGTGTACTTCTCTAGCAAGTGCACTCAGCAAGAAACTCTGCATTTTAAAGTCCTAAGATACAATAAATGTCAGTAACCCCTGCATGAATTTGGGCATCAGAGATTCTGCATAGCCTTCTCTCATGATGCACTCATGCACACGTGGAGCACCTGTGTGGTACCCCCTCTCTGTCTGTTTTTTCCAGATCCTTTAAAATACAGAATCTTATGAGTATTTTGAAGAGTGTTACGCATTAATACCATCTCCATCTTTTAAATCCAGCTTTAAAATTCTTTGCAGAACTATAGATGTACATAGGCACATGTGCACAACAAAAAACAGAAACCACTCAAAGTTAGTAACATTTGTGTAACAAAGATCTGAAAAAGAAGTAATATATTTGATGACCACACAGATTTACACTCATCTGATCTCCAACTCCTGGCTTTTCACCAATTGTTTTCTGAATGAAAAGAAAATTGAACTGAGTTAGAAATGCTTCACATTGATTGAGATTTGAAATAAGAACCTTTTTATCATCTTGAAGCTATTTCTAACCTCGGTATTTAAAGAAAAAAACAAACCCTACAAATGATATTTAGTCCAAATTAATGCACTAGCAACTTCCATGAATGGAAAGACCTTGTTTCAGAGGTCCAGGATATTATTTTTTTTGAAAACAGGCACTACGTTTCCATGTGAAGTGGGACATCTCTCGCCAGAGAAAAGCCAGGACCTCATGTATGTCAATTTCTCCTACTGATGCCCAGGAAAGTCCTTGCCTAACCTACTGTTGGCTGTGAATCCCATGTAAGTTGTCCAGCTCTCTTCAAGGGTGCTGATGTGTGTGCTGAAACCCCTTTATCCTTGCTGTGAAAAAGGCAGCAATTCCCCCCCAACCTCCAATATTTCTTATAGCAAAATCCTCAGGTATAAAGCAAAAGATTTTTAATTTGACATAGTACTGGTTTCATAGGGTAAAAACAGAGTAATTACAAATGTCTACTCTAACACTGGCTCATAGGGAAGTTAATTATTCACAGGTGGTTTATGCTAGAACTCAAACTAGCCCTAAATGTTATTTTGCCTAAATAAGACAAATGAAACTGTATCTTCTCCATCTCAGCAGAACTACCAACCCCCAACAACTAAACTGTATCTCTTTCTGCAGTGAACCGGAGACTAGCTATTGATCAAAGTGTCTGATATACCTTCAGGGAAAAAAAAAATAAAAAAGGTTAGCAACAGTCCAGATAGTGACAAAACACATCAGCAGCATCTGTGAAGGTACTCTTAAGGCTCTTGTTGAACTATATTTGTAATACCTGATACTTCATCAAAATGAAATATGTATTTCTACTTTTATACATTTTGGTGATTACAAAGTTTTGGGAACCAGTTTCATTACAAAAATTAGGTGATTTCTTTTTAGCCCAAAGGCTTGCTTTGAATATATTCAGCACCCTACCACAAGCCTGTGCCATCATTCTGGTCTGCATAAACCTTGATTTACTATAAAATAAGACAGCAGTATTAAACAATTGCCTACCTAGTATACTGTTCAGAAAAAGTCCTAAGACATGCACACTTCATCCACAAAGCATAGTGCCTTCCAAATTTAACTCTGTTGTATTCCTAACTGTTTATGTTAGCAGTAAGCAATACCACTCACATTATGACTAAGAATGACTAGAGATGTTGGGTCAGGAGAAGTGCTTTATCTCCTCCCTCTGGGAGGACCCAAATAGCTTGGTCTCTTTACAGTCTTTGAATATTAAAATTAGTTGACAGCACTTGAGACAGAATGCCAGAGGACTACAAATAGGAATATGGAATATATCTGGAATTATCTGTAGTGATTAATAAGCAGCCTTCCCATCTCCTTCAGGTGAGTGCTCATTCATGCTCACCATCCTTCTCCCCCAGAAGTAACAGCAGATCACTCAAGGTTGCAGCCTTGAAAGGCTCCTCTCCAAAAGACATCAATACCTGATTAAGGTGCCCTCTGAAACACTATCCCTGATCAAAGGAAAATACCAAGGAACTAACTTGACTGAAGTGTTCTGTGTTTAAAACTGAAAAGCACAATTCTTGGGGCTCAAAAACACATTTATGCATCTGAGACAGTCTAGTTGACATGGGTAAACATTTGGGAAGGGAAGCTGTCCCAGCATTCCCAGGATTCCTGACAGTTTTTTGAAGATGAGGTAGAAATGCTCAGTAGAAACTCATACCTCAGATTGAGTGGGGAGGAAGGCATCCAGTTGCAGTGCTAGGAATCAGTAGGTTCAGAAACAGAAAAGCCACCACTCTTTAAGATAAAAAAAGAAACGTAAGGCTTAGGAATTCTTATTTCAAGGTGTGTTATTTTGAGCTTTTGTCCTGGGCCTCTCATTAGCAGCCCAGATGTTTAACCAAACTGAGTTATTTTGTAAGACAATCTCCCAAAAGTCAATGACTTCCCTACATATGAGAAAGATCTCATACTTTTGTTTATATCATACATTATGATTGTTGACTGTCAACACTAAAGCATGATAGCTGTTTATTCAGTGGGCAAATGCTAGACATCCCTCCATACTGCATGGAGCTGCTGTGCAGAGGTACACAGAAATGGTGGGCCTTAACCACCCAAGTGTACTACCAAGCTGAAGAGAATAGCTTCCATGTCATCTGAATCTGGATGGGTTGTTCTCCTCAAAAACACCTTGTCTAGCCTTTCAGAAAGAATTTAAAATTCTCAGAAGGACCACAATCATAGCCATCTTCAGGGATTTTTGATGCCTTGCATCATTTTATGTGGAATACAGCGGCTGATGGCATCACGCACTCCACTACAGTTAGGCAGGATATCATAAATCTAAGAATTGATGTTCATGATGATACCATGGCAAGGAAATGGAAAATGGTACATTCTGTGTCCAAATGCATAACAGAGGAAGAAGAAAAACACACCACTTCTGGCAGGTGCCCAAAGATGTGGTGGTGAGATAGTCAGAGGCCAAGACAGGAAGAGAGTCTCTATCAGCAACAGCACTGCCTCCTTCTCTGAATATACGGATGAGTACAAATGGTCGTAATGTTAAGTAACAGAGGCAGAATATGCGGTTCTAGAGAAACGTAAATTCTGGTTTAGATTCTTTCAGAGACAGGGAAGACAATGAAGAGGAACACCTTGATGGCAAAGCTCTATCCCTGCAGTTGTGACTCCAGCATCTCTTGTAGGGAAAATTCACAGCAAGGTGATCTTCTGGAAGAGTAATGTAATCAGTTTAGTTCTTTGAGAAAAGAAAACTATTTTAAGCATTTAAATCTACTAAATATAAACTATTTCAATAGTTTATATTCAACTATTTGAATAGAAAATTATTTCAGTTTGTTGTGCTAACCTGTAAAGTAGCTTGGGAATACAAACTTTATCACAAGCACCAGGGCATATGCAGACTGCTGTGAAAACAGCAGAGTAAAGCTATCTTCTTTGCTGTCAATAACACCAGGCAAGCGAGTTCAAGATGGATGAAGAAGCCACCAAGTTAAGCAGTAACACCACGTGAAATTTGTGCTTTCCAAGAATTTCGTTTAGGTAGAAGATGTTGATATCCATTGTTTCTGACATCTGTCAGCACCCTATCCTAATCTCTATAGAATTCAGACACCAGAAGAAAGCCTCAGAGCCTTTGTCAGTCTTCAGACTTGTCACCATAGATTTCAAGAGCTTTGGGAAAGGCCCCTAAGTCTGGTAGCAGCAGATGCCGGAGGTATATGCCACTCTTCACTGAGGTGGTAGGGAGAATACTATTTGAGAAATAACTGAACTGCAGCAGATGAAGACCAAGACATCGTTACATGCTTTCATGTCCCCGTATAAGAGGAGGCATCTTCACATTGTATGAATGCAAAGAAACTAAAATTTAAAGAAACAAGCTTTAAACTATCAAAGGAATAAACTTCAAACTATTAAAAGAAATAATTTATGTTTTAAACTACTTTTTGAGCAGAGTGAGGCTGATGTATGTGGATCATATATACAAGGAAATCACCAGAAAGGTGATTTCTGAATTCTCTGAATGCCAGAGGGTATTCTGCCACCTGAGTTAATCTTACCTGCTCTGGAAGGAGCTGGAGAAGTCAGCTATCATTCAGCATCTATCTGACACTGGAGAAAAAAACCTGCCGGGGGCAGATTCCTCTGCAGTTTCCTTGCTCTACCTTTGAATCTCACAGCATTTTAAGCTCTTCATTATGAAAAAGACATGTTCTTTACAGTACTACAAACCTCCCAGTTCATGCACTGCTGCAAGCTTGAAGGTCTGGCTGGGTGATAGAAAAATTGGGGCTACCAGTGAAGAATATGCCTTAGCAACTTTTGCTGCTATGAACTTACACTTTTCTAAAAACATAGCTAGAAGTTTTCCTCACTCTAAACGTTAATCACTTGTGAACATAAAGAGCAGATCTACTAGACCAGACCAAAGATAAATTTGTCCCAGGTCTCTGCCTTCAACAGCAACCAAAAGCAGGAAGAGCACAAGACATCTAAAAAGGTCCCACAACCAGTCACCATCCTGACCACCTGCAGTTCACAATCCATCAGAGGCAGAGCTAGCAGGGCTGGTAGGTAGTTACATGCAAAACAAAGGAATTTGAGAAAGCAACTGACTTAATAAATAAACAAAACCGTAACAGGAAGGATTAGGAACACATTTAAAAGTTCATAAACCTGTAGTTTGGGAAACACATCTCACAACTCATTAGGTTAAAGCTCTTAGCTTGTATAATGTATAAATAGTAGAGGAAAACACCATATTGATCACTAAGAATTATGACAACATTAACCTAAAGGATTTATATGGAAAGTACTTACATACTAAAACATCTGTGCAACTTTTTCATGTTTTAAAGTTATAAATGTATTATTTATTATTTGCTGGATTCAGTCCCAGTACCAACCTATCTACACTTCTTAAATATTACAATATTGGAACAAATTTATTCTAAGTATTTAAGGACTAGCACTTAATAATTGTTTTAATTTACAACAATTAAGGGTCCTAAAGATCAGACTTATCTGTTTATACTGTAAAAGTAAACCTGAAATTAGAACAAAAGTCATATTAATTTATAGGACATTCAAAATATCTTCTTTTGTCCATTTATGTCAATGAAAAACAAAATCCCTAAACAATGTACTCTTCAGATTGAAGAAGTCAGATAAAAATCCTAAACAGTAAAATCATACATCTACAGCTACCAAGCCTTTACCACTCTCTTCAGCAGATAATTAAATACATCTGTAACTCACAGCATCTTTGCTTCTCTGTATAGTCTTGTTTTGTTCAAGTATCTCTGTCACAACTAATACTACTTCAAGCAGTCTTTTGTACTGTGGATTTTAGAGGACGAGAGAACAACTGCAGCAAATTATGCAAGACTTGCTCTAAGAACTAATACAATTTTACCTTTCTCATGCATTTTGAAAGTAGACTGCAGATCAGGATTAAAGACTACCAGTTTTCCTCCCTTAGTTCAAGATTTTTGAAAAATCTCAGCCCTTCATTCATAGGCAGTGACTTGCCACTTGCTATGCAAAAACAATTAAACAACTGCTAAGGAAGCTTAGTTTTAAACCTTTGTATGTATGCTGGTATAAACATAAAAATATTTTGACACGCATATGTATGTCAGCTACACATTTGTTTACTAAGATGTTTAGACAGCAAAGGGCTTTTTTAAAACACAATATCCACATGTGGATTGCAGATGGCACATTGATCCTTCTCATATCCATCCAGCAATGCAACCCAGCCACTGCTGATACTGAGAGGGCAGATATTTCTAAGACCTAACTACAAAATTAAATCATTAAGCATAGCCAAAAAAAAAAAGTTGTGATTAATGAAAAAACCCCTCAGTGTCTGGCATCTTCTGTTTTCCATATATCCATTGTACTTAAGCATTCCTGGGTCAAATGCTCCTGCATTTCAAGGTAAATCTCTCACTTCATTGTAACAAGTGGCATTAATAAATGCCAAACACTACTATGGCACAACATACATGGTTTCGGATCACAAGCCTCACTCAAAGGGAGTTTTTTCAGGAGTACAAGTTAATATTTGAGAAACAAAGCCAACCTGGATCAAGCACTGAATGTTCCAATGGGGAAAAAAAACGAAAACAAAAACAAACACCCCCCCCAAAAAACACAACACAAAACAAAAATAACAACAACAAAACTTAGAGAGGATCAAACACTCTTCCTAAAAATATTTCAGAATCCAAAACAAAGTTTCCTGAAAAATTCTCATACACAGATGATGATTATATTGGTTTAAGGTTGAGTACACTATGTCTGTAATTTAGGAAAACTTCAAAATATCCTGAAAAAGGAAAAAAAAAGTGACCTGACACACTACAACTGCCTCTTGGTTTACAGCAGCACTCCTGGTTATGGAATGCTTTTTAAAGAGAGGTTAAAGAAACTGAAACATTATTCAGAAATGGTTATCTCAAAAGTAGGTCATGTGAAAACAAGCTATTAACTTTCCCAGTTGGGACTTATTACATGGAAAGCTACTAGTGAACAATAGATGACTATTAATGCCTAGTTAGACAGTGGACTTGCTAAAGGAAAAACGCTAACAGGGAGTACTGGGAGGGTAAGTACCAGACTAAAAGAAGCTTTCTTCTACAGTTTAGGTAAACTTCAATCTTGCAACATAATATATAACTTGGCTCAAAAGGACAGGAGCATTTGCACCACGGCTGAAAGACTTCCTTAACACAGAAAGACAAAACACACAGGAAAAAGGGACTAAGTCTGAGGAGGGCTGGTTACAGTGAAATGGATCAGTATATCTAAGTGCAAAGTCAGACTGAGAGACTTCTATGAATACAAATTTTTAAGCATTGCCTCCAATTGAAGTGGTTGCACAATTCCCAACCCTCACTCTTCTCCTTTCACCCAGCCTGAGAGCTCCCTGAGGTAGCAAAAGTATGTTTAGCTGTACAACACACAAGGATTGAAGACTGCTGGGGGGAAAATAAAAAAAGGCTAATTGATCTCATAATTGAGTTCCTCAGTCTGATGAACATGAATGTTTTTGCTGACACAAGGAAGGAAATAATACAAGCATTGGAGCAGGACTGCATGACATTTTTGGCAGCCAAAGATGTGTGTGGAATTAGTGCTTACTGACTTGAATCCTTCAGCAAAGAGACGATATCATCAACTGGAAACAAAAGGAAAAGGTATTGTGCCACAAGATCATGCCAAACAACCAATCTGTTACAGCTTCAGAAAAGATAAGACAACAATGGTGAGACACACAAGACCCTCATCTGCATACAAAGGATGACACAGACATTTGGTATGTGACTAAATAATAAAGCACAGCTTCAGCTCTTCTGCAGAGACTAATCAAAGTTACAAACTGTGTGGGCTTGAGGATGCATTTTTTCTTATCCTGTACCCAGTCATGCATGTATCATAATCCTTTAACCAATCAGAGACTACATAGGTAAAAAAATTCTTCCAGTCATCTCTTTTCTGTTCTGAGGTTGAAAATTTATTAGTTCACAGTATTTCCTTCAGCTATGCAGCCCTTGACTGCAGCTACCAGTCCAGAGCTGTATCTGTCATGCATAACCCTTTGGTGCTTGATTGCACAGGAACTCCCCACATCTGAAGTAACACTCGCACAACATACTTCTTGAGTAACTCTACTGCTGCATACCCTAATTCTCAGTTCAAATTTCCATTATATTCAGTCAGGCATTAAGCATGCTCAATAAGCAAGGGACATTACCTGCCCTCAACAGCTTTCCCAGGTGCACTGCATTTGTTACTATCTACTGATACTGAGCCCAACCTTCATTCTGACCATTTCAAGACCCAAATTCAGGCCTGCCATGACAACGTCCCTAGCTTGGATACCATTGCACCATTGCATCATACCTGCCTGTCAGCATTGGTGACTGATCCCATTTTTCATCAACCACCTCTTTCATTGCATAGCATGCAGTTCACATGGTGGAGGTGGGCAAGAAGATGACACCAGAACCACTCCCTACAACAGCCTGGGAGATGCACCAGCACAATACTCATCCCACAGGCTTCCTTTCAGGCTCATATATCCACAATCTTGATACCTATTGCTGCTTGAAATGTTGTATTTTTCAATATAAACAACCATCACTGAGCTTCTCTCCTGTTGACAGGGCATTTTCCACATTAAATTGGGCCTTCATCCTTAAGCCAACTCCAGGTGAGCAGCTCCCTCAGCAATGTGTGCTGAGAACAAACACTATTTAACCTTCACTTGAAATAAGGATAACTTCAAATGCTCACAGGTTTTCCACCAGTTCAAATGGATGCATCCTGACGATGTTTGCTAAGGAATTGGTCTGTACTCCTTCTCACACACAGAAAGTGAAGGAACCAAATACGCTGCATCTCCTTTTACTTCAGTTACCACTTTACAGCCTTAATTATGCACCAGGACCTCATCAGGTCTACCCAGGACCTCACAGCCCCATACGCCCTTGAGCTCCAAAAGCGGCTGCTACACCATCACACACAGTGCTCAGAGCAGCTGTCACAGCTAAGCATGAAGAAAAACATGTCTTGCCACATGTCTGCTAGCATGTGCATAAGAATCTGATAGTAATGCAGCCATACGAGCCTGCATGTTGATGATTAGTGCTGATGATTAGTTAGAATACTAGAATTATTCAGCTTGTAAAAAGATCATTTAGTCCAACTGTCTTATAAGCTGTAACAGAAATGCTGCCACAACATAACAACAGTTAATGTCAAGGCATATCTTTTCATGCCTGTGGCAGCATGAAAAGGCTTAGCAGAGGGGTCAATGTCTGTCACTCCAGTAGGAACCAGGAGAGAAGAATCATGAGCAGTGATTCCAGCAGAGACAGAGCTTCACCTAGAGATACTATTTATGACAGATGTGTATGTATGTATGCAAACAAAAGCATGTTCTTACCTACACTGTTTGGGAGAGCAGGATTCAAATCACAGGAATCACAAAGTCAAGGGCAGGCAGTGCACAGCCTGCAGTAGCAGGCAGAAGAGTTTGACATATTTACTTTTTTAACAAGCATGCTAATTACAGAAGACATCAGTCTATAAAAACATCCAGGTTAGAGAAAGAATTATTTCAGCTCACAATATAAAAACAAGGGAGAACAGACCAGCCACAAAAGACAGATAAACATCAGAAGTCTCCAACACTACAGCAACCCTCCAACCATCTCTGTAAATAGTGAAAATGCCTGTGCAGAATTAAAATTATGTTTGATCACAATGTGAGATGCAATTGCTTGCTACAGGGCCACCTGGAGCCTGTGATTCAGAAGGCAGACCCTTCTCTACTTCTGCCATGCTAAAAATTATATTAAAAGACTTTAGGCCTTTTCCTCAAAGAAGCTTGAGAAGTGAGGGGTTTTTTACAGTTCCTATTTGAAAAACAATGGAAGAGAAGAATCTGAGCGAAAGTGGGTGATGACTGCAACATGAGAGCTAGTTTCAGTCTATGACTGGAAAAGCTTATGCTGGTCTTAACATGCATCATCTGAAACAGCCTCTTAAAAGTTCCAGATTCGTGGTTTCAAGTTCTCCAATAAGGAAACCACTATCAGTCACCAAGGGATTGGTCTCCCTGCACAATCTCTACAACAAATATATTCATTATTTTGCAAGATAGCAAACAGCTGCACTTCCTGGAATGTGCTGTAACTAGTCATCTTCACCTCCAGGTAATGTTAGCAAAGCTCAGTGCATTTGAAACAAAAAAAAGACTTTATCCAAAGGACACTCCGTAAAATTTCCTTATTATATGGCTATTGACAAGGTACACTTCCTTAGGGTTATCTGGTGCTAGATCACAGAATCAACCAAGTTGGAAAAGATCTCCAAGATCATCAAGTACAGCCACTGCTGTGGTTACAAGGAGATGCTTAATTGTTCCTCTGAGTTACTGTTAAAATTTCATTTTAAGCTACACAAGTAACTTGTCAGTAGGGTTACAAATTTCCATAATTTTACCTCTGAAAAACAGGTTCCCAATCTACATACGCTACCCAAGTAAGTGTGTAAGGGCTGAAAGTGTTCGCTTCCCATGGTTGACAAACAAAACAGGGGTTCTCACAAAACAGGAGAGGTGCATTTCCTTTACATGTAAACAGAATTGTAAGAAAAAAAACCCACACACCAAAATCAGTAATACTGAAGTACAAGAACACACAGAAACATTCCAAATGTACATTTTCTGAATATAAACAGAAAAAAGTCTGATTCCCCTGAAACATGTAGCACCCTGCACTAAACTATTCTTTCTTCTAAATGATCTCAATAGATGACACATTTCACGTAAAGCATCTAGAAATCTGATGTAGATTTAAACTTTTTTCACAACTTCCTAAAAACTTACATTATTACTAGAAAGCTCTGGAAGTTTCAGAGCTAAACATTAAATGAATTAAGATTCATGCAACTTCCATTTTCTTTCGCATTAGCTAAAACCATCTCTTTTGGTAAACGAGACTATTTCAGTTGCATGTCATTCTAAACAGGAAAATCACAAATATAATAAAATATTCCTTGACATTTCTTACACCAGTGGGATGTAGTCAAAGCCACTATGGCTGTCCCCTGGCACAGCTACATGACTGCTTTCGCTGTTCTCACCTTATTTGTTTTTCCTTGAGGATTAAGGCCATGCATTGTTTTTCATTAGGCAAACTTTTCCTGAAAAGAATATAGACCGGCAGGATTTAAAGCAGAATAACTTGTGACATTTATTACGAGGCCTTTCTGGAACCAGCTATTGACCATCTGTAACATTCTAACTGCACAGAGTAATTACTGAGGTGGGAACTGTAAATATGTTTAAGTGTATGCAAGAGAATCAAAAAAATTTGGGAAAAATTGGACATAAAGCTGGGAGGGTGTGCTTGCATCTCAGAAAGGCAACTTCATCCTGGGCTGCACCAAAAGCAGCACGGCCAAGGGAGGTGATTCTCCCCCTCTACTCCACTCCTAATGAGATCCCACTTGGTGTAATGCATCTAGTTCTGGGGTCTCCAACACAAGGAGGACATGGACCTGCTGGAGTGAGAAGTCCACAAAGATGATCCAAAGACTGCAGCACCTCTCCTATGAAGACAGGCTGAGAGCCGGGGTTGAAAAGCATCTGCGGCAAACTCTTTCCAGCCTTTCAATACTTAGAGAGGACTTAAAAGAAAGATGGTGAAAGACTTTTCCCTAGAGCCTTTAGTGACCAGACAAGGTGAAATGGCTTTTAACTGAAAGAGGGTAGCTTCACATTAGATATAAGGAAGAAATATTTTACCACAAGGGTGAGGCTCTAGAACAGGTTGCCCAGAGAAGCACAGGCTGCCCCACCCTTTGAACACCCAAGTGTTCAAAGCCAGGCTGCATGAGGCTTCACACCATCTATTGAACGATGTCCCTGCCAGTAATGGGAGCCAGGGTGAGACCTAGGCTATCTTTGAAGGTCTCTTCTAACACAGGCCACACTGCGGTTCTGAAAAAATGGGAGCACGCAGTTAATGAAATAAATAGAATGCTAGCATACTGAAATTATCTCTATACAAGGCATTTTCCAAGTAAATACAAGGGATGAAATCTGCTTAAAAAAAAAAACATGTCAAGTGCCATGAATGAAAATGCAGACCTGAATATCTTGAGTAGTTTCTTGAGTCCTACACACTGAAAGACCAGGGGAAAAACTAGGTTTTGAGAAGAAATCTAACTTGTGGTCCCAAGCACTGAAAAGCTTTACTCATAGTAGTTTCTGTATGTTATTAATGCAGAAGAGAACACTGTTCAGACATATTAAACTTACTTGATGCACATGCAACTACATGCAGCTGTTACGGAGAAATTTAGAGAAACCTGTCTGGATTTGGCACTCTGTAAAAAAAAAAAAAAAAAAACAACCAAAAATCAAAGTAAGAGATTTGAATCATAGGCAGGAAATCAATTTTTAAAGCACATTGCATCTAATGAATCAAATCAATAAATAAACATTACAATCAGATGTCTGAGAAATGTTCCTGTGTATAGCAAGGTTTAGCTTGGTATGAATTATCTCATAAACTGTATATAAAAATTGATGTGTTATGTAAGAAAACTATCTCAAATTATACTAACGGTCAAATGCTACCAGTTACTGAAGGCTCTTCATCTAAATTACTGCAAAACACAATAGAAATCAAGTGCTTCCATTTGGCAGAGTGGAAAGAAGCTTTATCCAAATAGAAAAATCTCAGCTGTTTCACTCAGGTAAAACAAAACGAGCTTAAAACTTCACAGTGAAAGGTTTCCTCCAACAGACTCTTTTCACCCCAGTTTAGACTTGTACAAAACAGACAACACTTCAACATCTGGAAGATATTTACCCTGGATCACACAACCAGCTTTATAGCCACCAGCACTCATTCACTTACACACCTCTACTGTCAATAAAAGGTTTCGTGTACTCAAAGAGGAACCTGTTTTCCTTTAGAGATGATTATTTCTTACTGGGACATCTTTGGCTGCATTTATACTACACTACTCAAATATCTCCAAGGGTTTTGAGGAGAAGAAGAGCATGAGAAAGAAGAATTTAGTACAAGTCCTGTATAGAAGGATCACACAAAGAAAGAGTAACTGCAAAATTTGCTAGTCAGACTAAACATTCATATGTATATATGTGTACATGATTACTGCCAGAGGTACTGCAAGAAAAGATGGGTGTAAAACTAATCTGTTGACTTCCTTTAGAGCACTGAAAAAAAAGATAGTACTAAGGAGGTAGGCAAGTTACTGCCTGAAGTCTTTCCACAGTTTTTGAATTTCATCTTCTTATTTCACTAGCTTATGCCAGAAGAACTTCATTAGTTTATCCTCCCGTTTTCTCTCAGCTGTTAAGCTGCACTGCAAAAATATCACTGCTCTAACATTTTTCCTAAACTACGTAGATTTGTGAACTACCCCAGGATTCCCATTTTAAGTAACAGAACTACTCCATCAATGTCTGTTTATAGATAAAAACTAAATTATGCATAAATACCACAACTTGAAATAATTTTAAAGGAGGGAAAACAGAGGTTCTCATTTTAAAGCACTTGAATGACTTATATTCCCTCGAAGAAATCTTGCATTGAAATTTTTAAAATCTAGATACAAAATAGGAGTTAGTTTTGCTATAACCTGCCACACATTGAGTATTATAGAATAACTGCTGCACAGTAAACATGTTTGTACAGAGAGCTATTTCTTATTTCAAACACTACTGTATCCAGCCAACGTTTTCAGATACAGGAGCATAACTTTGGGACACAATCACCTAGTGCTGTGCTCTGCTGTAGGCTTTGAGGGTCCCAAAAGTTGGTACTGTCTGGAGCTGTGGAAGGCCATCGCAGACATACCTCAGAGTCCTCCCTCATCACCCACCATGCAATAACCTTTTACATGGGTATACAAAACTGTCCTCTCCTAAAATTGTCATCAGACAAAACTGATACTCCAGCTCTCAAACCGACTACACACTTATACAACTTTTGTAGGTCAGGTTCTAAGAGCGAGTTACTCTACCATCATGCTATTCAGACAGACACAGCAGTGGATGTACCAGCCAAATATCATCAGTTTTTTCCTTTGTGAGTTATTTGTTCCTCAGACAGATCCATTTAGGAGATCTGATCCTTAGCTGCTCGTGAATGTGATGTTAAACTAAGGTGACCAGTACTGCGGAGTTGAACAAGTTTTCAAAGATGCTCTGAGGTCACCTACAGAAAACAGAGAAGATAATGTTGCAACGTACTTTTTAACTGAAAAGTTAAGCAGGATTCAACAGTTATCTGTATGTTTTATTTTGGAGAAAGTTATTGTTCTCCTAGTACTTTCTTACAATAAAAGAGGTTGAGAGTGGGATAGGGGCTCTCCAAAACACAGGATTTCCCTACCTCTGACTATAAAGAATTTTTGCCCAGCAGGACTCAAAGCTTTCTGCAAGCAGCGATTGCTCCAGAGCTTGAAAATCATAATTACAACACGGTCTTGTTTAAGGTATAAACAAGCTTAAGGCATGTTATTTTCAGGGTTACATTGCAGCAACACTAAGCAACTGAACAAATTGCCTCCAAATTAGTCAGGCACAGTAGTGTTGCCCTTCAGGGAACTTCAGTTGAATTTGCCTGAGCAGAAAAAATTAGGCAACGGTCACCAGTCTTCATGCTGTCTATGTGAAATAATTGACAAACTGTTTATTTCCCTCAGTTGTCCAGCACAACAATGTAATATTTGTACTCTGTCACCCACCTGAACACAGGAGACACAAACATTCCTGTCTGATACCACCATTACTGAAGACGGGTGGTTCCTCCAGGCAAATAACCACAACCTTGTGACAATGGTGAGGACTTTGCAAGGCACTTTGTGGGATGTGCCTGCCCCCCTGCAGGCCACCCTCAGAAGATGCAGGCTGCCCACCACAGCTGTGGCACATCAGATGCTTCTGCTCCACACATCCCTGTGGTCTGAGGCACCACTCCAGCTACTGACCTTCAGAGAGAGAAGAGCCCCAGCTGTGAGCTCATTTAATATAGTACAAAGGGCTCTGACGGCTTTTCTTGATGCAAGTGCAGGCTCTAAAGCCAACATGCATTCAGTGCATTTTTACGGTAGTGTTCTCAGCTCATATGCACCCAAAAGAGAATAATATCCATAACAGCTTTAGTTCACTCATTCCACCACTTTTGCATAACAAGCCCTTAGTTCACAGAGCACAGAAAAAAAATCTGCATGATCAGATAATTTCAGACTGTCATGTTGGGTATCTAAACCATGAAGAGGCTTTGAAAAAGAATTCTCTTCTGCCTGGCACATTCATACATTTTGTTAGCTCTAGCTTACTTCATTATGGTGTTATCCAGTTCTTCATACTAGGAAAAAATAAAGCCTTAAACATACAGGGCTTTTTTTTCTCTTCGAGCTTTTGGTTTTCATCTCAAGAAGTTCATTTAAGCTTCTGAAGGTTCTCCTTATCCTTATTCCAGTATTTGATCAAGTTCTGAATTTACTCCTCCTAGCTAATTATTTAATTATTGCTTTGCTTATCTATTAACTGCAAATCTTCTCCATCAATATATGACACAGAACAGCAACTTTCAGATATGTGCTACTAACTTACAGTATTTTTAAGCCAAATAAAGATGAAATATGTTGCAACTGCATTTTTAGCTGTGGACTCCTGTACTTCTTTTCTCACATGCAGTTGTAAAACTGATAGACTGTTAAATGCTGCATGATGCATTTAAGCTTGGCTAGTAGAGAGTCTTGCTTTCCTACAATGTTAAAATTTGAAGTCCACTGTAACAACACACTCTCCTTCCCCAAACTCAGTCACGTACATAAAACCTCTTGTGCTTCAGCAGAAAATAGGGATTTTTTATGTAACATGGTTTCCTGTGTACAGAGCAGCAGCACATGCTCTGGTTTTAGGCCCTTGCAGGTTTTATAGGTCTCAAACGCTGAGTCCCCACCAGGTGGATCCACTCTGAAAATATTTTCAATTCTACAATCACTGAAATAAAATACCTGAGTTGATATGTAGAACTGGGTACTTCTTGTAAAGCAGAATCTTTACACAAATGTGGGGTTTACACTGACCTCACATCCAGTACTCCTCTTTATCTATTCCCCAGTTATCCTCCTGGTATTAACAACAAAATTCACATTTCAAGTGACTCTAAACTATCCACCTGCATATTCAAAACCACTTGCACAGCAAATACTGCTGGCAAACCTGTACAAAAGCGTTCGGTCACAATCAGCATACTTTCTGCACCACTGAACAGTGTGCTGTTTTGCAGACCAATACAACACAAATTCAGAGTTCGGATTACACAGCTTTTTCTACAATTCAAATGTCAATCACATTTCCACTATTATTCAATGTTACAAGTAACTTCTAATGAATTTTTACAAACAACAAGCAAAACCAGATTATAATACTTCTTCTTTAACATGAGAGTAATCTAATACACTGAAGTACTACAACAAACATTTTAATAGAGAACCAATTAAGTAGGTATGCCTGGAAATAATCAACTGAATTCACATAACGTAGCAGATAAGACCTTGATATATAACTCATGGCGATGCAAAAGCATCATACAAACTATTGCTTGAATTAGCTCTTCAAATAAGAAACAATTCCACTTCTCAGTATGTTGTCAAGTGCTGCAGGAAAAAAAGATCTGGTAGCTAAAAAAAAAAAAAATCAAGATTTGCACTGCACTGCTTATAACAGATCTGTATTATTTCATTAAGTCATCAGAGAGGAAGCTAAAGCATTCTGTCATTTATACACAAGAACTTTAAATACTACTAAATGATATAAGAATATAAAACTGCACTCAAACAGAGAAAGACCATTAGCTTCCGCTCAGTGTGTTTAAATAATTCTGAAACTGCCGGAAATCACAGGAAGACAGAAGCACAGAGTGTTAAGGCATTGGAAGGGATCCTAACGATCAGCTAGTCCCAGCCCCCACCAGGGACACCTTCCACCAGATCAGGTTGCTCAAGGCCTTGAACACTGCCAGGGTTGGGGCATCCACAATCTCCCTGGGCAACGTGGTCCAGTGTCTCACCACCCTCGCAGTGATGACTGCTTCCTGATATCTAAATTAAATTTACTCTTTTTCAATTTGTACCCAATTCTCCTTGTCCCATCAATACAGTTCCTGATGAAGAGTCCTTCTCCAGCTTCCCTGTAGGCCCTCTTCAGATACTGGAAGGTTACTGTGAGGTCTCTATGCAATCTTCTCTTCTTCAGGCTGAACAGCCCCAACTCTCTCAGCCTGTCAATTTTTACAGAAGGTGCTCCAATCCCTTTATCAACCTTGTGGCCTCCTCTGTACTTGATCCAGTAGTTCCATTTTTTTCTTATTTTGGGGGCACTAGAACTGTGTGCAGTACTCCAGGTTGGGTCTCACAAGAGCAGAGCAGAGGGGCAGAATCACCTCCCTTGCCCTGCTGGCCACGCTCCTTTTGATGCAGCCCAGGACACGGTTGGTTCTGTGGGCTGTGAGCACACACTGCTGGTTGATGTTGAGTTTTCCATCAACCATCAAACCCCAAGTCTTTCTCCACAGGGCTGCTCTTGACAGAGGTTCACAAAAACTTTGCTACACTCATCCTGAATCCACTTGTGACTCCTGCAGAAGATATACCTACAATTTTTTTATACAGTTGGGGTTTTTTAACTTTTAAGAAGGTGGGGGAGGACACATGAAATATTAAGCCTGTTATCCCACCAATGCAGATCAGTTCTTTAGTTCAGATGCAAGAGAGTCAGTTAGCATCACAAGGCTAATTAAAATAAAACAGCATAGCTTCTTGATTTTGTTACACAAAGATTTCAAGTACAGCAACAATATAAAACGTCCATGATCTGTATTATCCCATTTTTCACTGCAATAGCTGTAACTAAACAGCTAAACATAATCAATTACCTTCTTCTAACTTGACTTACAATGTTTTGGACAACTAAGCAAACTTCAAGGCTCCTACAAAGCTCAGCTTTTTCTCTCTTGCTCTATCCTCTCGTTCTCTTCTCTTTAACTTACGCAAAAAAGCTTCTACTTTTAAATCTCATGAAAAACCATAATTAAGTTTCACATGCCACTAAACTCCACCTAGCCGCCTACAAAATATTCCAGTCATGCCAAAAAAGATAATACAGCTAAAAGTTCTAGCAACACTATAAGTAAGATCAACTTTAGACTACTCAAGACACAGATTTCATGTCTGGAATCCCAAACGCTACAAGTTGGAAGGTCCAACAGTAGCAAAGTACTTTCTTCCATGTAAACTCAACAATTAAAATATACCAAAGACACAATGGTAGACTACATTTCCTTAGAAAGGGATTAATTTTTTTTAAACAAAACAATTCTTCAGTTAGTCATAAACACAGTACTCTACACATCAGGATTAAACAAAATCTTATTATCAACAGTTACTGACCATAAAACATGAAGATGACCTGGAATTTAAAAAAAAAAAATTTGCTAAACAGCTTTTGTTCCCTTTTGTTTCACCTTTAAATCATGAAATAAAAAATTCATCTGAAATACAGCTGATAAAATTCAGAGTTTGTGTTCCAAACTGAGGAAGAAGGATGTGGGAGGAGCTTATGGTGGGCAAAGGTTCTTCCACAACTTGAAAATTACTTTAATACACTACAGAAAATGGGCTAAGCATATATAAAAAATAAATACTCTTCTGCTTAGAAGTGGAAGGATATCATAAATAAACAAATATCTAATTATGAATGCTCTAAATTGGCTCAATAATCAGGGCTTAATTGCAGGCTATTTAACTAGGCTTACCTTATCTAGATTTTTTATGTGTGCACTACTTATCACTCAGAGAGAACCATCTGCAGCAGATGAGTCAGAAAGTCACAGGTACCTTTCAAAACCAACTAGAACTTGTCTACATTCTGAAACCACAGATCGAAACACTCAAAAAAAAAAAATCTACAAAATGTTTTGCAAAATATGGAGGTGTGGTTTTGCTACTTATTTCATATTAGTTAACGACAATATACAGAGAGAACCCTAAAAACTGACTGCTTCATATAAAACTGTGATGCTTTATTAGCAGTAATTAATCATAATAATGTAGCAGCAACTTCCTCTCTGCTCCTCAAAGCAAAGCAGCAACAAAAATCCCTTCATAACTGTTTGCAGAGAAATAACACCACGTGCTAGGTTTGTGTGGTCAGGCTTTGGTAGTGGGGAGGAGCTACAGAGGTGGCTTCTGTGAGAAGCTGCCAGAAGCTTCCCCCATGTCCTGCAGAGCCAATGCCAGTCGGCTCCAGGACGGACACACCACTGGCCAAGGCTAAGCCCATTGGAATAGCAGTAACACCTCTGTGACAAGTTATTTAAGAAGGAGAAAAAAATTACTGGGCAGATGTAACTGAGGCCACAGCAGAGCAGAGTGAGAATATGTGAGATGAACAACTCTGCAGGCACCAAGGTCAGCAGAGAAGGAGGAGGAGGAGGTGCCCCAGGCACCCAGCAGAGATTCCCCTGCAGCCCATGGTGCAGACCACAGTAAAGCAGGATGTGCCGCTGCAGCCCATGGAGGACCACAGGAGTGCAGAGATCCAGCTGCAGCCTGCAGAGGAGACCAATGCTGGAGCAGGTGGATGCCCAAAGGAGGTTGTGACCCCGTGGGAAGCTTGTGCTGGAGTAGGGTCCTGGCAAGGACCTGCAGACCCATGGAGAGAGGAGCCCACACTAGAGGCAGGTTTTGTGGTAGGACTTGTGACCCTGTGGGGGACTGTAGACTGCGTCTGAAGGACTGTACCCTGTGGAAAAGTGACCCACGCTGGAGTACTTTGTGGAGAATTGTTGCCTGTAGGATGACTCATACTGGAGAAGTTCGTGGAGGACTGTCTTCCATGGGAGAGACCCCACAGGAGCAGGGGAAGGACTCCTCTCCCTGAGCACCAGTAGGAATGGCATACGACGAACTGGCCATAACGCCCCCCCCCACACACACCATTTCCATCTCCCTGCACCACTGGGGTGTAGGATGTAGAGCTGGGAAGGAGGGAAGGGTGGGAGCAAGATGTTTTTAAGATTTATTATCCTGCTCCGATTTTGTTAGTAATAAATTCAGTTAATATTCCCAAGATGAGTCTGTTTTGCCTGTGACAGGAACTGGTGAATGATTTCTCATGGACCTTATCTCAACTCATGAATCTTTTGCTTTATTTTCTCTCCCCCGTCCAGCTGTGGAGAGGAGTGACAGAACAGCTTTGGTGGGTGCCCAGCATTCACCCTTGGTCAACTCACTACAGACTGGAATGCTTTCATTAAGTCAAGAGGCAGGTATTTATTTTAGACATTGTAACAAAAAAGTTGAATCACATCTTAGAGCATTTCACTATTTATGGCTGCTGGGGATAAGCCTTCTGCTGCAAGTGGACCATTTATGGATAAAAAGGATCCTCTGCAAAACCCATGTTTTGAAATTGGAACACAGCAGAGGATTTATGGTTCCAGACATATCTTTTATTTTTATACCTTCCACTATAAAGGTTAACATTTTCAACGCCCATGTCCATAAGAAAACAGTAGCAATTATTTTATATCCCCCCCATCCCATCAACAGCACTACAGCCATAGCAATGACTTGGTTATGTATTAGATTTCTGCAGAACTGGCAAAAGCAGGAAGTTAAGGTTTCGTTTCTTTGAGTGATGGCAACATGTATTC
The DNA here is from genome assembly GCF_003031625.1 of Empidonax traillii. NCBI lineage: Eukaryota > Metazoa > Chordata > Aves > Passeriformes > Tyrannidae > Empidonax > Empidonax traillii. The sequence continues at coordinate 311,126 of NW_020955200.1, forward strand.
ATGCCAGGAGTACTAGTTAGCACACCCACCCAACTCCTGACAGAGAATACTCTTCATCACCTGAAGCCTAGTTTTTAATATCTTTTTTTTTCAGGATTTCAAGATTAACTTCCAGAACTTCAGCTGTACTTGTAGGTAAAGTAAGTTCTTCAGGCAAGTATAATATTCTGCAGTAATGCCAAAACACTTCTGATAGCTCATTATCATGCATCAAATTGGAAGTGGGCAGAACTGTATGAGAATTGGGTCCAAAATATCTTCCTGCAGCTAGAAACTAGAGGGAAATTCCTCTTCATGGAGAATCAGAGTGGTTACGCACATTGTACTTCACACTCAATCACTGAACTGTGGTAATATTTTGTTTCATAAATTCCAATTTAGCATGTATTTTTAAAAAATTACTATTCCCTTCTTAAATAATTTTTTTCCTAACAGATGATTTTCTTTGCCTTGCTGGATCACGTATTATTACTTAAAAAGCCTTTCGAGACAGCCAATTTTTACAACCCTATCTGTGTGCCATATGTATGCTGGAAAGGACAAAGGCCTTGAAAGCTTGGTAACTAGAAGATTTTATTTCCTTCACAAATTAGGCATTCAACTTCAAAGCTCAACAGACAAACATATCTGAAGATCATCACATGCAGGTATGTGCTTTCTCAGTTTGGACCTTATTCTTCTGCTTCTCAGTGCCTTACAGTTTAATATATCCTTTCCTTTTACATGTATATGCTATGTAGAGGAATACCATGGACTACAGTTACAGGGTTTTCTTTAGTTCAGTTATTTAAGACAGTCCACCCCGAATGTCTCTGAGCCTCAGTAAGTTCTGCAGACAAAACAGCCAGTATGAAGAAACATCTTGTGTCTATAAAAATACTTGATTAGCAGGAAGTTAGTTTATAAGTACCAGATGAAGCCAACTAAGAGAAAGTAACCATGTAAAATCTTCAATCACAGAACACCATCCACTTCTGCTTAAAAGACTGGCTTTGCTCTTCCATTTCCTGAATTCCTCTCAAGACCAAGCCCTTAGGAGGGCACAGCATTCAGACATGCTCCTGGAAGGTTGCAGTACTGCAGTAGAAAATAAGCTGTCAGTTGAGGAAGGCTCACTATACAATTAAAATCTTGCTATTGATCCAGGTAATATCAAATTCATATGGTAAATGTAATTTCCACCAGTTCACTCTGAATTCTGGGACCTCCAGACACGGTTATAAATACAAATACTCTGCTGTGGATGTAGAGAGCCCAGCCCACTGCTCATGCACACACCTCCTCTACATGATTTAACAACCACCACTCACTCAGAGTCAGACATGTATCCAAACAACTACCATCAGCAACAACTGCACCTAAGCTATCTCCACAGGCTAACACTACTGCACTCCTGCATTCTTCACTGCAGTATTTCATAAGTGGGAGAAAATGCCAGGTCTTAACATATTCAGTTTTGTTGATTCTGCAATGTAAAATGAACTTCAAAAATATTCATTTAAAAATAAACAATTCCATTTCTGGAAGCAAAAAAAGATTTTGGATTAAGGCAAGCATATTTAAAACTAAAATTCAGCTGTCAGAAGATATGCTTTTAGTTAATGAGAAGACATTGAAAGAAACACAGATTTTGGTATTAGTATCTTCTGGACTAAATCCTCCACATACATTTTATTAACTTACCAATGCCAACTAAGGGTTTTATCATCTAAAAGGCATGAAACAGCTTTTAAGTCCCTGTGAGGTGTGTGCAAGACCTGAGACACTCATTTTTCACTATCTGGATTTCTAAATAAAAACAGAATTGAAATTAAGGAATAGCTTTAGCTTGTGTTTTTCAGAAGTTATGTACTTTGTTTAATACTCCATCTCAAACACCCGCTTTACTAAAGAGATCCCAGGAACCATCACAGTGAAATAAAGAAAAAGAAAGGAGTGGTGTTTTGGCTTGAAGTGACAATGTCAATAATCGTTCAGAAAACAGCACCCGAAGCACAGAATTAACAGCTTGTAATTTAAATCATGTATTCTGCAGTTCTCCCTCTCTTTGAGGCTCGTTAAGAGGTGCTAAGGAAACAGCCAAGTACTACCACCGCTCTGCAAATTGCACACCTCAGTCTCAGAGCACAGAGCTCGCTTCTCAGTGGGGGTGAGATGGACCTTCAGGTTAAAAAAGGAAATTCTGGTTTGAGCAAAACATTACTTGAGAAAGAAAGTGTAAAAATGCTGTGTGAAACTTCCTGCTCACATGCTTAACTGACAAAATGCCAGCTTAACTTCTACTTGAACATACACCATATTTACTCTGGGTCTTATGACCTGAAGATGCTGGAGGCATAGGAGAAAAAAAAATAAACATAACTGATTTCAAGGCCATTCTCACTTTCTCTGATTACAAAGCCAGTCTCAAATAAAGAGGTCTAGATTTTGCACTCCATCATAGTTGAAGAATGTTGTAAACATTATTATTACAGATAAAATTGACAACATGTCTGCTTAGGACTGTGAACAGATGGACACAAAAAAAAAAAAAAAAAACAAACCAGACCAACCCTAAAAAGTCCCCTACTTACTTTAACATTAAATCATCAGTTCCTGAAGCACCACATTCCATGTATGGGTACTCCAAACAAAAGACAAGAGCACTAGAATATGGCAAATTGAGATACACAGTACTGGAATATGTCTTGATCCTTGCTCAAGCTACGTTCCGTACAGGAAATACTTTCCCTGTGAGAAAACTCTTCCTATATACTTGATTTTATTATTATTATTATTATTACTTGATTTAATGAAATTTAGCAAAAACAGAAAAGAAAGCATAAGAACAAACTTAAAGCATAAGAAATTTGTCAGTGGGAGAAGATAAAGTAGTTTAAATTATCTGCCTAATGGTGGGAAAATATAAGAAATGGCAAGAAACCTACCTACAAAGGCAACAGGAGAAGAAAGAAGAAACGGGAAAAGAATAAGAAAAAAGAAGAGGAGCTAAATCCAAATGCCTTGTGTTATATCTTAGGGATGTTAGAACCTATAACCAAATTTACCCAGACAGTGGTCAAAGCTTCTAGAATGTAAGCAAGACAGAAAAAGCTGTGGGAAACATACTAACAACCATTTAGATAAAGGAGGTTGTATAAATGGATATATACAACAGTAAGATCATGACAAATACCATTTGGTCACTTCTTTTCCATCTTCTTACCTTTCACGTACGAGAATTATTAAAAATCATACAGGGGAATTCTAGGGGAATTCTAGGCCAGAACCTCTGCTAAGAGGTAAACTCAAAAGTGAACATCTGCAACCTGGAAGAAAATTAATCCTAAAATGTAACATATCAAACCAGCTACTGTTTACGTTGTTATTCAGTACTCCTGTTATTTGTATAAAAATAATTTGTAGGCATCCATTATCTGCTTTAACGATAATTACGCATTTTACTGTCCATCACTTGGTGGACTCATCTTGATGTACTACAATAGGAAATTGACTAAAGTTGAGATTTCCCATCCGTTCGATTATTGCCTCAGCCTTTTCAAGTAGCAATTATTATTCTTTTAAGATTATTTAAGATTATTTACTCTATTTAAAGAATACTCAAAATAGACAAATTAAGTCATAAAGCACACCGAAACCTAGGTATGGTCAGATTAGGTTAGTTACTATTTAACGGAAATTAGCAGCTTCCTGTTGTCAGGCAAACAACAAGTAACTTCCATTTCAAGCTGCAGTATTTTATGCTCCTGAAAATAACTGGGCCATAACCTTCATTTCAATAGGATTCCACGTGAAATTTGCTTCCAGATGAAATAAAGACAAGTATATAAATATACTAGAACATTTTAGTTCCTTCTTCCTGCTTTTAAGTATGTCCCAAGTTCACCAAGTTTTGTCTTCCACATACAGGTCTTGGATCTCCTTCCACTGCAAAACTCCTCCTCACTGGATCTTTTGTGCTTGGTTCCACAATCAATACTCTTTCAAAGCAAATTTGCTATTTAGAGCTGACGAGATAAACAGAGCTGCCATCAGTCAACCAAGCCAGTGAGTGCAAACAGCTCCTCACCTGGCGTATCCAACTGCTCGGGGAAGTTTTGACCAGGCAGTCTGTGAGTGGTTTCACTACCACGTTACGTGAAGCAACTTGCAGAGGAGCGAGTAAGACACGTGCAGACGGAGCATCGCTTGGGCTGCGCTTTGCTTCGCTCATGTGTTTGTGCTGCCAGGTAGGGCTTTGAACATGTACAGAGACACGTGTGTCTAGAGACACAGAGACCTCCAGAGCGGTGAGTCTGCCCATCCTGGCTTCTAAAAAGGGTAAGCCCACACTGAACTGTGATCTCTTTCATTTAATTAGTACATTAATAGATACAACTAGTTCAACTGGCAGAATTTCAGGATTTTTGCAAGTAGTACTTCAAACCCAAACTCACGCATCTCAGAAAAGTCTTTTACCACTATCGTACAGATCAACAGCATCACCACACTCGTTGACCCTGCCTCAAGAACCACAGATCGGTCCTGTGCCCAAGCACACCCTGGCGAGGGGGACGACTCACTCTGGGCGAGGAGAAGCACTTCTGGAAAAACAACTGGGAGAGCAGCCCGGGAGGAGCGGTGGAGCTTCGGCGCCCCCGAGCAGCAACCCCGTACATCCTCCACCCACACAAACACATGGAGGCGCGGCCAAACTCTCCCAGCGCTGCTTCGGGCAGCTCTCACCTGGAGAGCGGCTCCCACCTGGGGCTCCGCAGCACCGAGGGCCGGCGGGGCAGGGGGCGGCAGCGACCCGGCCCCAGACCCAGCTGCGAGTTCCAGCGGCACTGGCGGGGGCCCCAGCGGGAGCACAGGGCAGGGGCAGGAGCAGGGGCCGGGGAAGGGGTCGGGGCCGGACCCGCCCGGCGCGGCCCCCGCGGAGCGCAGCGGAGCGCGGCACTTACTGTGTGGCGGCGGGGCGGGAGCAGCGGCGGGAGCGGCGGCCGAGGCTGTGCGGGCGCTGCGGGCTGGCGGCGGTCGCGGCTCCCCGGCGGGGCCCGGGGCGGGGCGGCAGCGCGGCCCGGCCCGCCCGAGCCCCGGGGCCGGAGGCGGGAGCGGAGCCAGCCCAGCCCCACCCGCCCCGCCGCGGGTCGCACCCCAGCCCCGCCACCGCCTCTCGCCGCTACCACAAGAGGAGTTACAATTAGTGCAAGAGCAGGCCCTGTACGCTGAAGCATTTTAAATTTTGGCAGCAGCTTGCTGCCGCCGGGCTCGTTGCGTGCTCTACTCGTGCCCAATGTAAGACTAGAACAGGGGAACTTATCCTTCTGCCTCTGCTAAAGGTGGGAAGACCAGAGGGGTGAAGCTCCCCAACACCTTCGCAGGTTTTCAACTTTAAATGAAACAGAAAAGGGGTTAAAAAAGTTAAGTTGTGGCAGACATAGCCATCACTACGTCGGCCTCATTCCACTGCAAAATGACTTAGTTCTACTCAGTTCCACTAGTTACACATTGGGGAAAAAAAAAAAAAAAAAAAAAAAGGAAAACAAAAAGGAAAAAAAAAAAAAGTGCTCACCCCTCCCAAAACACCAAAAGGCTAATACAAGGAAAGCCAAAGTATGAGAAGCTAAGGTGTTGGGGGGGGGGAGGGAGGGAAAAAATCATGCAGATTTTAAAGCTAGGAGTGGGGAAGAATAAAAAACACCAAGAAAATTGGTAAATCAATATCTTTATTTTATAGAAAGTAGTTTGATCAGTGTGCTGAACCTGCCATTAGCGGTGGTTTTGCTATTTTTAATAAAAATAAACATTTGAAAAAAATTACCTTAGAGAAGTTATCATCTCCAAGCATATCTCCATTTAATCACTGTTGCTTTTTTTTTTTTTTTTTTTTTTTTGTAACTATTGCAACTAATCTAACACTGGGTGCTCTTAAGAGGAAGGGAGTGGTACCTAATGCAGGGTATCTGAACAGTTTATTTCCTGCAACTGGTAGCGAGGTTCCTAAAATGCAGTAGAACATGTATGACTTCACGTTGCACCACTGTGGCATGGTACAAAATCTGCATCTAAATTCCATTTTTCTCCATAAACATCCTGCAACATCAGCTGTCAGCTGAGAATTTTCGAGTGAAAAGTCACACAGCAAGCCAGTTTAAGTACCCAGATGGCCAGAGTTTTAACTTCCACAAGTTACTGAAGTAATCCTAAAGAACTTGGATCAGGTATCTGTTTGAGGTAACTGAATCAGTTAGCAACACAAGAATGACACACTCTGATAGCATTATGTATTTCTACACAGACAAACACAAGTAACAACTGCCAGTCTATGATATTTAAAAGGGACACTATCAACTATATGCCAAGTTACTTAGTCTGGACAACACATTATTTTTGACTAAGCACTCATAAATGCAAATTTTATGTTCAATCTGTGCATGTGGCTATTTCAAGCACAGAACCTTCCGCCGGCACAATTACCCTTAAGTTTGAGTAACTTGCATAGCAACAGGTAAGAAGCATTAATCGCTGTAGGACAAAGAATAGTTTTAAATTCAGTTCTTCTCCAGTGACTAGATTTCAAGCTGAGAGTGTCCCTTTAAAAGTTACAATTACAACAGAAGTTAACTCATTTTAACTCCATCATTACAAGAAAGCTACCAATAATCTGTCTTAATAGCTAAACATCAATGAACACTATATAAGCAAACAACTGATTCGTAAATGAAATAGCAGCAACATGGAATTCTAGAAGGTTGAGTTTCTGCAGGATTTATTGGAAAGATTATAAAGGTGTGGCAAATACATTGTGATTTTACATAATTTACTTTTGAGAATAGCTTATAGTAACTATAAACATTATTGAAACTGCCTGCCCACGGTCAGTACTATTCTGGTATATGCATAAGTTTGCCAGGATTTTTCATAGTGCAGCTTTACTCGGAAAAATGACAACATTGTATGTCTTGGCAAATTACATACAAAAACTGCTCAGTTTGCAGACGGTAAGACAGCTTTTTGTGACTGCCAGTACAATAAACTTGAGCTTGAAATATTAAAGCTAATGAGATATAAATATTTAAGGACAAAACATCAAGGACATAATTATATAATACTGCCATGATTTTTGCACATGTAACTTTGTTAGTTCAGTGGATGTATAAAACTGATACATGTATATAAGCAGCTACAAAGTCACGGTTTCAGCTGATTCTAAAGGACTGTGCTACTGTTTACTCCACTGTTTTCCTTCTTCCATAAGAATACAGGATATTAGAAACTCAGCCACTTAACAGATACAACATACCCATTGGGCAAGTCTGTTTTGTAAGGTGGTGTCACTTTTAGTTACTTTTTCTGGACCATCACTGTACTTAAACTGTTTTGATATCAAGTTCTATTTCAATCTAGTGTTAAGGAAGAACAAATACAATTGAATCACTGAACAGCTGTACCAGTTTGAAATGCCGTCACATGTTTCTTCATGGCAAAACATTCACATTCTTTTTATTGCACAATTTGAAAATTCAGGTTATGTGCATAAAAACCTTCATAGTGTTTGCACTGCAACTTGCGAAACATACATTTAAAATGACCTTAATACATTTTACAAAATCTTTTTAAACAACTTTATATTCTTAAGATAAAAGCATCCTGAGAATGTTACATAGTTCATTTTACAAGCCCTTCATTTCTGCTAAGCTTTGTTTATCCCCATAGTTCCTAATTTGACAAGTTTATTTTACAGTTAATATCTTGGTGCTATATTTCACAAAATATCTTTTAGCAAAAAGTACACCACTGGCGTTCAAGTAATCCAGCCTCACATCTAATTTACAAATTAAATCTCTGTCAAGCTCTCAAGTAAGGAAAAGTAAACCAAAATACAGAAACAGTTTAGCTGACTAAAAAAAAAAAATGTAAAGGCCTTGTGCATTAATAATTTGGTCAAACATTTAAGTTATGCAGTTTAATATTTTGGCAAAAAATATCCCAAACTCCATCTATCCTTTCCAATCTTTTTTTCTTGCAGTTGACACCAGATGTAAACATACAGTACAAAGCCTGACATGGTTGAAGTACTTTGCTGTTGAGTTTTTTCCTTTTTCCTTTTTTAAAGTACTTAGGAAAAGCAGACAAACAAGAATGTAAGTGCTAAGAATGAACTGAGTATCTTTGGGCTAAATAAAAACTCTTACTGGAAAAAAAAAAAGGCAAAAATAAATTAGGTTGGGTTTGGGTTTTTTTTCCTCTACATACAGCTAAATAAATAGTCTCTGAAGAAATTCTAGTGCCATATCCTAAAGCAGTATCTTCCTTTATCTTTTTGATCAAGACTAAGGCTTCACACATAATCTTGACTATTTTACTAGGAAGATATCCATTCATATTTACATTTTACTTTTGTAAAGGGAGTGTTCAGGATTAAAAATATATTTATTTTCAAAAGGTAAGCCTGCCATCCTGATGGCAGTGATTTAACCTATAGAACAGAAGACAAGATACAGAACATCCTTCAGTTTCTTATACCCAGATGAGAGGAAGGAGATCAGGCAAGTAAAGAGAGGTAAACAGCCTGGATTCCAGGAATGGATACAGAGAGTGGCTTGTTACACGAATGCTTGCATGACCAGGAGCATTCACTCCTACAGACTTTGTTTCTCTTCTACACACAGGTATAAATTTTTATTGTCAGCTGACTAAATAAGTTGAGAAGAGAGACAGTTATGGCTGCCACAGTGAAAAAGAATATTATCTAGGTTTCCATCTGGACAGACGCTTTTAGAAGGTGGCCAGGTGTTGAATATAAGCAGAGGTCATGCCCAGATGGTACACTCCAGGTGGGAGTGTAACTATCTCAAAAGGAAGAGTAAACCACTTCAACAACATCTTCATAATATTATAACTATATAATTTGTAATTCTATATAGCTTTTATTTTAGGCAACAATCAAAATCTGAAGGACCTTGTTAATCTTTAAGGCATTAGTGCATCAGGGACTAAAAGCTCCAGGTAATAAATAGAGGGTTAGGGGGCAGAAGAGAGGGAGGTCAAAGGGGAGAAAGGAAAAAACCAAAACATCTTTGTCTCACAAGCTATCACTGTGCATTTGCTTTGTTGGTTAGTGCCAGGAAGAACATTTTCAGGGATGGCAGAAAGGGGAATGTTATTCACTATTTTAAGAAGAACATTAGATCATAAATTTCACATCATTTTTTAACACATCCTTTAAAGGGCTGAATCTATCAGGCAAGATTCTCATCTTTACTGTTCCATCAGCACCACAGGAGAATATGTGATTTGCTGGTCCTGTCTCAATTTGCATGACTCCCGTCCCAATGTTTCTGAAGAGAGACTGTCGAGCATGCTCATTTATGAAGGTGTGAAGAAGATTAAATGTAGACAGACTCCACACCTGAAAGATAATCAAAATATCAATCTCCTACAAGGAAAATTACCATGATCTTAAAATTCAGCAGTCATGAGTCATGGAGAAACTGGACTACATTTTGCATTTATTTTTCTGACACCAACTGTAAAATACGTAGCAATATGTAATTACACAATTATAGAATATTAATATTCATTTTCTATAATAGGGAATATATACAGGGACTAAGGTACTGCTAATTAAAAGGAGGACTGCAATGTAAGACTAATATTTTGTAATTAAATTAGTAAATGTGAAAGTCAGGGTTGAGAACAAATGCAGTACATATGGTATCTGATTGTTCCACACCTGTACAAGACTCTTTCTGAATGTACACGTCATCTCAACTCCCTCCCCCTCATTAGTACCTTTATGTTGCCTTCAGCAGATCCTGTGACAAAATACTCTTCTGTAGGATCAACAGCAATTGCTTTGACTGGAGAATCATGACTCTGAAGTAATTGTTGCTGCTGTTTTTGGCGAAGATCAATTACACATGTAAAGCCTTTTCTGCCTCCAGATATTAACAGTTGATGTTTTGGAGCATATGCCAGCACAGTTGCTCCACTATCATGACAGACAAAAGCTGAAAACCAAAGCAAAGTAATTTAAATAAAACACAGTACTAAATTCAATTTTCCATCAAATTCGAATGGTTCGAAACAGTAGCAACAGTGACTTGGATGTTTGATCACAACCAGCCCATTTGTTGCAGTACCATATACATGTAATCCCAGGTTCACATCAGACATTCTCAAGATACATTATTCTCAAAAAAATCATTTTCTTTTTATCCCTGTGTAATCACAAACTATTAATCCCACCAGAAACAGATTATTTTCAAAGTCTCTAATGTTTGTTATTTTAAGGCATATAATTTTCATCAGAAATGGCTCCTAAACTACTTGTCCAAGTATCTTACAAGTTTCCACTGGTTATTTTACTAATAATTTGCTGCTTTTCACACTTACTTGGATATCTACTCCCCCAAATCAGTGGAGGAAGTGAATGAAAATTACGATTTCCAGAACTAAACTCAGTATATTTCACTAGTAGTTCAAACGCTAAATTTATATTTCGAGATTCCACATGTCCTTCACATCCAATCAAGCATTTGTCATTACTCTAAGTAAATGGAGTTCACAACTCTCTGATCTTAATTCTGTATTTCAGATTTTGAAATCTGTTGTATTTCTTGCAACAAAGTATTAGTAATAAACCTAATGAAACCTTGCTAAATATTTATTCTATCTCCAAAAGCATGCTTACACAAATAACTCTTCTAAAGCATATTTGTAGTACTATCTGTGTATACTATTTATCTATATAAACCATTGATAGTATGTGGCATAATACACAGAATAGAAGTGCCATGGGAGTGGACAATCTTTGAAAGCAAAATGCACTACGAGTAGAGCAGTTAAGTTCATCTCTTAATTCAACTATGAAATTTACTACACAAATGTGAGATCTTATTTATCTGCTGGTTCAATACATTCATAAAAATATCAATTAATATTCTCTATAAAATTAGGTCTGTTTATTCATATACTTATCTTCAGACAACTATAATCATGTCCTTGTGTCTTTATTTTGTCTAATATTTAATTAATAAATTTTGTGTAGGGGCACTCTGATTGATGAATACAGACACAGCCTTAGGAACTTTAAACTGGAGGCTGTCGATACACGTTGTACAAAAACATATCTCATAACCTTGCTAAAAACTGCAGTTCTGACAATGTTATAGCTATTGTCTTCTTAACATGCCACTCACTACGTGGGGGAGCTGCTCAGAACCTTTTAAAAAGGAACAGAAATGTTTAGCTGTCAGGAGTTGCACTTGTAGTGCAAAGACACAAGGTATGCAGAGGAAAGTGTTCTGAAAGTGTGCATGAAACAGATCATTTATACAGAGCACTAAACAATTTCTCAAAAATCTGGTTTTACGTTCCTGCTGGTGCACTTACACTGAACAGCATAAGATGATTTACTGCTAATGTTAAAATTACTTCCCACAGTAACTTTTCCATAAAGAAAGACACAAAAATACACATTTTCTACTGTGATCAAATATTTTGGTGGTTGTATTTTGCTTACCATGCACCAAGCTATTTGTGGGTGAAACCAAGGTATCCCAAAGACAAATATTTCTGTAGATAAAAGAAAGCAGTTTAAATCAGTGACAAATTTTCTAATGTATTTTGAACACCTGAGAAGCCATCTGAACCTTAAAAACAGTCTTTCAATGAATACTTTTGAGAAGACCTCAAGTTACTTCCATAGTTATACACATACTGCAAGAACATGCCTTCTACACAATCATGACTGGCTATTCTCACAAAGGGATTCCTACTGAGATGACAATCTGCTGTAGCTGAACTCAGAGGAAAGTCAGCGGTTGTTATGTTTCTTGATCAATACTTACTTACAAAAACAAGTGTGAAATGAAGAGCTATGCTAGTTGTAATTTAAGACAGGCTCATTTGGTAAGAACAGAACAGAATAATTCAGCTGGAAGTGACCTACAAAGATCATCTAGTCCACCTAAGGGCTGACTAGAACTTAAAGCATGTTACTAAGGGCCAAATGTCTCAAACATGGAGAGGCTTGGGGTACTGACCACATCTTAAGGGAGCCAGATCCAGTGTCTGAACTGCTTCTTGGGAGAGAGTTTCCTGATGTCTAGTCTGAACCTCCCTGGCACACCTTTAAGTCATTCCCCATCCTATCACTGGATCCCAGGGAGAAGAGGACAGGACCTCCTTCTCAACTTTCTCTCTCATAGGGAACATGAACAAAGTTCTGTGCTTCCCTATGAAACCTCCTTTAATAGACACATGAATTTAGCTGCAAACATTCCTTCTCTCCCCCTCCCAACAAAGAAAGAAATCAAGTAGAAGTAAAGGTGGCTCTTAAAACTACTTAAGAAGAATCAACAAAAAACAAAGTGGCAGAGAGAAAGTATATTCATGCATTATCACAGCAGTTCTTACCTGTTGTCAGAAGACAATCCTGCTGTAGCTATCAAAGATGATGAACTGATGAAAACAAAGTCATTGGCTGTTTTGTTATGACATTGCCACGTCTGAAAAATTGCAGTTTAGAAATTAATTAAAAACGAAATGTATTTTGTGTAAGCATGAAATATTAAATCTCCTTGAGAAGGTAAACTGTTCAAAAAAAATTTAAAGAACACAGCGTATAAAGGTATTGGTATGCCTTGTGAAACTCTTAATTTTTCATGAAAGTATACTTTCCAGTCCTGCATAACTGTCAATTAGAGAATCACAAAATGACAGAATATGCCAAGATGGAAAGGACCCACAAGGATCACTGAGTCTAACTCCTGGACCGGCACAGGACCATCCTCAAGAGTCCTACCATGTGCCTGAGAGTATCATCCAAGCGCTTCTTGAGCTCTGTCAGGCTTGGTGCTGTGGTGCACTTAACTGGGGAGCCTCCTCCAGTGCCCAACCACCCTCTGGGGGAAGAACCTCTCTCTAATATCCAACCTAACCCCCCCTGACACAACTTCAGGCCATTCCCTCAGGTTCTGGTCACCACAGAGAGGAGATCAGTGCCTGCCTCTCCTCTTCCCCTCACGAGGGACAGCAGTGAGGCCTCCCCTCAGTCTCTTCTCCAGGCTGAACAGACCAAGTGACCTCAGTCAAGCCTCACATGGCTTCCCCTCAAGGCCCTTCACCATCCTTGTTGCCCTCCTTTGGACACTCTTTTAACAGCTTAATATCTTTCTTGTATTGCAGCAACCCAAACTGCTCATGATATTCAAGGTGAGACCGCAGCAGTGCAGAGGACAATTAATTGACAACTAACAACTACTGATTAGTCTCAATGACCATTAAAGTTATTTCAGACCTAACACTGCATTTTCTACTCTCCACTTAGCAAGTATGATTAGAATGTAAGAACTTGCCTGTCAGACATATCACAGGATGGGAAGAACACATAATTTATTCTTAATTAATACTGGTTATCAGCACAATCCCTGCTCTCTCCCAACTGTTCTGAAGGGGCAAAGAAATAAGAGAGCACAATTCAAGTTTATGGAAACTAATTTAGTTTTCAGCTTACCAAATATGGCTTAGGTGAAGTTCCAGTAAGTGGGCAACATTTCCAGTTTGTCTGATATAAACTTATATATCCATCAGCATCAACAATTCCAAACTGAAAAAAATATATACTCACAGTAAATACATATGTATTGCAAAGAAAATGCCCACAGTTCCTCAAAACTACTTTAGATTTGAAGAATGTGAGTTTCTGCTAATTTGCAATTATACTGGGGAGAAGGGAGAAGAGAAGAGAAGAGAAGAGAATAAGCACAGAAACATTCTGTCAATTACCTTATTTCCTTGGTAATTGAATCTCATGCGAGTTACCCTTGAGTTGCCACCAGATCGAAAACATGTGATTTGCTGGGCATGACCCCATTCAAACATTCTTACACTACCATCTTGAGCACCTGTTAGGTCTGCAACAGAAAATATTTACATGACTTTTCACAGGTGGTGTAGTTTTTAAATTTTTTAAAAAAACTCTGACCATCTCAAAGTAACCAGTGCCAAAATATGTGCCATAGTATCTGGTTTGGTGTAGGAGCAGTAGGTTACCACTGGAATTCGTGTTATTCATTATTCAACTAAGAACTGTATTTAGAAGGTACTGAAATATGAAGCGATTTACTTGGAGATTATAACATATTTTTCCTACTATCTTTCATTCAAGTGACAAATAAACCAGAAATACAGTACTTTTTGCTATAAAAATCCCCCTGATTCTAAAGGCTATTCTATATCCCCTAGTATGGTATTTTAAAATGATAAATAGTTTCAGTAAAATATGGATTACATACAACTTTAAGAACATACAGTAGATTGCTGTGCTGGTAAAAAATAGCATACTAAGAAATAGGCCAATAGGAAACATATAATCTTTAGGTATAAAATAGCATACTAAGAAACAGGCCAATAAGAAATATATAACCTTTAGGTAACTTTTCTTGGTTTTTTTTTAAATAAATTGAACTTACAGTATGGTAGTGTTGGGTGAGAAGCCATTCTTCTGACATTATTAATAGCTTTCTTGAGCATCTGTTAAATATACAATGAAATAAAAAAAAATTTAACAGTACTGCTGAGCAAAAAGTTACTGAACTGGAGAAGACTTAGTGATTGCAGAGAGCTGATTCCTATCAAATTTCCTACTGAAAGCAAGTACTGGGTTTAGAGATAAAGACAGAAGTCAGTTTCTTCCAAGACTAGTGCAGACATTAATACTTTTGAAGCTTTATACATCTAGGTAAATATTAAATTTTTGCTTCAGAAATGTATGGATCCAAACATAAGCACTCCTTAGACTGCAATCTTACCTCTTTTCTTGCCAATTCCTTTCTGATTCCATTAAATTTATTGGAATATTCCTGAATATTGTAAGATAAGCAAGAGAGAGGCAGAAGCATGTAAAGAAAGAGGTAAACAAACTTTAACAGAAGTAAAAAATAGGAAGGAATATATCTATTTTCAAGTCTAGTTAACTTATTGCCATTGCTTGGAAAGTGGTTATTTGTGGCCATCCAGAATAAGCAACACACCTAGTAACCGACAATAAAAAATAAATAATAATAATAATAATAATAATAATAAATTCTTCAAAACTTTTTGTAATTTTGCAAATACAGATCAAATGAATTTTCAGTAGCACTTTTGTTCCCAGGCACTACAATTCACTTTGAGCAAGGTGCATTGCCAAGACTGCTGTTCAGATTGCTATTTTTCTTATTTTATTAATTCTTACTGGGAAGAATTCAATGTATGAAGAGAGCTAGAGACATTAGACAATTATATTTAAATCCCATCTAATTAAACTGCTTGCCCAACCCACAAATGCAAAAAAAAAACTTTATGGATTTTTTTATCATAGAAATATATCTGTGCCTGTGATCTCTCTTCCCTTTTTTCTTTCTATTAATGTATGTCAAAGTTGAGTTTTCACGCTTTTGTTTCTTGATAGTTATTCTCAAAAGCATCTGACTACTCTGAGGACTGACTTTCCTTGGAAAATTGCTGGACTCTGTTTGCTCATGCATGTATTATTTACCTGAACATTTGAGAAGGGAATAATTTTTTATTTGTGCCAGGTGTTAACTTCAAATGAGAAAACAAATAAAATTTTGTTGCCAGAGCACTCATCTTCAACTCAGCAGCTTACCACTTTCTACACACCAATAGCAAGCTGGCACCAAACTACTTTCAGAGAATCATTAAGATTACATTGAATCCCACTGTGACTTTCAAATGCCATAATTTTGTACAGTATTTTGACACTGCCTGTCATGAAGCAGTAGGGATCAGGTATTTCAAGTATATGATTCTCCCTTGCCTCCAGTCATATCAGGCTGTCAACTGGAAGAAGGTATGAACTACAAATTTTCATATGTTTTTTATATGATCCAATGAGTAGAAAAGTAATAGTCTCTAAATTATCAAAAGTAAAAATGAGGAAAAGCACTTGAAAGGCAAATAATTTATTTTCTTGCTAAAATTTCCCTGGATTTGGATTAATGGAGCAACTGCATCCTCTTGATTACATTCTGGAAGTAGATTTAGATATTTCAATTCTCAGAGCTTTATTAGTTATTTAAGATAAATCTTATGCTTCTCAATTACTCAAGTTTATTTCACAAGACTTTCCTGAAGATAAGAAGCTCTTCAAATACGTATTTTCCTTTTTATTTTCTTTAGGTACTTTAAATGTCAAGGGAAAACGTCAAACGGTTTGGTTAAAGTATACACACATTTTAAGGTTTAGGACAAGACAAGAGAAGATGATATCCTTCAAACATTTACTGACTGGTGTGTGCATTTATAATTGCAATACTTTGCTCCCTAAACTTACAACTTATCTCTATGTGTAAATGGAAGAACATGTTATTCATGTTCACTCTATTTCTTCACTAAAATGAAGGGCTCTATTGAGTTTCAGAGCTACCAGCTTCTACCCATAAGTTAGTAGGCATCACCTTCCTTCATTCAACAGACAAGCACGCACCACAATCTCTTAACCCATGCTGGATTATGCTTTCGAAAAATGCAAACTTACAGTAACGTGCCTTTGAAAGGCTGCTAACATAATTCTCTGGTGCAGCATCTTCAATTTAGAAAACAAGCACAATTATCAAGTGAAAATACTTCCGTTATTAATGCAACTGACATTTGAGATTGCGAGCCCTCAGCTTCCCCTTACAACAGCTGATGGCTAGAACACGAGTTACTTTGCTGGAGAACTGGGTGCTTTGGGCCTAATGTACAGTAAGCCTGAAAGACTAAAAAAGTGTCCCACCATTCATCCCACCAGTTGTTAAACAGGTAAATACTGGTGTCAGTCACAGTGACTTGTACAACAAGCTGTTCAGAACATTACCAGAGTTTCAAAGCTGTTGGTACATACTAGTACTTCAGTGCTCTCTTAAACACCTCCTGTAAGAACTGTGTGAATACACTGTGCTGAAATGTCTGATGGTGAGCCTCCTTACTTACCCTCTATGAACTGTGCAACAGGAAACAGTGAAGAGTAACAGAAAAACCCTAGAGCTAATAAAACATTAACTGCCTGAGTATCATCAGTCCAATAGTCTCCCTTGCTGATGAAAGTGAGGCAAAGACAACAAGACTGAGAAGCCAATAATGGTAGAGAACAGTAGGCTATAACTACTAAATGGGCTGCACATTATGGAAAAGCAATGATGACAACAAGAATCAGAAGTAGTATCCGAAGGAACAAAGTAGTAAATAGTAGCAAAAGAAAGACTTTTAGTGAAGCTGCTTTTCTTCCCGGTTTGAGTCCTTCCACAACAACACTACTGTCTCCCAAGAATCCCTCTATCTTCCTTCATTTACTTTGTCCTTCATTGGGTACCTTGGTCTTTCTTCCCTAGTGGACAGGTGTCGTTCTGTGCTGTGGTTGGTTCTCTGCCACAGTCAAACAGTATGCCAGACAAAATTTAGGTCCAAAGTTTAGCAGCAAATGCATTCAACATAAGCATAACTAAATATCTTTAGGAAGAAAGTTCTACTACATACAAAATAGAAAGTCATGTAAGTACAGTTTACATAATAGGGTATATAATTACTTAATGCTGAGAAATATACATTCAAAAATCCATACATGTATATATAAATGGAAGTGAGAGGAGAAAGTAGCGAAGGTATTCAAAGAATACTTGCAGAAGACACCTGACTGTTGTAACAGAGCTGCAACACTCGCAACCTGGATCAGTATTTCGTAAACGGAAGGCAGAGGGTGTAGGTACTGGCACAATACCCACTTCCATGTGTGGATAACATTATCGCTCTTACAATGCTTTTTCCTTATCTACTCCTCCTAATCAACAGATATTTTCAAAAATCAACTACAATATTAATTAACATATAGTTATTTCATTCCGTCACCAATTATAGACTTGCTTTGAGCTGTCAAATGACACAAAACATAGCCAAGTCCCAAAACTTAATGCATTCAGTTATCCAGGAAAACGCCACATCCATGTGCAGAAAGATCAAGAGATAAGGGTGCCTTTTATGATCTTTTAGCCCAATTAAGTGTCTCCAAATAAGCATCTCTCAGCTAACTGATGAACAGATCTGCATTATTATACAGCATCTATGCTGCAGAGGAACTAATATAAGAATGTCAATGGCCAGATTACAATTATAATTTGATCTGAATTAAATTTAATCTAATAGCTTTTTGCTCAGGGCCAAGCTTCATTCCAGACACAAAATCATTTCTAAAACTCATAATGAAGCTGAAGATCACACTTAAAATAAAGGCTACTTCAACATTTCATTTAATTATTTCTACCCAATCCTTACGAATTTATAGCCTGAAATCTGCTGAATATATGCTTTTGAGATAGAGCATTTGGCTTCAAGCCATCAAAGAACAATTTAAGAAGCAACTTCTTACCTAAACCCTGATTCTTTGTTTTATATTATGCATCTTAAGTAAAGAATGCATATATGGCTTGTCTAAAAGCTCTGCTTGCTTAGTTGGTGTCCTCTAAATTATGTGCAGTACGTATACTAATAACCTATCAAGGGAACTGCTATAAGAAAATTCAGCTCATCTTGATTACACAGACAAGCTACATTTATTTATACACTAATTATAAAATATAACCAGCAACACCGAACAGACAAAAGGAGATAAACAGGTAGAATACATGAAGGTAATCTTTGACAACTGACTTACCACAGATGCACCCCTGCCAGTTTGTGTACTACCAAGCCAAGGCATATTGATAGGTGTGCCAGGATTACTATGAGTATAAGGAGTAGTTCCCTGAACGTTTACCAGATCATCACGAGCATGTATAACTAAGAAATCATCAGCCCTGTAAATGAAAAGAACACTGTTAAGATTCCAAACAGCAACATTAAATACCATGATTTGCTACTCTGAATTATCAACAGTCAAAAAGCTGTGATTTTGAAAACAAAGAACATATACCCTTTATTTTCTATTTCCACATCATCATCAACCCAGGTATAGATTTGTGTAGCTAGAATCGCAGAAACGTCTAACTCTTGAATATCATGACTTGATGCTATTGCAATGCAGTTCCGATTTGCCTGAAAAAAAGTAACATACAGAAAGGGAGGTACAAAAGAAGATCTCAAAAAGGGACTTATTTTAGTTTTCTATGGTTATGGCACCATTGTTCAAACAAATACACACTTAATCAATTTATAAAACCCCAAACATATATGACTGATCTATATATGTTTCAACTTGACATTTCTTTTTTAAAGCTTATTTGCACCTGATATATCATCACACGCTATTTGTATCTTATACCTCTCTCAAGCAGCTCAAGTATTTCCTTGCTCTTCTCAGAGGATAAACAGGATAAACAAGCATACCAGAATGCTTGTAAACAAGCTCCCCTCCTCCACTTCTGAAGGGTTACATGGCTGAACACAGAAAAGATTACTTCCTTGTTTTTGACAGAAAAGCTCAAATACTCCTACTCACAGGCTTAAACAAAAAGTAGACGCCACCTCTCCATTCCCTCAGTGTACTGCACAATAGGAAAAAAAGCCAATTTGTAGCAGAACTGCTTAATTACAAAAAGTTAATTATGAAGTGCTTTTGAGGAGGGAGTGCTAAAAGTTCTTCGTGCTAAAGGTGGCTAAAGGTGCTGGCAAATCTTATCTCACACATTCACAATGAGACTACCACCTGTGTATCACGTTGAAGTACAACACAATTAGATTATTCTACCTCCTTTACACTCACCTTATTGACTGCAAAAGCAGTAATGATGTCAGACTCTTTATGAATTATTCTTGCCTTGCCTCCTGGGTATCCCAGATCTGTTTCTATCTGTATTTAAAAAGTAAAGCACAATTAAAACCAAACTTTTATGCAACACCGCTTTTTAATGAAAGTACGGAGACCAAACACTGTTTCATATAAAATTTCTTTTCTTTTTTTTCTTCCTTTGAATTCTAAAAAGATTCAACAAACACAGCCTGTAACAATTAATCTGTTTTGTGTAATAATCTAGTTCCAACTACCATGTTGAGATCAACACAGCAACAGAGAAAATGTAATTTATCACAGTAGTCACAGTTCTATGTTCATTCACAAGGTTTTCAGGGATGCTGAAAACCAGCAAAGCTGCACACACTTGCTGTTTGATGACTAAAATTTTGAATCTTGATGTTTTGTTCTCAAAAATTTTGTTAAGTCTTTGCAGGCTCTTAGTAAACACTTTTTGCTACTGAAGCTGATGAAATTGTCAAAAAGAAGCTACAGGCAAGCTCCTGAGCAGGAAAATAAATTTAAGCTTTGTCAGCTTACCTATTCACATTTTTCCACAACTGAATAAATCTGGAATTCTATACATTGTAGTATCACAAACTTCTTACTATTACTTTTTTTTTTTTAATTTTTCTTAATGCGATCTAATGTTGGGTTTGAATATTGTCTACCATTTTGTATTTTAGAAATGCACTGGGCTATTTGCCAGCACACACACAAAATTCTAAACTCTACCAGTACTGTAGCACTTCTGTTCAAAATTAAAGAGCTCAGCATTGCAAGAATTAAACTGGTAGATTACAGACTCAGTCTACTGCAATTACAAAATTATTTTACAGTAAAAAAAAAGCCTCCCAAACTCATGGTGATCTGAAAGTTTACACCTGAATTACAAATGTAAAACTTTATATTTTCTTCAAAACACAAGAAACTATTCCAGAACTATTCCCAGCCTTTCATCTTCAAATTCTTTACCTTCTGACCTTTAAAAGATTTAATCAAGGACATTTTACTTGAAAAACAGTAAGACTGTGCTGTCAAAGATCTGCAAATGCTCTTTTTCGAAGTCTGAAAAAAGTCTATAGCTGTTAAAGATGAAGAATTGGAATAGTTTTTTAATGTCAAACAAAACTGATACCTTTTTGACTTTATGTATGTGACAATGCACAAGACTGCAGTGACAAACACATACAAAACCATGATCATGTTACGGTGAACAAACCTGCATGAAATTAAATTTATTTTTCCCCAGTCAGTTCCAATTACGTATTTGCTAATACCTCTTTATCATGTAATTAATAATAATAAGGTAGCCCAAGGACATCACAGGGTGTTCTCGTTTCTGTCTCCACATTAGTTTTGCAAAAGAAAGACTGAAGAATCCCATATTCATTTGAAT
The DNA here is from genome assembly GCF_003031625.1 of Empidonax traillii. Taxonomy (NCBI): domain Eukaryota; kingdom Metazoa; phylum Chordata; class Aves; order Passeriformes; family Tyrannidae; genus Empidonax; species Empidonax traillii. The sequence continues at coordinate 332,281 of NW_020955200.1, forward strand.
TTCCAGGCAGAATATTATACCTTTTCAATATCAATCTCCCAAGAAACTTGCTACAAAACTGTTATATGGGTTCATTTGCCACCATCTTTAAAATAAGGTGCAGTGAAAACCAGTACCATGCTAACAAACTGCTGTAACTTCAGTTAACCACTTCCACTTACAGGCAGTTATTCTAGACATCTCATACTGATGAAAGGTCCTGTAAGTACTATGTACCATACCGCTACTAAGTATTTGTCACTTGTGCAAATCTCAACTTCAGCTCTTCACTTGCCACAGCTACAGAATTTGATACGACATATTGTTCATACCTGGTTGCTTCATGAAGCTTTCTACCATAATTAAGTTTCAGATAAATTCTGTAACAAGACTACTTTATCTCTATCCCTTGCAAAAGTGAATTTTTAAGTTTGTTTGCTATGTCAGCAAAGACTTTAAGTGAAATCAGCACCATTTCAAAAAGAAAGTACTTCATAATGATGTAAGGTCTAATAAATTTGAGGATTACTACTGTGTACCTTATTGATGATGTGCTCTTCCACCACAGAATTTTTCATGGTTTCATTGTGCTCCTCTAATGACTTCACCAAGGAAAGAACAACCACAGAACAAAGCATAAAGGTAAGACATAACACACAAGGTATCAAGGAAATCCTTAATTCCTTGGGTTTTACCTCAACACAGAAAAACTGAAACACAGCAGCATGTTTGCACACACACATTTTAAGTAGTAACAATAATTAACGAATTCTAAACTCTGTATTCAGTACAAAACATACTGATTTACCTATTCTGTGATGTAACAGCATCTAGTCTATACCAAAAGTCAAATTTCTTAGAAAATAAGCAATCTACACTGACAAGATAAAAAAACAAAACCAACACACCTATGCTGTGTAAGGCTGCACATGATCCTCCTTTGAAATTTATAAAGCACATATAAAATCTCTCAAAACACCTGTCCATATAGCATAGCAAAACAGCTGCACTAACATAAAGCATGGCCAGAAAGGGTGCACCTTTAAAGGACAAAAGGAACAATTTTCCTTTTAACTGCAGTCTGCAGTGAACACAATTACCCAACATTACTCAATCAAGCTAATATTCTAGTTGTCACAGAACAAAGGTTAGGTCATAGAGACCTCTCTGCTGACATGTCATCAGTATTTACTAGTCATAAATATTCTTTTTTCCCGCATGTTTAATTTGTTCACATCTGCTGGTTTTTCCTCTGTTTATGCTACTCCACATTTTTTCGGTAATACCATCAATTCTTTCAAATTATTGGGAGTAGGGGTAAATAAGGAAAAAAAAGAGAGGAACTGAAGAGGGAGGAAAAAAATCCCCTAAAAGTCCATTACAGAACCACAACTTAAAAATATTTAACAGAATCTGGAACCTGGAATCCAAAAAGACACTGGCACAAATTATCGGAGACTGAAATAATAACTGTTGTATGACCAATTTTCTTACTAAAATCAAATCGTAACATGACAGAAAGCAGTGGATAAAAGCCAGGATGACTGTGGTATAGACAAAGTCACAGTTTTAGAACTTTGGCTGATTAGGTTCCTGGTTTTAATCTTTGAAATTTTCAAGTTTGTCAGTCTTTTGAGGCAGCTTTACTGAACTTAACGAAGAGGTTGACTGTAGGTAAGTTATGTTAGTTGTCATTCTACAGTCACAGACTGGTTATTTTTGCATTCTATGAAAAAATGGACAATTATTTTTTATTAGAAATACTGTAGATTTAGAGTCACAGCCAAGAATATTAACCATTCATGCCCTAGAAGTAAACATGTCAGCTAAATAATTTAAGAAAAATTTCACAGATTGACCTGCAGTATTTCCCCCATTTTATACACCATACCAACCTCATTTAGGCATCGCTTCTTTGTAAAAATATTTCTGATAAAGGTTTCCTGGACTTCTTCCTGTTTAACCAAGTACTGCCAGAGCCTCTTCACAGACAGTGCAACATGACTGCTAGATCTACAGAATGAAGTCAAAATAAGTATTTACATATTGCTCATACTTATACAAGAGTGCACTACCTTACATATGAATAAAACTATAGTCAGAAGAAATGCTGAAGCAAACTCCAGATCTATAGAAACTATATAAGACCTTATTTGGTAGCACTTTACCACCCTCTTCCTGAAAAACCTGTGAGAGGAGGTACAAAAGGAAAAAGGATAATAATATGAAGCATTTTCTCCTCCTATTTTGGGACAAGTCACGAAAATCTCTTCAAGAAATTATGCAGTGATAAGGGCAATATACAGATTATTTATTAGTCCAACTCATTCTTTACAAAATGGGCCATTTCTGTTTAGTGCTAATGATTGATCCTATCACATGGACAGTAAATGATCAACACTTCCTACTAGGAACACATCATCAGCTGTGCAACATCCCTGAAACATCCATAACTTCCCAGTAACAAAATTGGAAGGACTGTAGATCAGATCGGAATTCAAATTTTATGCTTAACCCTAGAAACAATATGTAAAATTTTTAAGTACAAGTACAGTTGCTTAGGACAGGCCAAAAAACAACAAACTCTGAACTGCTTAAAATCATAATTTAAAAACAGTATCAGACAACAGATACATGTTAAACTGTGACCTTTTAATCAACTCACATTACTAAAACTAAGTATGACCATAGTAAGATAGTAAGATATTTTACAATGAAAAGACAGATTCTGCAATCCACAGGTGACACCAAAATTAAAAAAGCAGAAAGCTATATAAAAAATTATAATTTAAGAAACTGAGCACACTTTTGTGGTTGAATATCTAATTAAACCATAACTATGCAAATATTACAAATAGTAAATATTTCTTCTCTGATTTTAGGTAATAATACTGATAAGAATGTGAGTATATTACCTCCAAAGGTGGGGCAATTATTTCATTCCTTGTCTCTAATCCTTAATTATCTCTCAAGGTAAATTTTTTATTCTTTAGTTTATCGTCAACTGTACTTTTTGAAAGACACTCAAACTCTCTCTGTTAAGATTCAGTAAAAGAACTAAAAAAAAATTAGAAACTGTTGTTTTCCCTGATCTAGCTTTGGAACAGAGATGCATGAAACCTGATATGCACCCACCATTTCACAGTGGACTAGAGCAAATCTTGAAACTGGCATATAGTTACTGAATTGTGTCACACACCCTAATAACTTCATGCTTGATTTATATTAAAGATATTGTAGTCAGTATTTACATAAATTAGACTCACCTGAAAGGAGTGTTTGTAGGCTCAAGTAAAGTTTTATGGCGAAGCAATGCAGGACCAGCAGCTAGGGCATCTTCAGAAGCATGAACTGAAATATAATGTTGAGGTGGACCCCCATAGAGCTCAAGACGTCGGAGAAGAACTTGTTCCCAGCGCTGCAAAGTCTTTAAAACTGCATGGCATATTGGGGAGCTAACTGGAAGCTCTAGAAAGACAAGTAAACAATAAAAAAAACCCTCCCTTTTCCATTATGATCTTGACAAAGTTAATTCCGTCAGCTGAAGACTGAAGTTTATTTCAAGTATTTCCCCAATTAAGCTTTATTCAAACCTCAGTTTGATATTGGCAAGTATATAAAGATGAACTGCTTTGTGCTATCACTGCTAAATACAGGAACACACTTCTCAGTGCTGACAAAAATTAAATATCATGGAACAGATCCTCCTGGAAGCTATGTCAAGGAATATGGGTGACAGGCAGGTAATGAGAGAAAGGTGACATTCCTTCACCATAACTAGCAAATTGTGCCCAGCTAGTCTGGTGGCATTCTATTGTGGACTGATTGCACCAGCGGGCAAGGGAAGAGCAATGGATGTCCCCTATTTTTGACTTCTGCAAGGCCTTTGACAGAGTCCCACACAACACCCTTACCTTTCTATTGGAGCAACAAGGATGGACTATCTAATTGCTGGAGCTGGTTAAATGACCTCAATCAGAGATACATTTAATGTCCAAATGGAGATCAGTAACACGCTGCATTCTTCAGGGATGCGTATTGAGTTTGATACTGTTCCACCTCTTTGATAGTGATACACACAGTGGTAGTGAGTGCACCCTCAGGAAGTTTGCAGGTAACACCAAGATGAGAGGTGCAATTGATTTGCTGGAGGGAAGGAATGTCACCCACAGGGACTTTGATAGGCTTGAGACGTGGGCCATGTGAACCTCCCAAGCTTCAACAAGGACTAGGGCACCAAAGCCAAATGAGGGATGAAAGAATGAGAGCAGCTCTGTAGAGAAGGACTTAAAGATACCAGTGGATGAAAAATTGTGCATGAGCTGGCAATGTGCGCTTGCAGCCCAAAAGCCAACCACATCATAGGCTGCATCAAAAGAAGGGTGGCCAGTATGGTGAGGGAGGAAATCTGGCCCCTTTAACCTGATCTCATGACACTCCACCTGGGGTACCACACTCAGCTATGGGTCCCCCAGTGTAAGAATGACAGGGACCTGTTGGAGCAGGCCCAAAGAAGGTTCATGAAAAGAGGTCAAAGGGCTGTAACACCTCTCTTGTGAAGACAGGCTGAGAGTGCTAGGGTTGCTCAGCCTGGAACAAAGAAGGTTTCAGGGAAACCTTAGAGCACCCTCTCAATATTTAAAAGGGATTTATGCAAATGCTAGAGAGTAAGACATTTTACCACAGCCTGTAGTGACAGGACAAGGAGTAACAGTTTTCAACAAAGCAAGCAGATTTAAATTAGATATAAGGAAGACATTTTTTATGGTGAGGATGGTGAGACAGTGGAACTGGCTGCCAGAAAAGCTGTGGATGCCCCATCCCAGGAAGTGTTCAAGGTCATGTCAGATGAAGCTCTGAGCAACACCATGCAGTGAAAGAGTCCCTGCCCTGTGGTAGGCAGGGTTCGACCTAGATGATCTCTAAAGGTCCCTTCCAAACCCAAACCATTCCATGATTCTACGAATCTATGAAATAAGGAGTAGGAAGGCTGTTACTTGAATTGCAAAAAAACTGTAGTGTTTCCACCAAAAAATACATATTGCAAACATTCTTATGTGGCTAAGAGGCAAAGAAAACATAAGTATGCAGACTTCTGCTAACTACTGAGCATTCCTTTTCACCCACTCATCTTATGCACCCACAATATTATTTCATAAATATACCTGTATGATAAAGAGTATCAAAACATTTATTCACAGATCACTGAAAAATTAAGAACTTTTGAACTAAAAATAAAGCTACAACGTATGTATATTATTCAACATATTACTGATTTAAAGTGTGGTAATTAGCTATAAAGAGACAACTCTGCTGTTTATTACCTGAAAGATCATGTCCAGCCAAAGGGTAGAAAATCTTCAAATTGTGAAGTACCAGCTGAACCATTGCCAATCTCATCAGTGACCAACTAACAAGAAAGCACTAGTAAGTCATTTACTAATAGTAAAATAATTTTTCTCACTTTTTCAATATTAGGATTAAAATTTAGAGCTTCAAAACCTCATTATAAACTACTGAAAACTAAAATCCATATTTTAGAATATTATAGATGCTTTTAATTCAAAAGTCACTATACTATACATTAATGAGTAAAACAATCATTGTGAAAAATTAACTAAGTCTACATTATGCACTCCTATGAAATATCAAGTTACTGGTATATTAACTCAAAAATAAAAGGCCAGAAATACAAGTCTAGACATGGTAGAACATCCTACGTTCTAAAGCTACTTACCTGTAAGAATTTGAATTAGAATGCTCTTGATTACGTGAATTTGATGCACATATATCTCCATCAATATCTTCATCATCTTCATCACTTTCCTGACTCTCTTCTGAATCATATTCCACTCTACTTTGTGATGGAAGAAATGGCTAAAAATTTAAACAATATTCCTTAAATATCTTCTAGCCAACATCTCATTTGAAATTACCTTTTAAAAATTGAATTGTTATAATATTTAAAGCTTTTTATAAAAATGTAGGCACATAATCTTACTCAATTTAATAACATTTGGAGTTTGTACCTCATGAGAAGGGTAATTGTCCATAAGTATTATATACTTAAACAGCTTAATTTTTTACACATTACTGAAAGTTCTAATGCTGAAAACACTAACATTTTCTAATTCTTATTTTATTTTATTTATATATTTATATGTCAAATATATCTAACCAGACGTAGGACACACAAGCTGGTCAGAGAGAAGCCACAGAGTATATTCTCTCTAGTTCTTCCAAGGGCTCAAAGGACAAAAGACCAAGAAAATCCTATCCTTTTCCTACAGAATTCAGTATTTATGACCAGCCTACCATCAGTGCCTCACAGTACTTATTCAGCATTTGCAGTTTCTTTTTTGTCTTTGTTCCAAAAATACAACTGACATATTTATTTTGCTGGTATAAGTAACATATGATATAGAAATGTGCATACAACATTATGTAACTTTCTACAAAGAAAGATATGCCACAGCAGACTTAACAGAAGGCAATGTAATTTCATTTCTAGTAAGCATATACATTCATTTCATCCAATTGAAATAGCTGATTAAATGCTTTTCACATTTCCTTGTTCACCTAAATAGCTGGCCCATAACTATCCATATATTTGTATGCTGCAAGCCTAAAAAATGTTTTGTTCATAACATTACCCGAAAACAAATTATTGAATAACAACGGTTTTTTAGAAAGCTATTTCAAAAACATCTATTTAGTGTTTTAGAAATATCAGTGTTTTAGAAAAAGCTAAATGCTAGCAATAAAAACAGGGAGGTTTTATCACACCAATACCTAGAATAATGACTAATATGAGAAAAACTACCACCCCAGAAGTGACAGAAGACACTTAATTGTCATACTAGCAAAAAATTACCTTTGCAATGAAATAATCCCAGATGCTAAGCTCAGGAGGGATAAATCTTTCTTTGTGAGATGGAAATTCTTGCTCCACCAATGGCAATGCAGGCAACCGAGAACTCTCTTTTGGAGAGGTTTTTGATGAAACCCTGTAACGTTTTTGCTGTTTCTCACCATCATCTATGGAAAAAGAAAGTACAGTATGTTGCTTTAAACCATCTGCTCCACCTCCCTATTGCTTTTAATAAAGGGATTCATAACAGAATGCAAAAATCTTCATTACAAGTTTTCAGAATTTTAACACTGCTGTAACAAATAAACATAGAAAATGCTGATCCTCAGAATGTCAAAAATCCCAGCACAAATAATACAGAACAGTAGAGTACACCCACAACTGCATTAGCTCTCTTCCTACAAAGATGACAAACATCATTACTCAAGCAACGATACTGCAAAATTAAATTACTTTAATAAGAACTACTGCACACTGATAATGCTTGAAGACAAGCCTAAAGTCTTGTCTTTCAGAATATATATTGCAAATATGTAAGCTTGCCATTCCTACTCAAGTTTAAATTCCATGTTTCGTTGTAGTGGAGGTCTGTATTTTTTCTAAATGGTAAAATTCTGCTCAATCCCTATGCCCCAACAATGCATTTCTCCAGTAAATATAAAAGACCCCATTTTAACTAATGCAACCTGACATATACCTCATTTAACAGGGAAGGACTAATTATCTGTAGTAACACCTTAAGTCCTAGGAGTAGAAACGTCCTCTCACTTGCCCCAACACTGAGTTTTTTCAGACAAAAGATGTATCTGTGGGAGATTTATCTGACTTACATTCTTGATCATTACATTACTCAAGGAAATACTTTATCCAAGCTTTCAGGAGTATCTTAATGCAGTTGTATGTCCTGATAACCTGAAATCATTCTGGATCTTGTTAGGTGAATATCCCAATAAAACCTTTCTGTTAGTGGAGGAGGAATGATAGTGATTGTCACTGTCCCTGAACATTAAGTGTGTTAGCTCTCCAAAACACATCTGAAGTCAAAGGGACAACAGAGAGAAGAAATTTTATTTGGAGACTTGATACAACATGCTGGCCATCACTCACTTTCATAACAGACAAAAAGGACTTGAATCAATTTCCTACTTCATTGTAAAAGGTGTGTTGTTTTTTTTTTTAATTTAAAGTAGATACATGTAATGCATGGAGGTTAGTTTCTATAGTGAAAAAATAAATGAATTCAAGACTTAGGTAAAAACACAGAAAGCTAAAACATCAGGATAAAAAGTAAGTTGATTTTTTGAACTTCCTTCTGGAATCCCTAAGATTTCCAAGACCTATTTAATCGAGTCACTTTTCTTAAGTAGAGGGGAATATGGGTTGTCTTATGATCCAAGTCTTTGGCTGACCTAGCAGCAGTAATCGTTAGGATCCAAGAAGGCAACTCTGCAGTTTAAAAGAGCTGCCCTGGAGAATGGATATTCCTATCACTGAGTTCAAGCATCAACATGTTGGGATAAACTGTTTGCAAGGATGAACTAATATGAACATCACAAATGCAAACAGATTCTTCATCATTTTATTTTTCTATTCCCTTCTGCTCAAAATCAACCCTCAAAACTACCACTAAAGCCTCCAAAATTACTTTCTCCTCTTGATAATGCTCAGGATGGCAAAAAAAGAGCCAGCACACCTATGCATTCCTAGAGTGAACTACTACAAAGAAGTATTTCCTATATCCTCATTTTTTTGTTTATATGTTTTATCCACAGCAGACTTCTGATTCTTGATAGACTATTTCCTTCAAAACTCTTATGGGTACTTCAATTACTTGAACACAGAAGGTCTAACACTCTGGACAAAAGAAAAACAGCACGAATTTACAAGCGGTTATATTCCACGTATAAGACTTCCTTGATCTTAACACAAACTGAGACAATTGCTAACCCCAAGTCACATAAGATTTAAGTGGATTGTTTAAAAAAAAACCCTTTTTTTTTATACCTCACAATTTTTTATGCTTTTTCAAATGGGCAAATTCTCTGTATTCACACTAGGTGATGGATTTTTTTCATAATTTCTGCTCTCATTTTTGGACTAGAAAAAACATGTTCTTCCAAGGAGATTCAAAAAGATTTTTGACCATGTATGAAGATGAACATTACCATCACAAGCAGCTGAACTATTGTGCTTGTTTTGGCTAGGGTAGAGCTAATTTTCTTCACAGTGGGTCTTATGGGGCTGGGTCTTCGATTCGTGATGAACACAGGGTTGATAACACAGAGATGTTTCTGTTATTGCTGAGCAGGGCTTACACTGAATCAAAGTCTTTTCTGCTTTCCATACTGCCACGCAGGTTGAGGAAGCTGGGGGTGCATGGGAGGCTGGGAAGGGACACAGCCAGGACAGGTGACCCGAACTGACCAAAGGGATATTCCAGACCATATGACATCACACTCATCATATAGAGCTGGGGGGAAAATGAGGAAGGGAGGATGCTTTGAGTGATAGTGTTTGTCTTCCCAAGTTACTGTTACACGTGATGGGGCCCTGCTCCCCTGGAGAGGCAGAACACCTGCCTGCCCATGGGAAGCAGCAAATTAATTCCTTGTTTTGTTTTTGAGTGTGTGTGTAGCTTTTGCTTTCCCTATTAAACCATCTATATCAACCCAGGAGTTTTCTCGCTGTCACCCTTCCAATTCTCTACCTGATCCTGCTGGTGGGGGAGTGAGGGAGCAGCTGCGTGGGGCTTGGTGGCTGGTTCAGGTTAAACCGTGACAGCTACAAAGTAATTTATGTATAGAATCTAATAAAAGATGAAGACACCTCATCTTTCATCTTGAAACAGGGATATCATAACAGTCTGTGTTGCACTACTATCCTGTATCATAATTTTTTTTTTTTTTTTTATCCTGTTAGGGATATTATTTGAAATCCACTTACCTGTACTAAAAGTCAAAAATGCAGTAACTGCAGTAAAATGCAATGCATTTTCATTTCATTATTTGAAGCTTACCAGTTAAGAAAGAGCATGCACATGCATCACTATGAACTTGTAGCAACTGCTCAAAAAAAAAAGAAATTCACTAGCATGAAATAAGGAGCAAGTGTTGCATGATGCAGAAATAAGCAAGTATATGTCTGCAGGTTGTTTTTCTAAGCAGAATTCAAAAAGCAAATATTTTACTTTAAAACAGTACTTATTTCCTTCCGTTGAATCATTCTTTGTATTTAAAAATACTGCTAGCCACTGGAAAAAATTCAGTATTTAAGGCAAATGAAAGTACAACCATCTAAGGGGTGTGAAATACATACTATAAATGCCAATTTCTTTTTATGCATTCTAAAAAAAATTAAATACATTAACAAATTCATTTTAAAAAAAAATCTCAATTTCTCATTTGGGATTCCAGATTACCAATTACATTCACTTTCAAATTTCTCATATATTTCTAGTTAAAACCCCCTTCTTTCTTTTTTTTTTTTTTTTTATTTAAGCATTCATCTTTGCTCATATTTTATTTATAAGACAAATGTAAAATTTATGTTATTTCCCAAGAAGACTGGACTATTTCAGACCAGGAAAATCCTTTAATTTTTGCCAAGTTCTAATACATGCAATGATAATCAAAAGATCTGTTGCCTCACTCCTTTCCCAGGAAGAGAGCTAAAAGGTTCAACTTCCTTAAATACTAAAATGCAAGTCAGAGTTACTGTATTTTTACTGATGACTGTGTGCATGCATGAAGCATCAACAGCCCAACACCCTATGAAAAACACAAGCCTTGATGAAGGTATGTGAAATTATGAAGCCCTCCCCTTACAAAAGCATCCTCCTTGACTGCAGACATCAACAAGTACCAGCACTGCTGAAGGCCAGAACCAGAGTATAATGACAAAGACATTACAAAGAAATACTAATTTTGAATCACACCTTGAATCATTCTAGTAAGTCTAAAGCTCTGCACAGATTTCAGTAATTCTTTGGGAAGTTGTAAAAGCGAACTAGAGTAGCAGCCTGGTGAAATTCCACACTGCTGCACATTTCGACTTCAAACATACAAAGAATTTGCATTCTTTAAGATGACAAACCCTGAAGCTTTCAACATGATATTCTGATTACACACAGGCTACAGCTCGTGTGGCCATGGTGATGAATTTAATGAATTTCCAATCAACAGGAGCAACTGCAATTAAGTTCCCTAAGATGCAGTTGGGTGATTCACTAAAAAGCTTAAAGCAAGGTATATATTACATTCTCAGATAGTATTATTAGTAGTAGTAACAATAACAATTATTGTTGTTGTTGTTGTTGTTGTGGGCATTTCTATAAATTGTGAAAGAAAATCTCTTGAAAAATTAGATTACAACAAAATACTTGGTTTCATACACAAACATTCTTGACATTTTCTGCCCTCCAAGATGTTTCCTGACCATCCAAGACTATTTCTACTGAGCTAAAGAGACTCAACTATTCACACAGCATATACTTCGAGTCAAACTTCTAATTTGTTTTAAAAGCTGACTTAGCCAAGAATAAGACAGTAATAGTGAGAAATCAAAGACTTAAATATACACTTGAAAGACCACACCATTAATGAAGTACTCAGTACTTCAAAGCACCATAAGGGAAAAAAAAAAACAAAACACAAAACATTACCATTTCTAATTCTGGAATTCAAGGCAATTAATCTCATGTTGATGTCAAAAATTTCATTACTAACAGCATCTGCATTAAAAAGGGGCAGTTTGACATGGCTGTTAACTTACATAAGTTGGAGGGTTTTAAAACTTGAGGAATCTGTATTCTTTCATCTGATCTGATATTAAGCAACTCCTGAAGATAATGTCTAAATGTTAAGGTTTTTTACTATTTCTGACTTGCTGGTGAACCTGAGTGCAGAAACACAGCACTGCTTGACCTAGTCTGAAGCACTCCTAATGCAAGTTCAGTTTTTGTTGCTTTGTTTTAGATTTGTGATGAAACCTACCTCACAGTAAGTATAGCAAGCAGATAAATGCAAGAGTTCTAAGGAGTGGGGTGTTTTGTTTTGCTGGGCGCTCTTTGTTTGTTTGGGTTTTTTTCTTTCTTTACAATTACCCAAGAAAAACTTGACTTACATGACCTGCTACTCTAAGTCAGATATTTGTTAGATTTCTAATGACAATCTGTTTTCTAGAAGGACTGGAATAATGGTTTGTGAAGACTCTGATCTTTACTTGACAGAGGCAATAAAACAAGTTTTTCAAGGAAATTAATTCCTAACAGATGTTAATATTTTATAAGACTACCAGGTACAAGTTTTTGATTCCTGTTTTCCAATTTGTGTTGAAGAGAAATTTTATATCCAAAGCTATTACATGCTCAAGTCCACTAAAGCAAAGAGCAGAAAGGGAAATCACATTGGCCAGTACTGTACATAGTATCATGATCTCTTAAAACACATTTGAAACTTGGAGGTCAACATCCTATTCAGATATATACTAAAGGATTGGAAGGGAGGTAAGACATGCAGGACTTATATTATTGGATTAGAATTTTTAGTGTCAAGAATTTTTGTCTTTTAATTTCCATTTAAAACATTTCACAAAAATCTAAAAATAAATGTAAAAAAAAAGAGTCTAGTTATGCATAACAAAATGGGGAGCTACAAAACCATCTAAATACTACTATGCAAGAACATGCCATAGTTGACTGGAATAAGCATTCCAGTCACTTATCAGGATTATTTTCTGGATGTCAGAATTAAAATTAAGAGATGACAGTAAAAGCACAAAAATATAGCTGATTTGAATCCTTCTGCTCTGCTTCACTGGGGGTCTGTTTCTGGGGGTCTACTATTTTAAAATTAAGTGACAGAGAAATGTATTTCTCAAAAAATTCTTTCCTCCAGATTTGCTCTACGTAAACACATAAAAACAAATAATAACCTACAGAATCCTAGAATTACATAGTTTGGAAGATGCCTGGTCCAGCCCCTTTGCTCAGAACAGAATTGATGGCATTTGTTCATGCTTTTGAGTAACTCCAAAGACAGAGACTTCACAATCCCTCTAGACCTTTTTTTCAGTGTTTGATTATCCCTAGAAACTAGTATTTCAAGAGGTCCCTTCCTCCCTGAAACTTTCAGCTTGAGCTTCTTGATTCCTGCAGCAACATTTCTACTAAATCTGCCATCAGACAGTCAGTATTCATTTTTAAGAAAAACACAGCAGACAGGCATTTAGTATACGTTTCAGAATACACTTCTACGTAAAAATATTTATTATTTTAAACTGTGGTAGCAGCAGCATTAACACACCTTAGTATACAGTTAGCAACATCTAAGAAACAGAATTGCTAGCAAAAGCCAATTATGGCTTCTAACAATTCTGTAATGGCAAATATATTTACCTTACCACAGTAATACTGAGAAATACTTATTCAATACTACAGATAAAACTGATCAGATCTAGAATAAGAGCTCCTTTTTGATTAAAGATCTCTGCTCTGAAAATACTTTCCCAAATGTCTGATAAAGATGGTATTTAAACAGATCACATTTACAGTTTTCCTTAAACACAAGGTTAGACATTTTTATATGTAACATACATGTAATATCAATAATAACAAAAGTTATATAAACTTATATTTTATCTCTCTACATACATGTTTAGATGTGACGTACAAAGCCAACAAGTAAATTTATCTTTACAAAACCCTCCTTAAAAAAAATTATACAATCTGCAGTATTTTTGCTCTTGGTTTTATAGTACTAAATTAAAATGCAAAAAACCATACCGGAAAGAAAAGTGTTACAGGAATTAATTCTGGACCTCAGGATAATTTACCATCATCTGACTTTAAAACTTCAAGAACGTTTACTTTCCTAAAGGGTTCTCAGAATATCAAATTTGAATATCAACAAGACACCTTACATTTGTAATGTCTAGAATGAACACTTAGAAATCCACATGCATAATAACGCTTATATTTAAAAAGCAAAACAAGCAGCTCTCCAACAAAGATATCAAACACTTCTGATCCTTTCAAACCATGGTCAAAGTAATTTTATATTAATATTAATTTCAAATGAAGAATTAGTAATGAGACTACAACAGCACTGACAATTTTCTTTTTAAAAAAGGCCCAATTCAACTGCTGCTTTAATTACAAAACTTTAAATTTTGATGTCATGGCTTGCAAACAGAAGGTTTTCTGTCTTTCTGCATATGCAAAAAAACGCCACGCATAGCAAACTGCATGTAGAGGCCTAGTACTAAATCTAGTATCTTGCCTGAAGATTTGGTAGGACTATGAGTACTGAAGGAGGTAAGGGATTTGGAAAACCCCACGCATTCCATGGAGAACACTACTACCTGATGTGGGCTAGGCATTGGGAAGTGCCTACCTGTCAAAGAGAGAAAACATACTGTATTTGTAAAATGGGAATATATACCTGTTACAAGAGAACTGGAAAGCTTTAAAATTAACATTAAAAAAATTGGCTGTAATAGTACTGGCAACTTTCTCTTTAAGATCAACTTAACTCCCTCACATTACAGCAGCTGTGCTACTTGGAAAGTTTATTTTCCAAGTAGCATTCACTTCTGCTCACTCCTTCTACCCAATATCTATAACAATAATTTTAAATCCTTGTTTTTCTGTGCAGACCTAAAAACACACTGAATTCTTACTAAACACAAACTTCTGAAAACATCTACTCCTAAGTTTTCAGCAGTTACATAATTTTCTTAAAATCCCCAGAAGACAAATATAAGTAAAACAAGAGAACTAACCAGTTTTTGTCTTTAATTGCTGTTGTCCTTTGCCGGGTGTATGAGCTCCTCCTCCAAAGACAGCAGACCACATTTTGTCATTAAGTGGATGAGCTATAATTCTATACAACTCATCGCTAGAATGTGTTGCAAGGCCATGGATGAACAGACTTAGATAGACCGCAGTTAAAATTTCACAAAGTAAAACTGTGAGACCTGGCTGGGCTTCCTCACCAGCAGAATTCAGGAGGCGTATTAGAGCTGTCATTCCTGTTTACATAAAATACATAAATTCTTTAAGAGAGCGCATATTTTTTTTGTGAATATACTCCAGATTATTAAGGGTATTTTGACTGGCAACCTATGTTATTCAGTAATTTGTAGAGTAAAAAGATTCCAAGTTTTAAACGAAACTGAAAACTCAAGAAGAGGTATGCTTTTTATTTTTAACAATTCATTGTTAAAATGCATAACAATTTTTCAATTATTGTAACTACAGGAACCACTATAAGTTGAAATGTTGTCTTCTCACTTTACAGGGGTACAACCAATCAAAAATCATGGGCATCAACTTGAACTACATCCTGTCTGACAAGTGTTTCTTCACTCAAGTACTGAATATCTTGTGTTTTGATGCTCCCACAAAAAGGTGTCGTTTCAGATGTGGCTTCAACTGTTACACTTTGTGCACATAAGTGAAAGTGCAAATAGTGGTGGCCAAATAATTCTGCTTTTGTGTCATCCTCTCCAATTTGCTCATAGAACACGTTAAACTATTAAAAAATAGAGAAATTAGTTCAAGGTAATGTTATTTATAAGAAAAACAGCAACAAAGTCCGTGTTCCATTCATTAGAAATTTAACTGTGCAACTAATGAAACAAAGAGAAAACAGATGACAATCTGATTTCTCTCTAGAATTCTAGATTTAGTGTCAGAACGTTCTGCAGAAAAGAAAAAATGGCATAGCATCAAACACAAAGACTGCTTGAGGCTCACCAAAAACATTTTCAGTGTGAAATTTTCTTATTTAAAAAACAAATCCCATAATAAGGAACTATATTTCTTGGTTAAACTTACATTTAAGTTATAGCTGTAAACTGACGCTCATATTTTTATAAATACATATATGTGTGTGTGTATATGCATGTATATTAGTGCTAACACTCCCTCTAATGTAGCTTCCTAGTATAGCTTCACTAGCATACTTCAGGAAGTACCTGAAAACCAACACTGATTTTAGGACTACAGAAAATCCTAATTTATTCTAAACTTCTCATTTTCAATAGTGTTAATTAGTTCAAAAGTCTGAGCTGAAGCACAAACTAAGACAGCTTTTCAGGAGTAAGGAACTACAACACTGCTGCGACTGATCTGTTGCCTCCAGGAGGAGCAAGTAAAACACAGGACATGACTTCACCTAACTTCCCATTTACTTGCCCTTTACTAGAGCCCCCACTAACATTTTTAGCAAGAGGAAGCAATATAAACCAACTTGACTTAGTGAATAACCAAAATAATGAATAACCAAAAGTACTAACTTGGAGGTTTGGGAAAAAAAAACCAAACAAAATTTTAATCAAAGAACTTGACTTTACCATACATAGTTGCTACAAATAGTACTAGAAAGTCCAGAGCATAGCTACATGCTCTTAGGGTGGATACCAATAACTCAGTTTTCCTTAAGAGGGAAGAAATAAACCAACTCCAGATACCTGGCCACTGAGCAGGTGATGTATTGGGAGTCACTGTTTCTTCTAAGCTTGCTGTTCTTAAAGAGTGGCGCCGAGTTAACAGCACTGTCTGATACACTGTTCCAGTGAACTGATTTGCTTGAAATGAGCTGTGAAACACAAAAGTGAGAAATTATATTTACACAAAAATATTATGGTTACAGCTATTCAAAGTTCTTTCTAGACACAGGTAAGTGTGAGCACTGCCTTCTGATGCACAACCAACTATGATCACTGCAATGAGACAGTGTATTAATAGTTCTCTAAAAAGCACTTTTCCTACACATTTACCTGTAGCTGTGGCCATCACAAAGACATTGGTAGATGCAAGCGGAGAGTGACGCTGCTAAGGTGTGCATGACATATATCTGTAAGACAAAGTTTCATAGAACATATTACGCTCAGAATGAGCAGTGGTAACTATGGTAGCCTTTCATGCATACAGATTTGTATAGCAAAACAAGCACTGAATATGGAAGATACAAACACACACTTAAAAAGACATGTTTCTCGTCAGAATTTCTTTCATATAAGTCAGTTCACTTTGTAATGAAAAGGATGGGGAAAGTATTCACTTACACCCCCAACCCATATCAAAGCTCAGCTGCAGCTGAAATATTTTCAATTAACAAACAGCAATGTATTAAATCTCTACACAACAGTCCTAAGTAATTACATCCTAAGACAGTAGCAATATGCTGGCTCAGAATACCAAGGCTTTGCTTCAGAATGAAACAATAATGCAGTTTAGCTTTTGATTCTTGCACAACTCCTGTACACATGCAATTTACTCAGTATCACACTGATCAGTAATTTTAACATAGCTGATACTTTACTTAAGGTATCACAAACCACACTCAGATAAAACACTAGAATCTGCTGCTCAAAAGGGTTCTCTTAAACTAACACTTTAGGTTGCACCTCCAGTCAAAAGTTAAAGACAGAACAAACCTTAGAGAAATATAATTTTAAAAAAATTATCATATTTACTATATGTACATAGAGTTTCACAAAAAAATTTACTGCACTTTGCCACTAAGTTTTTATACTTCAAACCTTTGTTTTACTTCAGTCTAGGAATGAAATGCAGAGTTACCAGAAGTAATGATCATATTGACAAATATAATCATTATAACTACAATTATATTATAAAACAAATATGATGCTGATAGTGTAGTACAACATGTTTTCCAGAACAGGTGTCATCTTGGACAAGCATCCAGTTCTGAGAGGCTAATCTTCTTCAGCTTGTGTAACCAGATGCTCAGCACCTTTATAAATCATAAATTTCTTTAGCTCAAGATAATTACTAGAGAAAATAATTATGTTTCGCAGTTTTATTATTTGTCAAAGAAGGCACAGCAGAAAGTTTTCAAGCTGTTAGAAAAAAAATCATGATTAGCAAATTAGACAATGACAACAAAACATGTATAAAAAATACATACCTTGTTGTTCTGAGTATCTGGATGAGGTGGCGAATCAAGGTTTATTATGGCATGTAATATATCATGAGTTAAATTACCAAGATGTAGCAATGGGTTAGCCACCACTGTTTTGGCACTAGCTGTGCAAGCAAACAGGAGAGGTATGGAACTTTGCTCTGGTGGAGGCCTGGAAGGCATCTGTACTGACTGCTCCTAAAAACAGGCAAGAAACACAAAGTGATAGTACATATTCTTAAATGGAACATTAGAATTTTTGAAAGAGGAGAAGGATTCTAAATAACAGTAATAACAACAGGAAACACCTACAGAAAACAATCTGTTCTCAACATAACAGATTTACATTTGTTATAAAACAGGTGCATGCTATAGTAGGAAAACTTCAACAATAATATAAACCACATTCAAATAAACCTACAAACCTGAAGCATTGAAAACACAAACTAAGCTCCTCCACATACCTGCTGAGATTCTTGCAATAGCAGAATTAATTCCATTCTGACAGATGCCAAGCCTCCACCATGTGAGCCATGAAGTATACAGTAACTAAGAAACATTCTTAGCAGGGACTGGTACTTCAGAAGCCACTGACGTCTCTTCTGAAAGTCTTCTCTCTGTAGCATACTTTTTTGCTGGTCAGCTGCGTCTTCAGTGTTTTCATGTAATGTAGGTTCCTCTGGCATCACTCCAATTCCTGACTGTATCTCTTCTACTTCAACATTATAATCACAGGTCTTCTGAAGAGCTACCACTTCTCTCTCAAGCCACTGATAAAGCTGATACCGCAACTTCCCACCATCTACCTCATAACCAGTGGACAGTGTACGAAGCTCTACAGTAAGAATTTTCAGGCATGCTCTAAACTTCAGCTGTGCTGAAATGATATCTTCTGATGGACTGAGAACATTTTTGTCATCAACTACACTAAAAGATTCCGTGTAGCTAGAACTTGTTTCATATAATTTTTCAGTTTTCTTCAGAGGTCTTAGCTCTCTCATGACTGGGGAAGAATCTTCACTCTCATCATTTTCATCACTGTCTGTCTGTAGTTGCAAGGGCTCATCTTGGAACACCACACTTGGCTGACTCCAGTCAAAGGAAAGAGTTGAACTTGAATGCTTTTCTGATGAACAATCTGAAGATGAACCTAGACCATTCCATACTGGTTGCGACCAATCAATACTGGAAGCTTGGTCTTTTGTTTCAAACTCTTTAACTGGAGAAGATGGTGAGAAATCTTTACTGGTATCCATTAAACTAGGGGATTTACAGAATGGCTTTGACCTCTTGACAACTTTGGGCATCTTTGATAACACTTCTAAGGCCAACATAGGACAACCAGCTTTCAAATGAGCATATGCAGTGGTAAAGAACAGTCGTCTTTCACCTAGATTGATTTTGTCAGCTAATCCATTTTCTACTGTTAAGCAAATGTGTGTGGAAGATGTATAAGAAGAGCCAAAATGACGTCTCAACAAAAGTGGATGTGTTCTTAAGTAGTTATAGAAGTTAAACACTGCAGGGTTACAAGTTGATGAACCATCTCCTTCACCTGAAAAGAGATTGCAGCATGAGGAAAATCTATCATTCTGTAAGAAAGATCAATCTGCAAAGTCTTGAGTTCATCAGAAAGCTATTAGGTCTTAATATTAATTCTACTGCCTAGTTCATATATTCATTCTACTGTTTACTTCACTGCATCCCCCCCTGTTCACCTTCCTTTGCACCTTTATAATTCAAGAAGTCTGAGTGGGACAGCAAGTAAGACCTTTTAAATTAGAACAGATGCCACTTCTTTTCCTTGTAGCAAGGACTGTTTTGCTGAAGTCTAACAAGACCACTTTTCTGTTTAGTTTAGAGTTCGAAAGTATCTACCTCTACACGACAATAAGATGTTAGTTACATTTTACTAAAAATTTCTATTTAAAGGTTTTTTTTAAAACCTTGGATTAGTTTTTTTTTTTATTTTGTCTACATCTTAAAAAAACCCCAAACAAAAACTAGCAAATCTGTAACATTTAATGGTAGCAGTATTACATACAAATAAACAAATTACACAGCAGTGCAACACCTATGCACTTTATTTTCATGTCTACAACAAGAAAAACCCTGGAAAGATATGAGCACCAACACAGGATGAGTCACTCAGCTTTCAAAGGGTCTAGGTTAGCTGAGATAGACCCTTACTTTCTCCTTTACCAGGAGTTAGAGCACAGCTAGTGACAGATAAGAGGTAAATGAAAGGGCACCTTTGAAGTAAGAAAATAAAGCGAGACACCACAAACAAGCCACTGAACTGACCACAGAAAAATCAGTAACATTTTAAAATTACTTTAGACAGAAAGATGTGACCAAGATCGAAACAACCAAACACCACACTCCTCATTTACCCAAAGTTATACTAAGGCATGTAACTTCTACTGAAATAAGTTTTTAAAAGTAATTACACAACTATAAGTATTTGAGCCTTCATTTGTTACTCTCAAATTTCTCTCAGAAGCCAGGACTGAAACTAGCTAGCACAGTAACTACTAGGAACTTGAAACATTCAACTTCCTTGACAACACTAACTTTAGGAAATAACACAATTGATTCTTAGAAGCTTATAAAATTAGCAAGTGAACATAGAAATTAATTGCTCTAGGAGACCTATATGCTATTTCAGGAACCATGTAG
Organism: Empidonax traillii; assembly: GCF_003031625.1. Taxonomy (NCBI): domain Eukaryota; kingdom Metazoa; phylum Chordata; class Aves; order Passeriformes; family Tyrannidae; genus Empidonax; species Empidonax traillii. Next base: position 352,738 of record NW_020955200.1, read on the forward strand.
ACCTCCTTGTATCATCGTAAATATCAAAATCTTCCTGTTGGCAGTTTATGTCGTCAACCATTTTTTCAAGGACTAAAAGCTGAAAAACACTCTGTCTTCCAGACTCTCCTACGTAACTGTGCCATCAGAAATTTCTTTTTAGTCCGTGATGGAGTCAAATTAACTAATGAAGCAAATTTCTCTCTTCATCTTTAAACTGCTGCTTTAAAACAGCTGCATCACTGTAGGATCATCCCATTACTCTGATATTCATATGCTTAAAGAACAAAGTATCTATTCATGGATACAGGATAAGGACAACACAGTCACCACATCTGTTATTAAAATCCACATACACTGCTACAGCAAGTTATTTACTAACACTGTGAAGAACTGTGTGGTACCTGGTTTTGTTCAGATGATACTTCAAGAAACTGCGGCTTAATGGAATAAATAGTTAAAACCAATCTAACAGGCAAAATACTTAAATTTTTACCTCCTTTATCTTCAACAGAATGTTTTATCAAAGTGTCAAGAGCCTTGCTATAATCTTCCAAAATCCAGTATGCCATACTTCGCAGAAAAGGGTCACAGTGTATGTTTCCTGAGCTCTCTTTTCCAGTAAACACACCCAAAACTCTTTTCTGTAGTACAGATTTGTAAGTACTAGAGACTTCAAACTCCGATTCGTAAAGTCTTGATATTACAAGAGCCAATTGAATGTCGTGCAGTTTTTCAAGGCAGACCTAATTGAAAATAAATATATTCAAGAGATCAAATTTCATAATTTCTCCTCTGTTGAAAATGATCACAAGGCAGAAATTGACATGAATCTGCTCAGATTAAAATAAGTAATTCTATCAACCCCATAAAAATGAGCAGGTACTATGCAGAATAGGTGTAACCAACTATTACATGCAAGATCTGATATGCATTTCTTCAGTTTAAATGACATGACAACAGATCTTTGAAATTGATTGGCTTCAAGAGGACAAATCCTTCATTATCAGAGATGAATTTCCTCACAACTTGTCAATTCAAACAGACCCCAGCAATACTTTTTTGTTTGTTTCTTTGGAGAAGGGACTTTAGGAGCTAATACACATCACTGCCAAAATGCCAGGTCTGGAATCTCCTAATGAAAACTCTGCTGTCTTCATATAGGACTAGGCAGACAATCTGAAAGTAAGATAAGGGTAGGTAATGCCCCTAATGGCAGATAGGCCCTTAATATTACTAACAGAGAAATTAATTAGCTATGTGACTTTTTAGTACCATTAATACAACAGCTAAAAAAGAATCAAAATGCAAAGATCAATGTTTTGTGTTTGGCATTAATTTGGGGGATGGAGGGTGAGAAAGACGAGCACAAAGCAGAAGCATCAGAAACTTCAGGGGCCATACTAATAATGCAAAATGCAAATCACATTCAGTATATTTGTACACTTGGGACAATATAATAGTCTTAAACATAAAAAAGTAGTTTATTTTATTACCTCCACTGCATCTTTTAAGTGTCCTGCTAACAAGAAAAATGCTGCAGAATGTTCAAAACGCTGTTTGCCAAGCAGAGAAAAAGCATTTTTTAATGCTGCTTTACGCCATCTGTCCTCAGTAAAGTTGTTTCCAAAAAACTGTGTCATTTTAGTATCTTTTTGGGACCTGCATATTGAACATAATTGATAAAAATATGATACATTTTATTAGATGCATCGTGGTTCTTGACTTCCTCAGATGCCAGTATAATTTTACACAGATCTTTACAATAGGAAATGCAGTGTCACTACACCAGGAGTGGAGAAGGCTTCATATTTAAAAATAACAAAAGTTAGTGAATACAAAACCTAACAGTATTTTCAATTAACCTGATACAAATACAGAAAATCTCATTTCTCCCAGGTGAGCTTTTAAGAGTATGTGACGATGCAAACTACTTTACAAGAAGTTTGCAACATTGAATGGTGTATTACGAAACATCAGTTTCAAGGACAGGTGTAATTCAGTCCCCTGAACTTAAAGGTACAATTTATAACAACAAACACTCTTCCAAAAGACAGATGTATCATTCTATATCATATTATATATTACAGTACACTGCTAATCCTCAAAAGTAAACCAGAATTAAGCACTAGCTGAAACTACAGTAGCTTTGAGACTAAAACTTGAAGCATCTACCTTCAGAAATAGCGACTAAATTACTTCAGTAAATATAAGAAGCTCAGAAATTACTCATTCTATGTAATGACTAATTTAGGAAACAAATCTCAGCTTTCAATGGTAATATTTGTCGTTTTTTGGATTACCATCACATTCCACCTTTTTCCCAAAATTATACCAGACAACGTGAAACTCCACGTAAGAGCTTTAATGTTTTCTACCTGTATAATCCCCAGATAACAGCCTTCTTCTTCATTGCAAGGTAAAAAATGGCTGCATCAAGTGGGTCATTGTTTCGCTGAAAGGCTGCTTTAGCCACCTGTGAAGACAGTTCAACAGCAAAAAAAACAACCAAAATTTCAATGAGTCTGAAATGAGATTCTTGTTGCTTCTGGTATCCCATACCCCCTAGTGTTTGGAAGTACTCTTTAATATAGGATCCCTCCTGTCATTATGAGTCTGATGCAAATGTGAAGATACAAAAGCCCCTTTCATATCATTTAGCTAATGCTCTTCCAGTTCTAGAAGATTTTTGGAAGATCAGATGGGAATCCCTGTATCTGAAATCAGTTCCTGAAATCACAGCAAAATTAATTTATTAGTTGCTCTGGTAATCAAAGGACACATGGAGTCTTGAAAAACAGGCTGGGACCAGTCACAACAGGAGAAAAATTGTTTACAGGAGATTACTTTTGAAGGTTGGAAAGGAAAAAGGGGTAAGTGGCAGCAAGAATAGTCAAAGACCTATGTAAGATAACCTGAAACTCAGGCCCAGAACACCTGGAATTTTTTTAATGCAAGGCAGTTAAGTTTTATAAAGTGAAGATTAATTACTGAAGATTGAAAAGTAAAAGTAGAGACATGCATTTTACCACTTCGTGCTTTGTAGTCAAAGTATCTTGTGCATGTCATTTTCTAGCTCAACACACTTGGCTTTTCCAAGAGCTTAAAACAAGTGATAACGAGGTTAGGCTTACTGCCATATCTGTGATGGTTAAAGTATTCAATACAAAGAAAACCAACAAAACCCCAAACAAACACACAGAAAACCCCACAAGCCAAAATAAAATAGGTTTGTTTATCTCAAAAATTAATCAATTTGCAAGACACATGTACAATACCTAAGTTGTTCCCACTTCTGATAGCTTTCTAAGGAGAACCTCTTTCCATAACTTGTTTCTCTATCTTGCTATTAAAAACAACTATATGCTCCATCTGTATCTTGAGCATCCACAATAAGCACTGCACATTACCACCTCCAAAATGGAATATCTAAAAGCAAAAAATGTATCTCACAGTGGAATTTGAAATCTGCAGTACTAAAAAAAAAAAAAAAATCTGAATACCAAAGTTCATACTTATACAACAAACTATACATACAAAAAATACAGCATGAAACATTCAGAAACACTTGATATATGTAAAACTTTAAAACCCATAAACAGAAGATAAACACCAGAGGACAGCTGTTTGAAAAGAGTTTGGTAATTTTTTTTTCAGAATGTTATGTTTACCTTTTCTATGCATTTTCGCAGGCTGTGGATATTTCGAACCCACCATCCTATCCCCATAGCTCTGAGCTCTGACCATGTTGGATCTCCCTTCTGCACTGCAGGGAGCATACTCAGCAGTTCTTCTTCCGCTACTGAATGAAACGCCCAGGCAAAGTGACTAGTAGATAACCCTGCATAATAACACATTAAAAAAAATAAATTTAAGAGACATTCATTAATAATATATTTCAGAATCTGAAGTCAAGGGAATGGGAAAGGGAAAAGCAAAGAAAAATCAAACTCTTTATTTTGCATTTATAAGTGCATTACTGATGAGATGAGAAACATAAGAACATTTGTTAGCACTGCATATCTAATAATAAAAAAAGATCATACAGGTGAAAACAATTTTTCATCTGCCAACTCTTTTCATCTGCGAAGAACTGCGCTGTTGAACCTCAAATATATGGATAATGGTGGCATTAAGATTAGCCACAATAGTCAGTGCAATGTAATGATTAAATATTTCAAAGTTTTGAAAGGTAAGTTCACTACTTTGACTTGGAATTGAAAATGCCAAGTTTCACATAATCAGAGCAGAAAACACATTTGAGGACAGAGATACAAAAGAAAACTTGAAATAAAAAAATATCATGAGGAAGACAGCAATTATTAAGCAGCAACATAGCCAGTTATGAATAATTGTAACTCTAGTGACAGCCAGACACTTCTTTGTAGAGAGGCACACTGAACTGCACTTTTGCATGTGCCCTGGAGGCACTTCTCACTCTCACGAGTTTCTGAGCAGAAGTATCTCAACTAATATTAGTTCATCAAAGAGCTAACTCTGCAGTGCTCTGCTCTGATATCCTGGCCAAATGCCAGTCTCTGGTTCTGCTGAAGGGTGACAGGCCATGAGACTGAAAATGCCATTAATTGTCATGGTGGCTAAAAGAGTAATTACAGTCAGTTCTTCAGATTTGATTATGACTAATGAAATCCACCTTGTTCCATTGCCTGCAATGCCAGGATGAAAACAGTTAAATCACACAAAAAAACGCATATTTGAAATAGCTCACTCTGTAATTACAGTAAGCATACAGAAATATTTTAAGTCCGAGCAGTCTGCAAAATACCCTTCCCAATAGGCACTAAAAACCTAAGTAAATACGTACTACTTTCTACTGTTTATTCCTGCAGAAGGCTATCGGAATGATATGATACTAGAAGTACAGAAAAGCCAGTTCATTTGAGGAGGAAGAAAAAGGAAACAAAATTAAAAACTTGTTAGAAAAGAAATCACTTCAGTTCCAAGACCAAAAATAAAACAGATGTTTTCTGGTTTGGCATTTATTCATAGTGGACTTTTTTTTTTTTTTTTAAACCCAACAAATTAACCCATTGATTCTGTGAAGGCAGCTCAACAGCACACCAGTCATATGTACATCACCAAAACCCAACTCATCTAACAAAACACATCAGTTACCTTGACGAAGTAGCTGAGCTCGATGTACAGGAGGAAGTGCAGTTGTCAGAAATGTGTGAAGCCGAACAGCCAATAAAAACTTTAAACCACACTCATCAAGAGTTTCTCCACCTGGAAATAAATATTTTTACATAGACTTCAGTGAAACTACTCAAAGTAACTATTGTGTTTCCTAAAAGAAGAAATAACATTTTGTGACTACTAACTTTAGATTTGTAAACATAATAACTTAATTCACAATTCTTCCCTTCAAGAGAAGGGAGAGAAGAAAATTTCAAATATAAAAAGTTTTGAAGCTATTTGTTCTCTTTAACGGACGAAACAGAAAAAGTGTTATCATATAAAAAAAACGCTCACAAAGTTTATTTCTCGATTTCTCTACACAGTCCAACAAATATTTGTCATTATGAAAGTTGTCCCTTCAAAAGTGAATTAAAAATAACACAGGTTATACTATGAAATAAAACTGTAAGCCATAAAAATATACCAAAATAGGAAAAAACTCTGCAAAAGGGTTATGCAGCACAGTAGTACATTTAACTTGGAAGAGACCCCTTACCTTGACTTCTGTCTCTGCTTTCTCCAATGTCAGTACTGGTAGTAGCAATTGTATCTGCCAAGGCAAGCAACGACATTTGCTCCATCCTAGTCAGACCTGGCAAGCTTGAATGAAGCAAGTGACGAGAAAGAACTTGAGCATGTTCTGGTCCAAAGTAAGCTGGGTTATACTGAGAAAGATCAATGACTTTCGGTTTCACACTCTCTTCATCTGCATCAAATGTAACAAGATCATCTGTACTTATAACAGGATTTTGAAAGAGATTTTCATAATTGTCATTGGGTGTATCTTTTTTATTTTGACTATTTTGATTACTAGTCTTCTCTGAACAGGAATAAGATGAATCATCATCTGCAGCAAGCAGGGCATACAAAGGCAATGGCGGAACAGAATCTATTTCAATATAGTCTGTAGTCTCCGCCTTGCTGAACGTTTTGGGATCTCTTGCAGTACTTCCACTGGCACTGATGGTCAGAGATCTGAGCCTCTTATCATGATTAGGCTCAGATTCATTTATAGCAACAACTTCTCCAGCAATGCACTTCACCAAATGGGACAGAATGGCTTTTGCTCTGCGTACTTTACCAAGATCCATGAGTTCCAGCAGTTGATATGGATGGTACTGAGGTAAAGTTGGAGATAATGTATGAGCTGCTTCAAAAAGACCAGAATCTTCCATTTCCACTGAGAGATCACAGGCAGACCTTTTCCCACTAAGTTTCTGTGCAAGGCTGGTCATAGATCTGGTCAAGGTTCTCTTTGGTGGATGCAGACCTGAGGCGGCTGACTGGCTTTGTTTAATTACGCTCGTTATACATGACATACTTCCACTGTAGGAATCTGTACTAACTAGTTCCTGCTTGGCAGGAGATTGCCACTGGGAGTAAACATGCATTTCACAATCCATTCCAACTACAAGAATGCCATCGCGCACCCAAGACAAGGAGACGGGAAAAGGAGGTGATCCTTCTACAGATGAAACCAAATCAACACAACGCAGCAAAACAAATCCAGAAAGGGTTGTTGTACCCTTAGTGCTGCCACTATGGGAGATTGCTACAATCTCATTACCATTTTGTTCTTGCCTCTTCCCAGAGAGCTGACCAAACATATAGAGTTTTGATCCAATTCCCACTGTCAGGATATGCGAACCATCTTCCCTAGACATCCAGTCTAAGTGTACCAAGTGCTTGGTGCTGAGTGTAATACTCCCACCATGAGACAGAGAAGTGTCCTGCTGGTTATATGCCACTAAATTGCTGTCAATACTAACACTAGAGTCAAATATGGTGCCCACCTCATCTAAATTAAGAGTCTGTTCTAAAATCCAAGAAGAACCCCCTGTAGATTCACATTCAAAAATACTAACATGCATTACAAAATCTTGATGGCTATTTTTAGATGCTACCTGCTTGTATGCTACTGCTAATCTGTTGGTGTGTGCACAGCTGACTTCAGTTGGCCTTCCTGGAACACTAATAGCACTACTGCTAGGAAGTCCATCCTCAATCAGTAATGGCCATTCTTCCCATACATATTTAACATCACCAAGTGTGCTATATTCCGGCATGGAAGAAGCTGATGATTCAGTCACAACTCTGCATCTCCAGAATCGAACTTTTCCATCAGAGCATGAAGTAGCCAGCAGATAAGGTGCACGACAAACGGGATATATGGAAGAAGAACTGAGATGTCCTAAAATGAAATAAAATACACTTTCACTGTGGGAAATACTAAAAAACAAGCACAAAACTAGAGATGATTTTATGTAGCTATCATTTTAGGATTATTCTGAAATTAAAAAAATATTACTACTTCCTCATGAAGAGATTGTTTACAGGGCCTCACAAAGAAGACAATGTGACAAAAATACTGTCCAGCCTGAGACAAATACCACAAAACCATTTTACCTTTTCTTTTGATTCCACTGCATTCTCCAGAGGAAAGTAAAAGTATATTATTTAAACATTAATATTACTATATATTATCTCTTCCATCAAAGATTCCTCCATTCAAAAATGTAAATATATTTCTGAAAGACTACTGATGAAAGCCTTAAAATTTACAGATCCTAGAAAAAATTTCATGAATGACTGCAAAACAAAATTTGTGCTTGTATAATTCCTTCTATTGCAAGAATGTGAAATTCAGTAAATATTATACCTTAAAGAATAGCTTCATTTTTGTATTATTTCCAGGATGGAGACATAAAGTTAGGGAAACAGGTTTTAGCAAACCTCTTGGATCCACCTACGGGCATTTTAACATAAATATCAAACTCACTAGTACTTTGTTTCTATTTTAAGATTTAAGTCAGAAAGCCAAAGAGTCCTAATTTTAGTCCTTTTTTAAAAAAATTACAAACCTGCTGACGGCTTCACGCTTATTATCTCTACTCCTTCTGGCATACTCAACTCTTGACTATACACCATTCTGGAAGACAGAGTAAGCCGGCTGGTGCTCTGAAGGTTTGCTTTACAGGCCCGATACTTTTGAGTAAAAGGTGACTGGATCTTCTCTGGATCAGGTGAAGAAAATATTTCTTCTGTTTGTGTTGCTTCTTCAGGTGGATTGGAACCTATCTTTTCATCTAAAAAAAGTTTGCATTGTAATTAAAAAAAAAATTAATTTCCTTTAACTAAAGAAGTAATTTTACCTTAATAGTTCAAAAAAAGACTGATAAAACATGACTTAAAATTTTACTTTCATTCATATTCAAAGAGAAATGCTAGTACATCTCAGATTAAACACTTATGAGATTCTACTACTGCTGAGAAATTATAAAACAATCAAACTACAACCAGAAAGACCAAAACTGAAGACAAAGACTTATGTATGTGGCTATCCACTAAAAGTAAGGTTTCCAGGAGCGCAAAGTATCTGCAGCTCTAGAGAATTAAATGAAGACATCCATGTCTTACCTTAAAAAATGGGGAAAGATATTTTTCTGAAAAGTTTCATTAAGTTTTATTTTACTGTTTAAAATGCAGGTTCTCAGAGATTGTGTAATATAATTTTTCCTTTTTTTTTCATAAAACTCAATAGCTGAAGTTAAATAGATTTGGAACACGAATAGCTAACACATTTGCTGATAAGCTGTATCAGTAATATATCCTCATTTAGTAGATGATAAAATCTCACTACTTTATAGATTAATTGCAGTAATACTTATTTCTGCCTTTCAAAGCAGTAGTAAGAAATACTAATTTAGTTTAATGACAGAAACATGCATTATAACAGATTCCTCTGCTAAGTGGTGAATCTCAGACATGTTTTCTTCAAATCTTTAAATGTTAACAGAAAAATACTGAAGTATATCTTTGCTTACTTTAAAATTTTACAGTTTTAGAGACAGCTTGAAAGAGAACCAGTAGATTTCAAAATGTCAAAGTTGTTTATAATTATATCACTGATGTTTAGATGCTTCAGACCATGGTCCAATTTAAAACATGTTTAAACGCAAAAATTCCGTAAGAAAAAATTCTGAGAAATAAAACATCTTGACAGTTAGACTATATTACATAAGTTTAACCCAGTTAAATATATGTGCCCTTAAATGCACAAAAAATACCAAACCCTGGGCTCAGGTTGAACTCAAAAACTTCAGCATTCTGAAGAAAAAGTAATCCAGAAAAAATGGGCAGTGATAAAAGCTTGCAATCAACTGCAGCTTATTTTCAAAAAGATGAAATACAATTCAGAATACATTGAAGAGCAGATATATTCACTAGATAGTAACTTACTTTTTAAAAGAAAACTACAATGAAGAAGGCTTACCTATTGAGACAGGAACTGACTTCAAATGTAAATGCCACATATGTAGTAATGAGCGGCTTTGAGTATATTCTATTACTATTAAGTAGAATTTTTCAGAGAATCCATTCTGCTGGTTTCCTGATGAAATTGAGAAGAGGAAGATCTTAGGGGTTATTCACCTGAAAGCAGAACTAAATTTTGCTGGCTAGCAAATAGTTACATTAAGCTACCAAGAACTAATACTGAAACAGTCTGACTATATCCGTCACATTAGTTTTCTCAGTATTTCATCACAACCAACAACCCCTACAATTATGGATACACTCATGTAAGAATTGTCAATGTTTTCTTTTAGAGATGACATATTTGGCTGACTTTACTGTGTATAAAGCTATGTACTATCGCAGAATGTACTATCCCAGAATGTACTATCAGCTCTGGACCTTTGTCTTTTACATGTCTCACAGTTTCTTAACTATGTGTTAGTGGTAACTGTAACAGTTACAGAGATTTGGCTTTCATGTATAAAAATGACACAAATTATATCTAAAGAAGAAATGCCATGTCCACATTTGTGAAGTCACAGCTTGGTCTAATAGCTAGGCTTGTTGGTCACAACCCACCCAGACCAACTATATATAGACAGGGTCTACACATAGTCTGGAACACACAGGAGATGCAATGCTTCTTCCTAAGAATTAATTTACTATAGTTTCATACCAAGAAAAGAGGACACAAGTTGTACAATTAATAGGAGCCCATTTCTGGAGGGTGTACCAAGCCCATCTCCCTTCTTAGTATCAAACCCATTAGAACCAAGCAGGAATAGTTTAGAGACCATCTTTCCTCCCTGACCTTTCTTTAGGTGTGCATTTACATAACACATGATCAAGAAAAAGCTGTATTTGCCCTTTGTGTTTGACATGGTGGTGCTTATGGTACTAGAGAAAAAAAATTAGTTATTTTTAAAAACAACATGACATAAATATCTTTATGCATTATTAAGGATGAAAGAGTGTCTTTTTAAAAAACTAAAAGGCTTTAAAGTACTAGAAAATACTTTCATTTTACAGCGTAGGCAAACGATCCAGTACTAATTTACGATTTTCCATTTAGCCCAATTCCTTACATGGCAGCAATCCATGCAGGCCTTCAGAACACATACAGATGTATACAATTGTCTTTTCTAAGATCAAACGTCTTCCACATTTCTTTTTAAATCCTCTCTGTGTATCATACTCAAGATGTAAACACACAAATATGTGTAGAGTAACACTTCCTTTTGTTCTCTGTTTTGTGCCTAATTTTCGACATCCTATTCGCAGCTTTTGAACTCTGCTGAAGATTAGGATTATCTCCACTGCTCTAAATCTTTTCCTCAAGTAGAAACAGCCCATTCACAAATGATCACTATGAATACACAGTTCAGGCAGTATGTTCTTTGGTCCCACTGACACTTTTCCACGCCTTTGCTTCCTTTCATTTAGGACTTCCTTTACTACTGCAGATGACCCCAGTATTACAAATTTTACTCCGTCCCTCTTTTCCCCACACTATATTATTGGAACAGAACAACACAAAACTGTGACAACTGTCTAACAGAATCACTGATCCACTCCACTAAGGAAAACAAATCATTTGTTCCACAACAACTAAGATCTGCCCCAAGACCAACAAATCCACACACTACTCACAGTATTCTAGTGAGGGGGAATTATTTGGTCTGCCACTTATTATACCATGCAAAGCCCTAGAAGCAGTATTTAGCTGATGTAAAGAATGAACATCCACCATGACAGGATACAATAAGATATCTCTGTGTCATACTCTACAACTAGGGGCTCCACACTTAAAACCCCTTCCCTCTCATGTAAGACTGAATCAGCAAGGGACTGCTTAATATACTACATAAGGGGTATCTCATGATTTAAACTACTTTATCTAAAATTTAGTTGTACATAACTCAGAGGAAGTGAAACACCCATGAATTCCACAGATATTCTTCTGAAAATCTCAAAGCAAGGTATTTGACCTTAAAATGACAAAAGCTATTAAACAAGTTCTTTTTCTTCTGTGGAATGAAAATTTCAACGTTCCATGAAAAAGAATTCTTTACCAGAGTCTGATAAATTGTTCTTCTTTGCAGGCATTTCCTTCTCCTGGTTATTTAAAATGAAGTCTTCTTGAAAAACATGGAATAACTGTGTCTTCCGGCCATGCTAAGAAAGTAAAAACACATCCAAGCAGTGAACATTATGGAGTGTACTGCTTAAGATCACTCTCTAACATGGGAGCTTTCAACTTGATAAGTTATGCACATCAGTGAAAGATTTCTGATGAAGATGCACCTTCATTACTCACATTCTCTTCACTTACAGGCACTACTGAAAACAAGAGCAAGTATACGCCACAAGCAGTCTTTAAATACCTCATCTTTACCTGACAGAGAGCTGCAGGTATTGTGTTTACTATTAACCCTTTTTTAAAAAGCTAATTATGGTGAAAAATGAGTATAGGAGAAAAATCTTACAAGCTCTGTGATAGCATCCAGTTCAATGATACACCCTGGGCGAGCCGTAGATTGCTGACTTATGATGTTAAAAACTTCACCAACATACTTCTGTTTAAAAAGAGTCAGAGGGGTGGTCTTGTTAACTCAGTTTTGTGCATTTCTGTGATACAGCCTGCCATGCAGGTGCAATATCATTATGCAAATGTTACTAAAGCACTAAATATACACTGGTTGTGATTCAGTAAGAACACAGGTAACATTCCCCATTTCGAAAGAGCACATACGGTCTGGATGGCTGAAAACTGACAAGAATATCTGCAAAGCCCCACATTTAGCAATGCATTGTCCTTTCCCCAAGCTGCATTGTCATCTTAGCTTTTCCTTAGGATGTGTGTGCATGCACACAGGTATTATTCCTTGTAGTCCTTTCAGAGGTATTTCCCAATCAAACACTGGCCTGCCTCAATATGCCGAGTTTGAGATTAAATGATATGCAGTGGCTAAAAAAAGTTTTATCTTATCTGTTTTTACAAGCAGAATCACCTGTGAAATCCTCAGCAACCAGTTTAGTTACTAACATGTCTGAGCCTAGTGAGACTGAATGAAGTTGCAACATGCAAAAACTTGAGATGGCTTTTCACTTACAGAAATTTCTGGATTGGAGAGCTCACACAAAAGTTTCGTAGCATCTATTACAGCTTGATATAATTTCAAATGCTGTCCATCACTAGCCACAAAGCAGGCACTTGGAGAATTACAGTATGCACCTAAAAGGTAGGAAGGCAAAAAGAGCTCAACTATTCAAACCCTAACTTGCTTCCTTTTTTTTTTTTTTTCTGGACAAGAGGTAATTTTGAAGTTATGACAAAAAACAACGCAGCATAGAAAATATCTCCTGTTAACTTCTATTCACAAGCAAGAACTACAAAGTTTAATGCTGTGCTCAGCAACCAAATCAAAGTATTTAAAGGAAATGAGAATCCCGTTTGCAAACTAGAGCTAAATCTTCCTCAGCTTTTAAGTGTTCAACATGCTCTGAAGTATGCACTAGTATTTAAGAACTTTATTGCATAAGCTCCTAAAAAATCAAATACATAAAATAAGACAGAAAACCACAGCAAATCTTCACACAAGAATAAAGAATTTCCAAGTATCAGAAGCTTGCAAATTTGTGAAGGACCTATACTTAATATTTTTTCCATTACATTCAAGTATTTCTACATTATCTATTTAAAAGCATTAAAGGTTATTTACTTTTATTTTAAAACACTTCACAGATCAGGAAACAAAACTCACCAAGGCAATAGCTGGGTATAAGTGTGGGCAGCCATGCAACATTAGAAAAAGCTGAAACATGAAGAGAATTGATCCGGGCAAGTTCAGAAACTCCACCAGAAAAGGACAAAGGTCCAACAGGATCTACTCTCCAAAGAATAAGTTCACTGTAAACCGCATTGGGATCCTGGGATGTCATATCTGCATTGGCTCTACTCTGAAGTCTTACTGGTGACTCCTGAGACTTTAAAGAATCATTTGCCTGTACTGCATTCTCAACATCTGGTGAAATTAGAGCATTGTGATGTGAGGTTGTAAGCAGCAGTGGTAATACTGAGTGGCAAGCCAAGTCATTAAGATGAAAACGGTGACCACAATATCGGGATTTATGTGAAATACTGAGTACAGTTGAAAAAGCAGATTCCTCAGCAAAACTCACTAGCCACTGGTTCAATGACCCATCTGCATGTTTGGAAATCATCATAACATTAGGTGTGAAGATGCTTAGTTTTAAACTGTTAGTTGATTTACTGTGTCCAGAAGAGAAAAGCATAGATGAAGATCTTGTAAGGCCAGGAGGCTTTTGTTTGCCTTGTTGAATAGCTAAGTCAACATTTTTGGTACAAGCATACATCACTACACTTCTGCAAAGAGAGTTTGCGTCACCCGTTGGAAATGCAACAGGAATTCTCGAAACAAATGACACCTGGAATTTTAAGAAAGGAAGAGTAAGTATTAGTTATTGTTTCATCATACTTCTCCATGAGCAACACTGTATAATGCAGAAGAAATAATGTACCTGCACCTGGCGAAACATGCCAGGCTGGTATTCATCCAGCCAGTCCACATGCCACACCAGCAGTGAACCATCCATAGGATGTATACTGAATAGCATGTCAGCATTTTTACTCCATTCAGAGAGCAGAACTTCAATTTCATGATCAATAATAGCAGAAGATAAAGGAACAAGGCTTGAATCTGGAGTAGTTTTCTCATCGCTCAGTTCCTTCTTTTCTTGGTTTCCTTTTTGTTCATCCCCATTCTCATCAGCTTCTATTTCACAGATATATAAATATATATTACATTCAAACCCAGCAATATAACAAGTGGTGTTAATTCAGGCATTGGAGTACCTTTCAGGTCTTTTTTATAAGACAATCCTATGAGAGCCACTTTAAAATTAAAGAACTAATCTAAAAGAATGAAAATTATAACCAGAAATCCTCTAGTGGACTTCAATGTCTAATACATCAATATAGCTTATAATGCACCTTAATTTGAAATACTTTTTTTTTTCCACATTTTATACAAATCTTTGCACGCATACACAGAACATGAGCACCAAGCTCTAAAATATATAAATCAATTGAATATATTGTTACAGAGTAGAGCTATTTAAATGAAGTATATGTTAATATCTAAAAGAAAAATAAGTTAACTCAAAATATTGCACCTGCTTCCTTAATATTATCCCATGTCAAGTTGCCCACCTCTGACTTTACCTGAAGGAACATTATAAACTACTTTCTAAAATGAAAGCCACTTTTCTAAATGGCGTAAGTCTCTGTAACTTTTACCTTCTTCTGATCTGCCATCCATTTGATTAGATTCCTCAGTATTAGTCTCAGGAGAATGATGTTCAAAACTCCTTTTAAGTTGCTGCAAAAACACTTCCATGGATAAGGTAAAATGAAGTTCTTTATTGTTTAGCCAGTGCACAACAAAAGGTCCACTTTTTTCTTCATTTTCACCAAGACTCAAGGATGTGATAGAAGGGAGTAGAGGGATATCTATCAGAAAAAGATGTTGACATTTTTTAAAGCTACATAGTTTGGTCAAAAAAATCATTTTAGAAAAATTATTTTTAAGCAGAAATTCTGTCATAAAAAAAATACACAGTGTATTGCCACTTGCCATTCCTTTCACCAGCATGATCTGTTTTTAGTCACCACAATAGATGTTTCACAGAGCAGTTCCTTTTTATGCTTACCTTAAGATCACAGTAGGGCCCTGCAAGGTTTTATCTTCTTGATGTAACACTGCACATAGAGGTTAATTTACCTTGTCTTTTGCTACTACAGCTCAGTGTGAATCAAACAATTTAGGCATGATTTCCAACATTTAGTCCACAATGGATGCTGCAGTAGATATACACTGTAATCAAACACCATGGGTTTACACAAGCAAAAACTAATACAGTGACTAGACACCCTCTTTAACATCATCACAGAACCCCAGAATATCTAATTCTGACCGATTCTGTTATTTGACATTGCACTGTGATGGTAACCAGTGTCCCATGTTGCTGTGAAAAAACACAGCAGTAATCACAATGCGTGTGACAGAAGCAAGGATCAGACTGCTGCAGAGTAACGTCATCTAAATTACGCATGGCTAAAAGGCAGGTATATGATTTACTGAAATTTCCTCAAATAACTGATACAGCAACATGTTAAAAGCTCAACCAGCTTTGCCACCTCATTACTACCTAGAAAAGCTCATTCCTACCTAGAAACCTCCATCTATATTGTCATCTCCTTCTGCTCCCTATTTATGCAGCATTACTTAAATTCCATGTCCTGGGAGACAAACTACTTTTCACTCAAAATCTGTTGTTTTTAATCAAAGACAATAATAGTTTTAAATTACTCATCCTCCAATCTAGCCAAAAAAATTATAACTGAGAGATCACAGATAAAAGGACTACCAGGAGAACCAGCAGTTTTACTGTGGGAAGGGGATAAAGCAGGTGAAGGGGGCAAGAGAGGCACAGATCATTTAAGAAATAGAGTCTGTCTTCTTAAACAGGCCAATGCCAGTCTCAAAAACAGCATTATACATATGGATAGTAACAGATCTTGGAGGGAAAAATTCTGTTGACCTCTTTTTGCAACACAAAACTGAATGAGGTGAACTAAAAAGATAAATTTTCCAATAAGAAATCACTTTTTTTTTTTTCCATTCTCCTACCTCAAAACTACCAGTTTCTAACTGATGCTCAGCTCTGAACATTATCCCTGGTGAATTTCTATTTGCTTCATAAATCACAATCGCTCTTTCCAGAAAAACCCTAATGCCTTTGGATGGAAGAACTTTTTCTGAAATTACCTAGAGACAATTTTGTCGTAGTAACTACCATTTATTCCTTTCACTGAACTCCACCCAGGCTGAACATCTGTTGAAATAACACCATCATATAAAAGCAGGTCTCAAGGATTTTGTATACTATATGAAATTTTATATTTATTCTTATATATGACAGCATTATTCTTCAAAATGTGAAGTTGTTTTGGCCTTAAGTTTTTATCAACTACTTTAAAATGTAGTAAGGGTAAATTTTCAAGTGAGAGATCACAAACTGATTTGTTTTAAATTAAATGAAAGGAAATACAATTAGGTTTTCAGATTAAATCCAATTTCAAAAGGGTAAACTAAAAGGCCTACTTAGAAAATCTCATTAGACTAAGATACTTAAGGACTAGTCTGTAAGGAAGACCATACACTTCTTCAAATTAATATTTAGAATGTTAAAGTTACTTTAAAGAACAACCTGTTATCTTCCAGTCAACTGAGTTAAAGAACAAATGATCCAAAAGACAGTATTTGGACACAGATTAATACAGATAATATAAAAAGAATGTAAGACTGAAAAGGCCAAAGACAAGTTTTGAATAACTAGGATAATATTCTTCCAATCTTTCTCAAAATTATTTTTATTCTGCTTCTGTGAATTTGCTGTTAGGTGAATTTATATTACAAAGACTATTAAAAGCACAATCAAAGTTTATTTAGTTGCATTGGATAGTTTTGGCTAGGGTAGTCAATCTTCTTCACAGTGGCTGGAATGGGACTGTGTTTTGCATTTGCGCTGAACACAGGGTTGATAATATAGAGATGTTTTTGCTGGTTACTGCTGAGCAATGTTAGTGCTTATATAGACACAAGGCCTTTTTTCCTTACTGTACTCCCACGCTGGCAAGGAAGTTGAGGGTGCATGGGAAGTGAGGAGAGGACACAGTTGGAACAGATGACCAAGGGGATATTCCAGACCACATGACATCACACTCAGCACAAAAAGTGGGGGTAAGAAGGAGGAAGGAAGGATGTCAGGAGTGATGGTGTTTGTCTTCCCAAGTAGTCCTTAACACGTGACGGAGCCCTGCTATCCTGGAGATGGCTGAACACCTGCTTGCCCATGGGAAGCAGTGAAATAATTTCTTGTTTTGCTTTCCTTATTAAACTCTATCAAATCAGGAGTTTTCTGGCTTTCACCCTTCTGATTCTCTCCCCAGTCCTGCTGACAGGGGAGTGAGCAAGTGGCTGCTTGAGGCCTGGTGGCAGGCTGGGTTTGAAACACAGCACTACCTACTGTGTATAAAAATAATAAGAAAAAACTACATACAAAAAAAAAAAAAAGGAGGGTGTAAGATTATGTGCTAGCCACATGAAAAAGTTATCTAGCTCCTTGTGCAATCTGCAGATGAGAAAGTACAGAAGAAAAATACAAATCTCCAAGAAGTTTTGAAGAAATTTTCCCCTATGAAACTGGGTAGTAACATAAGTAATGACTGGAGACTTCTCCTACAGGATAGCACTGATGGTACAAGAGAAAACTGAAAGAAGTTTCTCTCTGGTAGGCTCGATGTGATTCTAGTCCTATCTGTTAAAATATGAACAAATGAACCAATACTAAAAATGCTGGAGGTTATTCCTGGAGGAGAAAGTGTTTACAGCTTTGCCTAGCACAGCAATTTTAAAGGAAACCACTTGTTCTTTACAATCATACCAAAGACTGTACAGTTACAAATATGAACTCATCATCAATGCCTTTAGATCAAAATTGGCCTTGCAAACAAGGATCAGTAGGAACAATTTTAAAATACTGTAAGGCAGAGCTTAACTAGTTTAAAGTAAGAATTACATAATATATTTGTTCTTTAAGTCTAGATATAGAAAACCAGGTACCAGTAGTAAAACCTTAATGAAAGCCCATTTAATACTGCATTTTTATTCAGTTTTGCAATAAGCAGATATGCACTTCATTTTCAGCATACACAAAGATTATAAAGACAGAAATATTAGTAACTGCAGATGAGTTTCCTCAATGCTTATCATGTTGTTTGAGTGCTAGACAGTACTAAAGTTTCTGGAATGCTAAATGAAGGTGTGTTTTGTTCTGTTCAGAGACAGAAAAGAGGTACTGGAACATGTGGTTATTTTTCATTTTATCAGTGCATTCCCAATATCACATACAATTCACAGTAAATTGTAGCTCCAGTTACAAATACTTATCTTATCCCATCTTAGACCACTATGAATCTCAGTTAAAAGATGACAAAATGAAAGACAGGAGAGAAAATTTATTCAAATAATTTCATTATGTAGAAGGTTCTTTCACATATAAATGAAACAAACATACCAGCAATTTTGCATGATCATGTAAATACTGTACAAATACATTTGTTAAGCTTCCACAGAGAACACATACCTGACAGAAATTGCAGTTCACTTTGTAGCAAGGATTGACCACTTTTCTTACCTGTGGCTGGGTTGATGCTGGCAGCAATATGGAAGTGACAAAGGGCATTTGCATGAGGAGGGATGTTTCTGTGAACTTCATGGGGATCTTGCTGATGCAGAGCATATCCAGTATGTGCTACAACAGCACCTGACCTCCTCCTTCCTCGTCGGAAGTGCCTCAGGTTTAACTGCATTAAGAATAAGGTGTCATTTTAATTCCTTTCAAAAAGAAAAAGCAGATTTCATCTGTAAGTGGTTTTCCAGAAACTACTGAATTGTATTTCTCAGTTTAAAAGCTAATTTAAAGAATTAGTGGAGTTTCTTGCAACATTGCGCTGTTTGGGTGGTGTCTGCAATAGAAAGATACCACTGCCTTCAGATTTACTTATGAAGGTCCATAAAACACCTTCACATAAGTAACTACTTCGTGTTCCAGCATGCAGACAATGTTCACACAGTTTTTACACTCGGAAAATATTATTGTGTTTCATAAACATATACCATGCTTATTCAGGATTCTGAACAAAACAGTAAATGTCAGTAGTCCCATTTCAGAGACTGAAAAATCGGATTCCAATATTGGATCTAATTAGATCAGTATTTCATAAGGGCCCAACGAGTTTAAAGGTCTTCCTCCTTTATGCAAGTATGTTTCCAAGGGAAAAAGTAGTATTAGATTTTTTAAGACTGACTTAGCTCAAGCCCATTGTGCTGTAGGCATCTATATAAACACATAAAGGTACACAAAGATACACAGTTTGTACTAAGGACAGTATTACACCCTTGTAATTCCTTTTCACTTGCTGTGCTTTGCGTCTTAACGCAGCATGCTAATGTAAAACAGTGTTTTCTCAATTCTCATATAATTGCTGTTTCTGACCTCTAATGTTGCCTCTTATTTTCAACACAGAACTGTCTCCAACTTTCCCTTTCTCTCCCATCTTTTGACTTTTGTTTTTTGCTCTGTTGTGCCTTTCAGCCTGTCATATTTTTCCTATATGTCTTATGTGCTAAGAAAGCACTGTAAGCATGCTAAACACGTAACTCCATTAAGATAAACGCATATAAGCCCTACATAACACTGCTTCTCCTTCTTCCTGATTCCCACTGGTTAGAAAACACTGTCAAGGATCATTTGCTTTAAAGTCTACAAGCAATCTGCTCTACTTGAGGACTACAGCAGAAAGGCTATTTTTCTTACCTCCATATGACCACTGTTTTTCCAACTGCAGAAGTCAGAGAACGTCCCACAACTTCAGAGGTAACAAGTGAGCCCCTACCACACATTTTAAGGCAGTATCACTCCTGTGTTTCACATACCCTAAATACAGCATGTGTTCCTTACTGTTCCTAGCCTTTTGAACTAGATACTGTAAAGCATTTTTCTTCAGTCACCAGAAGAAAATAGCCAGCTGGGACTTAAGAACAGCGTGTCTTCTAATGTGAGAAGTTCAGTAGGAGAGCTGTCAGCTTAGACTTCCCAAGGGAGATTTCAAAGAAACTCATCCTTTTATAGCATTTTATCCACTTCTCTGGTATGAAGGATTTCAGTTTATGATACAAGTCTGAGTTTATAATTACAAACCTGTCTAAAATTACATGTTTGTACAAGTGTTTATTCTCACTGTTCCATTTCAGTTCTTACCTCTAAAGCACTTTGCACTTTTTCTTTGCTTGAAATATTTCTCTTGAAGTTATTTGAAAAGTTCACAGCTTCACTCCAATTGCTGTATCCTCCACCATACAAGAGACTGTCATTGGGTAACAAAGTCTCTGCCCAGAGACGACAAACATTATCCTTACAGCAAGTCAGGAGTACATTGCAGACAGCACCACTAAAGAAAGAAAATTTAAGGTATGAAAAAGCTGCTTACTATTACATAGCAACAAAATAAACCAACAGTTCCAAGCCATTTTTGGAATTGCACCAAGGAACTTAAACATACTAATGAAAGAAAAACTTATCACTATATTCTTAAGAAAACAAATGATGTATCAAAGGCTTTCCTATCTGTTAAAGTATCTGACTATAAATTACCTCAAACTTCATCACACAACAGTGCAACAGCAAATCGTGAATTTCAATTTAAAGAATAACTCATACTTGTAACAGCAAAATTTATGTTTCTCCTTTTAAAGCTGTTCACATAAAAAGCTAGTAATATCCTAGATACCTGTTCTTAATTCCAGATCTTACCACTATCTGCCACTTAAAAAACTATACACAAAAGACAGAAACCAAGTCATACCAGGGACAGAACAGCCAACTGAAAGCTACAATTTTTTCTTAATTACTATTTTTCCAAATGCATTTGTGTTACATATATAGCCAAAAAATCCAACTACCCTCAACCAGACACTGGAAAAAGATTTCCAGTTCATTTAAGTTTACACTTTATCTAAGGCTCAAAAGATATACAGATCATCTAACTAGACTGTCAGCACAAAACTCCCTTAGGAATCACAGAGCAGATGGATTTTCAGAAGTGATTTAAGAACTAAAGTAATGGCTTTATGAAGAATCTTCTGCTTAAAGGGTGGTATAAAGGACAGCATAAACTTGCTCCACATAAAGGTATGCAAATTTGGTTACTATTTGGAATAATACAGCCGAAAAGTGGTTGCAGGGCACAGTTTGAGACTGGAATTACTGGTGGAAATTAGAGACAGGTCATTTTGAATCATCAGAACATACCCCCAGAAAAGCTCAAACGCAAGGTATCAGTTCCAAATTATTATTTTACTTGAATTTCCCTTTCTGACTTTCTAGTTCTTTTCCAGGTAAGAGGATGCTTACCTCTCAAGAACACACACAAACAGTATAAAATTAGTAACTGAAGTAAACCATACAATATGTGTGACTGTTGACTGGACAGCTGGGAAGACTGTATAATTCGGGGGATTTTTTGGGCAATTTATGAACTTCATGTTGTTAGAACTACTGACCGTGGCATGAATTTACTGGTCTTCCTCCATGAAAATGCATTCACTGACCGAGGATGAGCCAAATAAACAAATGAAAAATCGATTTCTTTTGCTTGGTTTTCAGGATTGATACCAGGTGGTGTTATGGCTGATCGCCAGCTCTCTGTGTTGTACCATACTTTCACAAGACAGTCATCCTGTGGAAAGGGGAAAAAAAAGGCAGTAAATAAAACTACTTTCCATAAGAGTGTTACGAACTTCAGGTACTTCCAGGTACGTCTCTTGATATTTCATTCTTCTTTAAAGTAAAATACTCTTCTGATCACAGAGAAAAAATTTCAGTCCAGTTTACAGAAACAAGTTCAGTAAATACAACTTCAAAACTTCATCTTAAAGAAAACACAGTAGCAGAGCTTCCATTTAACTTGCTCACCATTACTAACAGGATTTAATTTTGGTCCTACTCATTAGCTGCCAATTTTTAACCACAAAAATTCAAGCTGCATTAGCTTGAAATGGTATTAAAACGTTAATACAAGTAATCGTACCTTGGCAGCAAACAGTCAACCCCCCCCCCCCGGCACAAATTTAAGTGTTAGGAAAACACATAAAGGTCATAGATGACATGTCAAAAATTAGGCTCAGTACTGCTCGATCTGCTTTTGTCAGATACACATACAAATTGATTATGCCTTCAAGGACTAGATAAATTAATCTGAATCTAGATTCATGTTGTTGATCCGCTATTAAATATGAATGGCACTGAAATACTGTATCAAGCAATGACCCTACTGGGAGGAGGGGGAGTTCGTTTAGCTCACCAGCATTGCCCCTCATAAAAAATTAAATGAAGAAATAAAGATGTGTTTTAAATAAAGATGTGTTTTAAAGACTGTCCAGGCAGGTAACTGACTTAAGCATTTATGGTAAAAAATATGTTATTAATTTTCCAGCTTATTAATTTTTTTTACTTATTCAGTAATTTTGCTTCGCATGAGTTTATAATCTAAGGTAACACAACAGGACATAAGACATGCTGGTCAAAAATTCTGCAAGAGTATTACCCCTGCAGAAGCTACTTGCAGATTAATTAATTTTTCCATAATTCCATCAAGTCATAACATCAGAATCCATTAAAACTTGATTTATAAAATAAATACTAACTCCTACCCAACAAAAAAAGTGTAATACATATAGATTATATCGCTGACGATGACAACACACTTTTTTTTTTTTTTAATAAAACATGTACTCAGACAATTTTTGTAAGTAATAGTTATCTGAAACATGGTTGGAATGGTTCTTTCAGTCAGTAAATGACTAAAGGCACCATAGAACATAGAGCAACCAATGCACCATCCAAATAAGCAAAACAAAAATGCTTCTTTGTTACTATACAGAATATAACTTATTATCAAGAAAGTCTTAGTTTTTCACTTCGTATGTTGGAAGCTAGTTGACTGGAACATAGTTTCTCTAGAAAAAGAAATCTAGATTATTTTACAGATTTGTTGCACCTTTATCTCTTCTTTAATGACAGCAAATGCCTTAAAAGTTACTCTTTCATGCATCGAGCAAGCATGATGACCTGAAATGGCAAGTTTAAAGTAAAAAACAAACACCTACAACTAATCAAGATGTGCATTACTCATCTGTTCCTGATGCGCAGAAGTGAATCATGAAAATATGCACAACAACTACCTTTCAAAAGCAAGGTTCATTTGCAAACTGAACCATCCCTGAATCTTTGCTTTTCAAGCACATATTAAGGCACATTATGATCCAAACAGCAAAGTTCCACACTATATCAAACACTGTTCTAACCATTCTTTACATGTACACACTCATTTTTCATTCATGATTCCAAGGCAGACCAGACTAGATTGCAAAAATGTCTTTCATTCCTCAGTCTTGAAACTCATTCTGTCAAGTTACTACTGCTCAGGATTCTGTGACACTTAAACCAGGTTTTCACTAATCTCAGCAACTGCACTGTCCCAATTAATCTTACATACTAGCATTTTGTTTCCTTTCTACTCCGCAGTCTCTGCTAGGTTCTGTGGTTGGCAGCACGAACTCAATGCCTACCTTCATCTATTAATCTGTGCTAAAACTCCTTATACTATCAAGTTTTCAGCTACGTTTTTCAAAACAGTACCTGAAACCAGTATGTTTGTTCCACAATCTACTTCGATAATTCCATAAATTCTAACAAGATGGATATGGACATTCTTATTCTAACTTTTTGACCAATGTCAGTGTGACTCTCCTCTCAAATAAAGACAATAGTATTATTTGCAGAATAATCTCATTCAAATTCCTTAACAAGTAATATAAATTCTCGCATGTATTTGTCATATTTGTTCACTTATCCTACACGTGATCTTGATTTTTTTTTTTCTGCTTCGACTGGTTAGGACATTATTCTCTTACAAAACCTGAGTAACAAGTTTTGGAGTATAAATAAAGATTAGTTTGTTTCAGGAAGAGGAAAGACAAGACTGACTTTCTGCATTAATTTTTTCTGCTTATTTTCCCAAGGGGTTTTGCTTTTGCTGTTAAATTGCCCAGTGCTGCACACAGAAGTAATCTGTGCGACTGGTCTCAAACACTGACATTAATGATGTGTGAATACACCTACGGAGGGGAACGTGAATTCTCTTCTGTGACAACAAGTAGGCATCCAGTCATGTCTGGACAAAAACCATATGAGAGAGCTCTTTTTTATTAATGGTGTCACAGTAATAGTGAAATCCTGAATGTATTTCATCACTAGAAGGATATCCAGCAGAGATCTTATCCACAGATTTCTCCCATTCCCCAGATCTTCTTTTTCTGATGTCTTATAATTTGGTACCAATTAAAAATGGGTATTTTAAAATAGTGAGCAGTGAATATTTAGTGCGTTGCTTCCTTACTTCAAACTGCTATTCTCCCAACTTACTGTTTACAAAAACCTAAAGATGCATAGACAGATATGCCAAAAATAGAAAAAAATAATTTTTTAATTAAATAGTTGCCTTTTATTTTACATATTTTTTGTTTGTTTGCTTCAATAGCTTATCTGAATTGGTACAATACTATTAGGGGAAAAAAAAGCTTACCTTTCCAGCAGTAGCAAAAAATTCCCCATCTGGTGAGAATTTCATTAAACAAACTTGAGAAGCAGTTCTACGACAAAAAGAAAAAAAAGAGAAAAAAATTTAAAAACTTTTTTAGAATTTTAAACAGGTTTTTTTTGCCTTGAATTTAGGAAAGTCATTTAACTCTTAAATACAAGTGTATACTGTGTTTTGTGAAACAACCAAGTTTTAACAAAATTTCAAAAGGACTAGAAGGTAAACTCATGTGCAACATCTTGTGGTCACACAAGAAAACCTGAGGGTGCTACAGTATCCAATATTCAAAAATATCATAAAAGAAAAACAGCTGCTAAGAAATGAGACTGTTCTACTTCTACTTTGCAATCATTTGGATTTCAAACTGGTGTCTCTTGTCCCATATTATCTTCCAACTTATCTGAAAGAGAGCTCATACTTCCTATAATTACAACTGCAGAAACCAAAAAGGTATTAAAAGAATAATGAAGTAGTATATGAAAGCAGTTTTTACAGGAATGGTCAGAGTGATGTAAGATGCCACATATTCTAAACCTAATTATGTGGCTCGTTTCTGTAGTGTTTTACTTTAATTGGAAGTACTAATAAATGAAGTCCTTTTCTAGGTTTGGAAGCACTGAGCTATTGCTTAAGTGACAGGCTTGTTAACGGCAATAAGAACATACAGGAATTTAATTGTGCAGCACAGATACAATGTACATTTTCATCTAGATTTTATTAGATACCTATATCAAGTTGTTGAGGCTTAATTTTCAGGAAGGATTTAGGTGGCCAACAGGTCAACAAAAGCATAATGCATTTACTGTGTGCAGTAACAACAGCAAGGCAATTACAAGAGCCACGTATCAAAGAAACCCACTCAGGTTTAAGTACGAAGACATCTGGGTATGTTTCCTTTAGACACTAAAAATTATTCCGGTAGTAACACAAAATCACTGTCTTGCAAACTTGCCCTTAAGAAAAACCTATTCTAAATCTAACTGCAGTAAAAATGCCAGAAAACATACAGGCATAAAAGGTGAATAGAGAAGGCAAGTTATGCTGACCCTTGCCAGAACGTACCAGTTCAAAGAAGAAAACACTCAGCTCTGTCTCCAGTAAAAAGTTTTAAAGAGGAAAACAGGTGGAGAGCTAAGATGACTTCTGTAAGTCTTCATACTTGACACAAATGCAAAATATATTATAGAAAAGACAGAGGAAAAGCGCTACCTTTGTATGATCTTGACTACTGGTACCACAACACCAGATTCTAAAGCCATACTCCACAGCATTCCACCTACAGGCTGACTTCTCCCCTTATTAGGATGAGAGATGAGCAACCAAAGGTGTCAAAATAAACAGAGTAAATCTTCAACTTATTATGTTTAGAAAGTTCATCATACACGAAGAGAAATTTTTCAGTTGTCATTTGGATGATCTTGGGATTTTAAACACATCCTTGATAAAAGTTCAACTACAGAGAAAAAGGAACAACTGAAGGATTAAAAAAAGATGTTCTAGTTCATCCAGAGAACTGCCCAAGCAACGCTAAAAGCTTCATGAAGCATAACCTCAGGTAAGCCCGTCCAGCAGCCATCTTGGCAAACTTATTTAGGAGACTGCCAAGTGAATAGTGCTCCCAAGCAAACAGTGCACCCAAGACACTAGAAAAGTCCTCTTATAGCAGGAAGGACCATCATTTAAACTGTATTATAAACTGAAGCACTACACTAAAACTGTTCTAAATGTACTAATAATTCACAGACGCAAATATTAAAATCAACATGAATACAAGAGCATTCACAGACACAGTAAACCAGAATACATCAACCTTGCCACGACTGTTCCAAATAGCCAGAATAAACACAGAAAAAGTAAAAGGTGTGTGAAAGGTGGGAGATGTTACACAGAACACAGAAGAAAGCTTCTTTTCATTAGTCCTGCAAGTACAATAATTTTCAACTGTGCAGCTTTCACCTTACTTTTTGTACAAGAACAAGGTCTACTGGGACAGCTTCAATACTAAGCCTCCCCTCAGTATTTTACCAGTGTTCAATATAACTGAAAAACTGCTTAAGAACATGAACTCCCCCAAAACCTATTACAATTGATCTTGTAAGAAGAAACAAACATCACATAGTCAAGGAAAACATGATTAAAGTTTATCGCACATCAGTAACATTTATCAAATAACTATGCAATATAATTTCACTAAACTACATTAGGTATTTTATCTGAAAGGTATGAATAAGCAAGAAAACAGGAATTGCTTATTTGTAAATGTATTTCTTACTTGCATTGCCAGATACATCTCCACTCCCCAAGTCCAATATGTGTCCTTTCCGTACTGTCATTGTCAGAAGGGTTTTCCAAAGGAACATTTGACCAAAGTTGAAGACAACTGGAACCAGTCAAGAGGCGAGTACCTAAAACAAATATTTATAACAATCTAACTCCAAAAAAAGCACGAAGATATAGACTTCTTTAGAGAGAAAGAGGAAAAAAAGGTTTAGCAAAGTTGAAACTGTAGAACAAATATGGCAGATACACCTTTTCTAGATTTTTTTGGCAGATTTGAGCATTTACAGTTCAAACTGTGAAAATTAATAAAATTTTAGCAATTCCCTAAAAGAAAGACCTACTGTAGACACTCCTCTTTCTCAACAAACACTACCATTTAATTCATGGTTATAAACATTAAAAATGGCTGAGACAAGAATAATCAAGTCAAACCATATAGATGCACTTGGTATTTTTGTTTTCCTATAAGTGACAAAGGGTAGATTTCACTCCACTTGGTGTTCTCCATCATGTTAAGACAAAACAAAAATCTTTTCCTTGTCCCTTAAAGAATGGTAAAACTTATATAAGAAACTAGTATCAAATAGAAAGATGTTTCTTTTATTCTATTCCTACCTGTGGGATCCCATGTTAGATTATGTACTATGGTTTCCAGTGTGATCTGAGCACTCTTCTGCCACTGATAATGTAGCACCTGAAATTGTAAGCATTCACAAACATGAGCATGAAAACACTTCCTTCTTTTTATAATAGAAATAGAGTATCTTCACTGCATTCTCCAAATTTATGGATGTTTAAAGTAAGTTACTGCTTATCTAGTAAAAATTCATTTGTTCTTTGAAACAAAATATCTTTTCACAAATATGACCATACATATAGAAGCTTTTAACTTCATATTTCAAAAATACAGATTGAAAAATATTCCATACATAATCACCAGAAGGGAAGTGCAATTTGGAACAAATAAAAGATATATAAAAAATGAAACACAGTAAATGTGCCTGGTGTTTGATATCCATGCCACTGTTGATACTGGAGGGTTTCAAAAAGGTTAGGATAACATACAGGATACTTCCTTCCCCTCTTTTTAAATATACAATAGGACAGTCAATTATCTTTAGTTTTTAGTTCACTCACTGGAACAAATTGAGAATTAAATTCATCTGGTCTGTTTCCATAGCAGACTGCAAAGATTTGATGCCATCAATCACAGAAGAAACTGAACACATTATTTGAAATTATATTGAGTAAACATGTTTTTCTTTTAATTCTCAAAGACAGACTTTTTTAAAGTAATTAACCCCCATCCCAAAAATATCACATCAAATAGATGTGAAAGTTAAAATACAACAACTCAATCTCTCAGAAGTTTGGTACAAAACAGAAAAGAAGCATCTGCTGATAAGGATCTAAATGAAACATTTCTGAGCCTAGTTTTTCTTTCTTTCTTTCTTTCTTTTTTCATTTAAGAACCTGAACATTCTGGTAAATGTAAGACAGACACAATTTTACAATAACCTGGAACAATATGCTGGAAACTACTGCAGAGAGGCTAACTGAAAGAATGAAGTAACAGAATATTTCTTCAATTATAAGCATGTGAAAGCAAATCATGGATGATGAGTGCTTCCTCTGCTGCCTACAGTTACTACACTAACTTTGAAGTTTAAGCTAAGTGTACTGTTTACCAGTCTAGAAAAACATTCAGGATGGATTCAATGGTTCCAGTGGTTCCAAATATGAGAGCAGTACACCTAAAACGTTCATATGAGCTTAGGAACTCACATTTTACCATTATTTTATTCCACTGCTTTTCAGTGATGTAAATTATTATTTATATATTCAATGCCAGTTATTTAATTAATATATAATATACCACAAACTTATAACTACACCAAGAATCACATGACTGAGTTTGTTAGTACAAAGAAGGCAATCCACTAGATGGTCATATAAGCAATTTGTTAATACAAATGGAGAGACCAAATCCATGAAGACGGAGACAGAAGCTCCTCGAGCAACTGCAAGTCAAAGTACTCATATAATCAAACTGACTTTAATTAGAATCTAACACTTATAACTATATGAGTATTACCCTTCATGTAAGAAGCACAGTTAAATAACTTGCTCTATACATGTTATTACTCAGAAATTAAGATTCTGTATGTTAATCACTAAATCACTAAGAGAATAAATATTGTTCTTATTCAGCATTCTAACACTGAAATATAAGCATTCAGTCAGATATTCTAAAAAAGCCATAGATTTTTAAACTATTATAGATTTGGCCAAAAGCAGATAGTTTCATAAGCAAAAATTAAAGTAACAAATGTAAAACACATCAAAAAGGTTCAAAAAGGAATTCCTATTGTAATGGCTATACTATTTGCAGAACAGGACTGTATGTCTTTTTGAGTTCTGGAATACTTCAGTTATGAACTGCAGGGTTACATAAGTAAGTACTATGAAGCAATGCAGTAAAACCTTCCTTCTTAAAACTATTTCAAATAACAGGGCTCTGTTCTTATCCCACCATTTTCACTTCCCAAGAACCACCTTATTTCTCAATTTTATTCTAACATTAAAAGAACATATAAAAAAAAAAAAACCTTCAACTTTAAAGCAAACCAGAAAAATGAGACAGGCTTTAAAATTGCTCAAACAAATCAAGGAGTGATGAAATACTTACATTATGATGACTGCTGCTCTGCTTCAAGAGGTTGACTGGTTCAAAGATACAAATCACCTTTCCGTAAGAAGCTGCAATCTAAAGCAATTTATATTGAGATGTATATAAACACATACAGAAGAAACAAACTACTGAACAAGAATAAAATGCAAATGGTTGATTTTACTTTTAACCCTCCTTGTAGGCAAATTTGAAGCTCATATCCATATTTCCTTTTGATAACAGAAAAAGGACATCTAGTAAAAATCATGAACTGGTGTTGATGATAAAAATATAATCCTTACTCATTAATCGTGATGAACTATGAGACTATTGGTGGACATGAGATTTTCTTTTAAAAAATTCAGATTATTAGCAATATTCTTTCCATACTGAATTACATAAACACTCAAAAGTCTGAAGAGTTCACCTTCTCAGACACAGAACCAATAGTGGTTCAGGATGCTTTTATGCACTTCCCTAGCATTACAACATGCTGCCTCACAGAAAGTTAATTCAGAAGACCGAAACTACACAAGCAAAACACTCAATGCAGAGAACTGCAAACATAACTACTACTACAGGCTAACAAAAAATACTGCCAAAAAAGTTGCAATAAGGTCAGTTTTTATTGGTAGTTCAAAGTTTTAGCTCATCAGTGGTTACCAGCCACCCCAAAATTGCATCAGGACAAAAGAGTATTTGATCACAAGATATCTATATAAAAGCAAGCATAAAAGACTTGTTAGGAAAAGCCAAAACAAGACAAATGTACATTGAAGACCTCAGGCAGAGAGCCTGCGTGTGTTGTCACAAGGAAATGCTGCCTAAAACTACCTGAAATACAGATTTACAAAAATTAAGGAGTTTGCCTACGTCATGCATAATGGACATCCTGCATTCTGAAATGGTGCTTGCTGTTAAAAGAACATCTACAGTTATGATATACTGTAATAGTAAATTTCCTATTTCTGTAAAATTCAGACTTAGAAAGTATTCATAGTTTTCTTTTGAAAACAATAAACAGAGTCATATATCAACCACAAAGAGCTTTTAAAGAAAGTACTAAACTTTCATACGCATCATTATTTACAGATCCTTTAGATACAGATGTACATGATCTGTACAGAGGTATAGATTGATTCAAATCCTAAAATCCATAGATTCATAGCTTCAAGAGAAACACTCTGCATTAAAAGAGGAGATAGTTGAATAAATTTCTATCCTACTAATAACCCAAACATCAGCCTGACCCAAAAACGCCAAGAATAATTTTGTCACATTTGCAAGGAAAAAGTTTCTTCAGGCATTTTCCATCGCAGACTAGTATATGCCTTCCCTTATTCTCTTTAACTATCTCACTTACTCTTTTATTCTCTAATAACTCCATTCCACACCCAACAGCAAATGCGGACACTTTTTCCAATTTATTGTTTAGTGGGTTTTTAAGACAAATGAACCTTAGCATTCCAAAATGCTAAATATACAGTGTCTAGAGCAACTGCTACCCACTTAAACTTTACATAGGCTTCAATAATGATACAGTCACTCGGCCTAGTCCTCACTTGAGATGTTGCCAAAAGGAATAATTACAACATTGTGAAGAATTTCCCAAACTACTATAATAATCACTCAGACACCAAACAAAGGTCCAAAGTAGTCCCAATTTGTGCTATTAGAAATGAGATATGCAAGGAAGTGTTACTGAGTTGTAAGGCACTACAGTCATTCCTAATGATATGAACAGTGGGACTGAGTGTACCCTCAGCAAGTCTGAAGACCAACCACATCAAGCCGTGTGGTGGAGTTGACACACTGGAGGAAGGGAAGGGATGTCATCCAGAGGGACCATGACAGACTTCAGGAGGGATCCCACGTGAACCTCATCTAGCTCAACAAGACCAAGTGCAAGGTCCTGCACCTCAGACTATCAACACAGACTAAGGAAATTAAGGGAGCATCCATGTGGAAATGAACTGGGTGATACTGGTGGACAAAAAATCGTACATGAGGCAGCAACATGGCTTTGTTGCCCAGAAAGTGAATCACGTCCTGGGCTACATCAAAAGAATGTGGCCAGTAGAGTGAGGCAGGTGATAGTCTTTGCTTTAGTGAGATACCACCTGGATACCACATCCAGTGTCCCCAGCCCAGGAAGAAATGGATATGCTGAAGCAGATCCAGAAAATGAACACAAAAGTAGTCAGAGAGCTGGAGTACTTCTCCTCTGAAGACAGGAGGCTGTGAGTGCTGCAGTTATCCAACACTTTGTTTAGTACACCAAAGAGAAAGCTGTGTATCAGTACTGATGAAGAAGGTGTAAGAAGAAATTCCAACCTTACAACAGTGAACAGGAAATGCACTGATCATTCTGGACAATAAGCAAATTCCTAGCCAATTAGTGCTTAGCACTTCAGCACTCTGCAAACACATCTGGTTTGCTGACAGCAAACAATACAGACTTGCAGAATCCAAATGACCTCATAGGTCTACTGAACAAACAAAAAAATTCTGAAGCTTAGTAAGCCTTATAGTTTGATATAGTCACATGTGTTAATTTACAATTCAATAACAGTTTGTCCTTTAAATGCATAAATAACTCGTATCATGCAGTCAAGATGACCTTGCAAATTTATAGAAATATTTTTTAAGATTAACTGCGATGTGTGATCTTCATGTGTATTTCACCATCTCTTAATACGTGCCCACTGAACTCAAAAACCAAGTTTCTAGTTAACAGTAGCCAGTGGAAAACACCAGGCAAACTTTATGGCTATGAGGTACTAGAGACACAGAGAACATTTTCCTAATTTTCATTTATGTTCCTTCACTACCACTGCAAGAGTTCATCACTCAACCGCCAAAAAGCAGGAACAGGGAGTGGCTGGGGACTCATTAGCATAGACTTTACAAGTAAACATGAACTAGTTTCCATCAAAGGTCTTGCCTCAAGATGGACACCATCACCTAATCAAAACTCCCATGAACTCATAAGGCTTGTAGTAATGTGAAGAAACGTTATCTCCTCACCAGGAGAGGCTTAACGAAATAAAAAAGGCAGACAACCCCTCTTATATGAGCAAATACTTACCCAGACACTTCAGACCAGTTCCTACTGAATTGCTCAATACTTAATCCCACTGACATCCCAATGGACAGAACTACTTGGTTACCTCTTTTTTACTTTGACAGAAAAATTAGGAAAGAGCTCTGTTAAATGGACTTGAAACCCAATACTGCCTAAAATACAACATTTCTGATGAAGTTTACCTACATTAGAAAAAGAAAAGCTAAGAATTCAAGAAAGCAAATGCTGTCCAATAGCATTGTTAAGCCTTTACAAATTGCTTGGAATAGATGTCATTTTTCTGGGTGATCTGAAAGTGATTTTTGTGGAAGTACTCATCTGCTGCCAGCCATTAACATGTCAAAGCACGTCAATGACATGCCCATTAGTGCAAAACCATAGTGAATAAATTACCTTTGCTTCCAACTCAGTCCAACTTCCAATTCTTGCCGTGTCCTCTATGCAGCCCTACATCTATGGCCTTTGGTGCAGTCCTACTTATCTCCTACAATCTCATATCCATTTCACATTCATTGTGCTGCTTACTACAAGACATAAAGCAATCAGCCATTTTACTACTCCCTGTAAGGTATTTGCCTCGCCTTGCAAGACTACACACTCCTGAGATGGTGCTTAACACTACATTGTTAGAACACTATCAGAAATACTGCTCTACATACCTTCCCCTGTTGCATTGAGCAGTCCACACATCCCACTTGAATGTTTCCATGTTTTGCTCCAGGGATTATCTGTAATCTTTCAAAGTCAGTCCCCAGTACCACAATATCACATCCTGATGCATATGCCTAAAAAAAAAATAAATAAATAAGTTCAAAAACCAAACAAGAATAAAGCTTCAGCTACTTAAAGCATATCAGTGAAGTATGAAACAGAATAGTCCACATAACCTCTCCATGTAAAACACAATACTGTCTGAAGTACAGAAGTATTTACAGAGATAACTGATGTCTAGTTTAAAATCAAGCCATAGCAGTGGCAAAGGCCTCTTTCTCCATGCTTAGAAGTACATCATAACACTCGTATAACAAGCAAACAGGGGTTACAGATAGAAAGGGAAAAAAAAAAAAAAAGACAGGAGTTATGAAAACTTTTAGAAGAAAAAGTTCAAGCCCTGGAAGTTAAAAACCTCTCAAAAGTTTCTGTCTCCAGTGTAAGAAATATATTACTTTTTCTGACTTCGCAAGAACTTCATAGACTTACTCTACTTCTCATATCTGATTCTCTCCATTTCTAACTTCAGAAGCAAACCTGAAATCACACAGCGTCAGACCCCCACAATCATTGAAGAGAAACAAAGAATGGTTTGGCTTGGAAGAGACCTTAAAGATCATCTAGTTCCAACCTCCCTTTCATGGGCAGGAACACCTTTCACTACACTAGGTCATTCAGAGACCCACCCAAAAAGGTCTTCAACACTTCCAGGGATGGGCATCCATCTCCTGGACAACCTATTCTAGTGCCTCATCACCCTCACAGCAAAGAATTTCTTCTTAATATCTAATTTAAACCTACTCTCTTTTAGTCTGAAGCCATTCCCCCTTATCCTGTCACTACATGTCCTAGTAAATAGCCTCTCTCCGTCTTTCTTGTAGGCTCCCTTCAGGAACTGGAAGGTCACTTGCAGTAAGGTCACTCTGAAGCTGAACAATTCCAATTCTTTTAGCCTTTCCTCATAGAAGAGGAGGACTCTATCCCTGTAGTCATCTCAGTGTTTCTCCTCTGGACTTGCTCGAACAGGTCAATGTCCTTCCTGTACTGGGCATCCCAGAACTGAAACCAGTATTCCAAGTGGGGTCTCAGCAGAGCAGAGTAGAGGGGTAGAATCACCTCCCTCGCCCTGCTGGCCACACTGCTTTTGATGCAGCCCAGGACACAGCTGGCTTTCTCAGCTGCAAGGGAACATCGCAGGGTCATATCCATCTTCTCCTCCAGCAGCACCCCCAAGTCCTTCTCGGCAGGGCTGCTCTTGATCTGTTCACCCCCAAGCCTCTATTGATACTGGTGATTGCCCCAGCTGAGGTGCACTACATTGCAGTTGAGTCTTGTAGTAACGCACCACTAACAGCAATCCTGAAATTCATAAACTAACCATTTTAAGGGGATCAAGAACTCAATCAGTTTTAGCATATAAAAACAGTCCTGAGTACACTTGGCATTTTGCACTGAAAGAATGCTACAGTAACTCTCAAACACTATACACTGGAGTCTT
The DNA here is from genome assembly GCF_003031625.1 of Empidonax traillii. NCBI lineage: Eukaryota > Metazoa > Chordata > Aves > Passeriformes > Tyrannidae > Empidonax > Empidonax traillii. Next base: position 387,764 of record NW_020955200.1, read on the forward strand.
CAGGCATTGGTATATTCATCAATGTATCAGGAACAAGGACTTAAAACAATGTGGTAGAATATGCAGAGTTGGAAGGGACACATAAGAATCATCAAAGTCCAGTTCCTGGCCCTGCACAGGACCTCACCAAGGGTCATACCATGTGCCAGAGAGGGTTGTCCAAACACTTCTTGAACTCTGTCAGGCTTAGTGGCCGTTTCTCTGGGGAGCCTGTTCCAGTGCCCAAACACCCTCTGGGTGAACAGTGTGCTCTTAATATCCAACCCAACACCTCCCCCAACACAGCTTCCCACCATTTTTTGGGGTACTGTCACTGGTCACCACACCAAAGAGATCAGTGCCTGCCCCTCCTCTTCCCCTTACAAGGAAGTTGTAGACTGCAATGAAGTCCCCCCTCAGTCTCCTCTGGGAGCAACCCAGGCTAGCTCCTGCTAAATTGGGCTGTGATGGACAACAGTAGCTTAAGGAGGTATGCAAGAGGTATTCTAGACTTGCTGTTGCCCAAAAATGTCCCCTTCGTGAACACACGCTAAGAGCTATGGCTCTCCCTCTCTTTTTCTATGTTGAACCATTGCTATTATTTTATTCTTAATAGTAATTTCTCACCCAAATTCGTGTGTTTGTCAAATTGGGGATGAACTTTCTGATGACAAGTCAGGGAATATATTCTCATTCTAGTAGTTCTCAGTTCTAACAATTTATTTTAAGTTTGTTAGAAGGTGGGGGTGAGAGGAGTGGCCTTTCAAAATCCTATTTCTGAAAGAAAAATACAATCATTCACCCTTATGTTCTGGTATTTCTCCATATTATCTAAAAAAATGTATATTCTGGGAAAAAAAAATAATCACTTCTGACATCAGTCTATTCAGAGGGATTAGATAATTTTTGGTCACATTGGTTTCCCAATGCCCAATAAGTCGCAGAATCATTGACTAGCTCCTAAGCCTGTACAGCTGATTTGTTCCCAAAGAGGTAGAAAGAAAAATAAAAGGTCTTTTCAAAGAGCTTCCAAATATAACTACAGCCAAGTAGAAGGATGATGACTTGGAGGTTATTTTTGATGTTTAGTTAATGTTTGCCTGCAGGAGAACCACAATTTCAAAGACAAAAGGCAAAGGATGCAGAGGATAAGGACATTACATACTACAATGAAAAGAGGTGTCTGAATAAGAAGGTTACTAAGTTGTCTGGCAAATGAAACCTGCAACGGCTCCCTTTCCTACTGCTGCCCACCATTCCCATTATATCTCACACTGACCAGACAGTTTAGGAGGGAAGCTTGAGTATCCCCTCGTTACAAGGTGTCCTTGCTTTGGTTCTTTGCTGTCCCCTCTGCAACTCAACTATTAGACTGTACCTGTGCAGAGATGGCTGCACAAGAGAACGTCACATCCTCTTACACATTCACTGGATCTCAGACTGCAGCTTTGAAAGATGTTTCTAAGCAGTAGTATCCCATAAAGACATTTCTCTAAACCAAGTCCACAAAATTAACTGCTGGGCTAACTTTACTCTTTTTTTTTTTTTTTCCCCACTATGGAATTGTATGGGTCATTTTAACTTAATATAAAATGGAAGACTATACTGAGGCGTAAGGAATAACTTCCATAATCTAACAGTCTCTCTGAGGTAAGAAAAATTAATTCTGCCTACCAGTCACTTCATCTAATTTTTACAGCAATACTTATCCACGACAGCTCACGTCACTCATTTTCATTTTGACAGAAGCTAATGTTTTTCTATAAGCTCTGGAACTGAGAAAAAAAGGTAATTCTAGTCTTCTATTATGCATGGGGTAAGAAGCAATTCTAAAGTATAAGAATTTCTTTTACACATACTTTTGTGCACATTACTTGGCCTCTGGTGGCACGGTGGGGCACAAAAAGTGCCATACAGTTGAACAAGGAAAGAGTTCCCAAATACGTATTTTAAAACCTAGTAATAATATTAAAACCTCCAGATGACTTTTCGAAACAAGTAGAGCCTCCATATCTGATGTTGGCAAACCATAAAAGCCTTTCACCTTAAGAATGCCCTAGAACATTTACAAGAAAGTTGTCTTTGCACAATGAGACAAGCAGATAATGTGATATTATCATGTTCTTGGAATGTTTATTAAACAATGCCTTGTTCTTCTGTTACACAAATAAACAAGATAGAACCAGTTCAAGCTGCATGACCATGGATCTCACTGCTGACATAACAAAACAAGCCTGAAATAAGGGAGTGAGAGATGTTTCAGGCCTGTGAAAATCAACGTGATTTTGCATTGCAGTATTGGGGTTTCATTGCAGTATTGGGTTTTCACACAAATTCTACCCATTCCTTTAATCCAATGTCAGCTCTTATTTCTAAATAATAATTTCTTAGAAGATTAACAGATACTGTGAAAATAACAGTGCTTTAAAAGCATAGAGTTTTAACAGACAATAGTATGGACAATTATATGAACTATTCTGATTTCTTTCTAAAGTGAAAGCCTGATATACACAACTCAAAATCCAAAACTAGTACTGGGAACTCTCAACAGAAGGAAAGTAAATAAGCAAGGGTCTTGACCTCTTACATGGCACAGCATCTCTAAAGCAATTATTTCCCTTACACACAACCTTCTTGATATATTTCTTCTATGCACTGACAAAGAAGTTTTTGCTGTAGTTTCTGCTACAGTTACATAAGGACTGACACATTACATTGTGTCTCTTACAGGAAGGGCACAAGGGCACAAGTACACCTAATTACTAGCTATTATCCATGGGTGAATGAAGCAGTATGTGCGTGCACACATACATATTTATAAAGCAATATATGTATATATATATATCAACCCATGCAAATACATGGGGGATGAACATACAGATTACAAATATAATGCACAACTCAGCAGAAGTCAAGACAAAAATTAAAGGCAAATAAATCTATGAAGAGGCAATACCGAAATAATGGCTGTATTTTTTTCCTTTGCACAGAAGGGTCAAAATCGAAACCCATAGCCACTGTGAATTACTCTTTTCTATTCTGGTGTGGTCTCTCTCCATCCCCTTTTTTGCATCAAAACTTACATTAGCCTAAGTGTTCAATTTTAAATTTTATGTAAAATAAATAAATAAATTCTTTTGTTAAGATGCTTAACTAAATTTTAAGAACTATTCTTTCACCATGTTTGGGAAAAAAAAACCAACTTCCTAAGCTATGATATACTTTATTACAGTATATATAAGTAGCAAATTGATTGGCCATGCACTTAGAATCATGTCTAACTGAAACTCCACTTTGAACAGATGCGTAAAGAAATTTTATCCCCTCCCTTTTTTTTAAATATTAATTCAGTTAGGAAGACAATAAATTTTTCAAGTCCAGAACAGCTTAACTAGAATATTATTAAAAAAAAGTCTCAAAACGGTTTCCTTCCCTTGACTATATCTCAGTCAAGAAGCAGGTGTAAACAGTGTAATTCCTTAACTGAGTCTTACTATCACTCAGTTAATTTTCTGGACTATAGATATTTGCAAAATTCTAAATACAAATATTAAGTATTTTCTAGACACACAGGTAACAATTTCATTGAGTCACAAAATCTACTTTTATTTATCAAAAAGGTTTGCAAAACAGGAAGTCTTTATACCTCAAAAAAACTCAGTCTTGACCAAGCTATCCTGACATGGTCTTGATGAAGCTATCAATGCCCCTGCCCGCCCCCTCGAAATTTTCAAGTGCTTTTCAACTTTAAATGTTAAGTTCATAGTTTTAACAATCTTGCAGAGCAAGTCTCAAGTCCAGAATTAATTTAATCTCACACAGAAAGGAAACGTGTCAAGAAAGTATTTTGGTCCCATTAAAATAATCCATGTAATTAATCCTTCTTTCACAGATTTTTACCCCTACAAACAACCGCTCTTTCATGACTTTCGTTACCAGTCTTAAGACTTGTACTTGTAAAGCTGCTATTGCTCATAGTGATTTTTTCCCCCCATTTTCTGCAACTTGGAAAAAAAACCACAAAAAAACAAACAAAAAACCAACCAACAACAACAAAAAACAAACAAACAAACAAAAAACAGAAAAATATTACAGAAACAGAAATTAATAAGTAAAAATGCACAAAGCCAACGAATCACAAAAGTGGTATCAGTGCTCGTTAACAATAATTTAAATACAACTTCAGTAATAACTAGTTCAGAAGAATCCTATGTGATGAACTACACGAACTTTTTAAACTTTTATACAAATATTTCAGATCTGAAACAAATAAACTAAGCAGCATGTCTTCCACCATGGACAACTACATGGAAAATAAAACAATTTCAATTTCAGGAAGAGGATATAAAGAATAAAAAGTTAAATTCTCACATCTGAGGGTCAAGGTCTCATTCAGTTAGTGTCATGTGTTACCACCGCCTACTCTCTACAGATAAACAACATGCATGCTTCTTAAGATAACTTAATGATTATGAGTCTTTTTCTATATATAAATAAAAGATGGGCTAAAGACTCTTTAACAAATGTTCTCTCCAAGGAAGGTCATGCTCCACTTTACACTTCACATCCTAAAAACTCAAGGTCAGAACAACAAACAAGTAAACCATTAGAACAAATACACCACTAGAACAAAAACCTCAAGCTCTTTCTTAAAACAACTGCACATATACAAAAAGATGCATACAATTCAGTGGGTGAAGGCATTTTTTTAACTAGTTTTACTTCCAGCTTTTCAGAGTTCAAGAGAAGAATTTGGTATTTTTAGCCTAAAGCTGTAAAATCTTAAGTATTTCACTTCAAATATTCAGTGCTGCGCATCATAAAACATTCTGAAGCATAGTGTATATTAAATCAAAAAATCAAAATATTACAGATCAAGTTCTCCTGTTGGACAAAGATAATTTGCCCCACCTATACATAACCCTGAAATATCAGCTCTCAAGAGTTCTTGGCCATGAAAACTGGAAGCACAGAAGCTTAACATGAAGCACAGAAGTCAGAAGTGTTTGGATTTTCTTCTGTTTCTAAAATGTAATTCAATAGTATTTATACTAATTAATACCTATATCATAATATCAGACATGGAAAAACAACTGTCAATTTTTTTTTTCTTGGATTCTTCAAAGGTTTAGTACATCATTTCTTTCCAAAAATGCAGAAATTAGTTTCAGTACCTTTCACTTAATCCTTCTCAGAACTCTCATTAACTTAAAACGGCAGTACAGAATGAGTAACAAGAATAACAAAAACAGCCCTGAAGCACTCCAGTTTATTTCTGTTAGCAGTTTTAAATCTAAGGAAAAGAAATCCATTAATAACCTTCTCGGAAAAAGGACAAACAAAGGAAGATGAATGAGCCTATAGGAAACACATTAATAAATACTGTTACTATACTTATGTGAAAATAGTTCTTGTAAAAAAAAAAAAACCACAGATACTGAGAACTGCACTTCCCAATTATGCCTTTCTCCTCAAGAAGAGATTCCTACTCTTCTTAACCATTGGGTAACTCCAACACTTTTGCTAAGTTGGGCTGCAGCAGGTAGAAAGTGAGTTCAGTAACAGTAATAACTCGAATTATTTCCCTCAAAAAAGAATGAAACCAAAACGGGAAACTTATGAGAACATACTTTGAAAGCTTACTAGCATTTCACTGTAAAGCAGACCTCCTTGCGTCTTATGAAACAGTGTCCCACCATCTTTGATGGGTTTTTGATGAAATTTCTGGATATGTAAAACCAGAAAGCTTGGCACAGTTGGCATACCAAGTCCCAACTGCTGTAGTTAAAGAAACCTTGCAACATGAACTTATCTATAGGATCCACTTTTTTGAAAGCAAGCACATCACCGGACAATGCTGTAGAGGAACTCTGCACTGTCAGCCTAACCCCGGGAAGGCAGCTCCTCGCCCCGCCGCCTGCGAGCGAAGCCACAAGTAGCCAGATGAATTGAACTGCACGTTCTGGACGGGACAGAAAACCATAAGTTTCTTATTTCTTGGACTTCTGACTATCACTCTCCTATCAAACTAAAAACACACCCTGCTAAAGGTGGGGGCTGCCATAAAAGGTATGGTGAAAAGCACTCAAAACGTGGTGCCCTGAGAAAGTTCCCTGCATCTTTTTTCATTGCTCTTCGGGCCAACAGAGGGAAGGAAGAAGAACACAACAACATAAGTCTGTTTACAAAACAAAAGTGAAAGGGAAGAAAACACACAGTAATAAAGCATTTGGCCTTTACCATGTACTGCAAGTTTTCTCTTTCCACTCTAAGCACAAACATCGATAGGGAGACCAAATATGCTTTGAAAATCTTACCACCGCTGCAGGGTATTCCAACACCGTCCCCAACTATGCGCAGTGAAGACTTCAACCCCCTACCCTGACCGCACGCCAGCGCCGAAACTCCCCTGCACCGGGAGCCGCACGTCCCGGCCGCCGTTTATGTAACCTTTTATCGGAGCCACCACCGCACCGGCGCGTCCCTAAAGCCCCTGCGATCCACACGTGCCCTCCTGCCCCGCGGGCTCCGCGCCGTGCCCGGCACCAGGTTGGCACCGCCGCGCCGGGGCTGCCCCCACGGGCAAGTCCTGGGGGTCTCCGCCGCCGCCGGGCCGCGCCCCGCGAGTGCCTCGGGCGGTGCCCCCGCCGGCGGACGCGCCCCCCGGGCTCTCCCCGCGCCCCGGGCCAGCCGCGGCCCCGCGCCTGACGCAGCCGCTTTGGGCGCCGGTGAGCGCGGGCCCCGCGGAGGCGCCGCGGCCGCGGCGGGGGGAGCGCTCACCGTGAAGGGCTGGTCGCGCAGGCTGCCCACGGAGAAGCAGCTGTCGCCGGGGTTCACGGCGCCCGTCAGCACCTGGTGCAGGTTCATGGCGGAGGGCGCGGCCGCTCGGGCACCGCCGCTCGTCCCCCCGCGCCCGGCGGCGGCGGAGGCGGTGCGTCCCGGGGGCGGGGCGGGGGCCGCGCATGCCCGGCCGGGCCACGGTGCCTGGGGCGGGCCGAGGGTTCTGTGCGCGCGGGGAGAGCTTGACTTTCCTGCTAAAATAACTTGACGTTCCTGTCAAAACAGCCGTGGAAAGCGCTGCGGCCGCGGCCCTGCAAGGGGACCGACGCGGCAGAGCCAGAGGGTGGGTGAGGGAGCGGACTCACCCGCAGCGGTGACCCCGAGCGCAGCCCCTGCAGCCCCCGCGCCGGGGCTCAGCCGCAGCTTCCCCGGGGCAGGGACGAGGGGAAGCCCGTGGCGACGGGACACTTGGCCCCCCGAGGCTCGGGAAACGAGACCTTTTCGCTTCAACATCAAATCACCTGTCAGCAACCGGGCTTTTCGCCGGCCTCATAAAATGAGAGGGAAAGGGAGCAGTGTAGGACGGGCGCGGCTTTACGTGCAGCTCTAGAGCGGGGTTGGTGGAGGCCGGTTTGGCTCATCGAGACGAGGAAAGGTCAAGTCGGGCCAGAGAGCATCAAGTAGACCGACCTCCGTGATGGGATGGCAGGAGACTCTTCACATCCGCCTCACCATTTCAGTAGCGCTTCACCACCGAATGGTCTGAAAGCGTCTCCCCATTGTGAGACAGTATGGCCATTCTTTCTCCTACACTGAAAGCACTTTGTAATATTTTTTCCACTGTAACTAGTTTTTAAGACTCCATAAATTTCTCTTAGGGACTTCGGCGTCACTAGTGTTTTCCTTTGTAAATTACAGCTCCCACATCCCACAGGCTCTTTCTGCCTACCAGCTGTTTCAAGAAATTATACATAATTAAAATAATTCCTCAGTGTGAGGCATAACTTTACATCCCGTGCTACTTATGAGGCGATACTATGTATCTGTACATGGCAATGCCTTTTTTCCTTTTGTTACTTTTCTAGTCTCTGTGGAAGCAAGGTCAATCTCATAGCATTTTGGACTCTGTGTCTTACAGGTCATTTTAGTAAATATAAGCCTTGCATCCTTTGAAAAGCAAAATGAAAATCATCTCACTATAGCACAATGTGCTGCAATAATTCATGCAAATAAAAGAAAGATTTCCTATATTTTTTAAAATCTCCTGATATGAGAAAAATCCACCAAGTTTGGTACTCTATGCATATCAATGTTCCTTCAAAAACCTATGGTTTTCTCATGGTAGTTATAAACTGCTATCACCATAATCACTTTTGTTTGGCAAAGGATAAAAAAGCTTATCAAATTATTCTATCAATATATATATCTTACCGTTGCTAGGAGTTCTGATCACTGATAAGTGATTTTATTCTTCTGCCAGCTGCAGAATCTCAAAAAACAACTTTAGTGGATTTTTAAGTTAGTTAATGGAAATTCTGTTCATTGGGTTCTAGGCAACAAAATAAATTGTGACTGAAGCAGTAAGAGGCCTTTATTTGCCATTTTCAGCACAAGCAGCTACTTCTGGGCTCAGACTGTGAACTGCTGTGACTTTGGCTGCAGCCAGCTGGGACTTCTTCTCACCATGACTGATCTGGAACACACTGGATAGAAGAGGTCAGAGGTGCTGCAGAACTAGATTGTTTTTTCAAGCCTTATTCAATCCACAGGTGTAAAGCACATAGGATTTGCAATATGACGAGAGAGTAGGTTAACAGGACATAGCGATCCCAGCCCTCTGTATGAGGAAGATGAGGAATTCATGAAAAAAGGGATCCTCAGGATACCAACTAAAATAATGAAAAGAAAAAATTTACTCTGCAGTTGATAACTGCTTTTTAATCTATATCTAAGTACAACACAGTATGACAGTGTGTTGACAACTGGCACACCCTAACACTGATATGCTAAGAAAATACAGAACTTCTCATTTCCTTCTTAAGTGGATTTAGTCTTTGTGACTACTCAGATTAATATGTTTGGCTTACTTCATAACAGAAAAGACATTATCTTTTGTTCTCTCCTCTGTGGATAGAGTGAGATGCCACGTAATGACCTATCAGGCACATACATCCATATCCTGGCTCCCTTCCCCACAGGAATGAGGCACTACCTTTGCCTTCCCACATCTGCTGTCAGCAGTGCACTGTAGTGCAGGAGATCTCGCACCTCACCTCACTGCTTATTCCTGACACTGCTGCTGGGCCTCTCCTTCTTCTCAGCCTGGGGAATGGCAAGGACAGCCCCCACCTGTTGGACTTGGGCACCTCTTCTTCGGTTTGATGCCCTTTATCTCTTCTTCTGCAACATCTGTGAATTCAGCTGCAGACAAATTATTTACTGTATATTATATTTTAATGTCAAAGTGAATGCACTGTTGGATACTGGCATTTGAAAAGAAAAACTTTACATTATTCAATAAAGCTGAAAGTGTATTTGTACCTCATCATGTTGAGAAAAAACGCAGAGGTTGTTTTTGCTCAGAATTTGAAAACTTGACAGTTTCTGGAAGGTAAAATGAAAAACGCCCATCAAGCTAATAATAACTACAAAAGTGTTTTCTGTGTTTTTTGTTAATTTTGCGTATTTTCTCACCTTCTCAGTAAAGGTTTTTTTCTTTCAAAAGGACCTTTGTTTCTCCTTTCACACAGGAGCACCTAAAAAATGGAATAGGCATTGAATTTACCTACAGGACTACAAAATACTATCACAAGCTCCTTTTCATTGTTTTTTTCCCTAACCTCAGTAGATCTTCTTTCTTTGATCTTCCAGGAGATGCAGCTCTTCTCTCAAACTGATGACTCTTGCCATTAACAACTCCTGAGCGTGCTCACACAGCACTTGCCTTTGTCTTTTTTAAAGGCAATACATACTAAAGGCAATACAAAATATTCTCGGTATCAGAAGAGCAAAACATAGAAAAGACTATCACTATCCAGTATTTTAACAGAGAGTGGCTGTGGCTGTTCTGAAAGCCTGACAGAATTTCAGCATTTGTGCATGCACAGAAGGGCTTGGAAGTAAACAATTTATTGCCTTTTGATTATTGAGCAAAGCATTAGTTTTTCAATAATACTGAGGCCTTTGAATGCTTCATAGAGCAATGCCAAGTATATGCATACACACTTTTCATTAATAAATCCTGCTTGTATTTCCCTAACAGTATCTGAGGAAAGTTGAAATGACAATTTTAAATCATACTCCCACAAGTCTCTTCTAAATTCAAAATTGCACATTTGCAAAGCAAATCCATATTAACAATATTCTTCAGTGTAATTCAGTAGAAAATTGACATATATATGTAAATTATCTCACTTTCAGAATTACAATGGCATGCTTTCTGTTCTTTCTGTGCAATAAACATCTGTGAGTCATTCATTAACAGCAGCGAGGTTGCTTATGTCAGTGATATACAGGCAGCTTTGACAGAAGCTGGCATTTTAAGTGGCATGTTTAGAGTTTATCTACACTATTAGAAAATGTTGTCCTTTTCCCTTATTTCTTAATAATGAGCTACAGGAAGGCAGCATACCTTTATATATGTATATATATATATATATATATATATATATATATATATATATAACCTTTTTTTTTCCTTAAAAAAAACAGTGCACTGCAGCCAAGAATAACTGTCCCACCTCATATACTCTTTGACCTTGTCTTTGTTGTCTTTGACCTTTCTGCGGGGGTTTCTTTGGTTTCTGAATAACCAAAGCAAAGTCAGACCTTAGTGAGGTCAAGAATAAAAAGCCTGTTATTGATTTCCTCAAGATCTGGAGTTCTCCCTCAGTTCTTACACTGGAAATCACTTGAAGAAGTACTTGATTCTCTTCTTGAGCTTCTATGACTTTTAACTGAGTAAAACGAGTCAAAACACAGCATGGCATCTTGGGAAAATGTGAAATTCATAAATACGTAAACATTGACATTTAGTAGTGAGGTTCTCAGCAGCTGACCACTTTGTGAAACCTTTCTTTGCAAAAAGCTTGCTTTATTCATATCTTCACTAACTCGTGTTTTTCATCTGTAGCCTGAAGGATAGAGTGGTATTTGTTTGGTTGTGGGTTTTTTTGGTTTTGTTTTTGGTTTTTTACTGTTTTCATTTGGTGAAAGACATTCTGTAACAGCTAGTGTTGCTGTCACATCTTCTGTACAGTGTAGTATATCCCCTTTCACTTCAGGGATCTGATGTAACCTTTTACTTGGTGAGGAAGATATATGTACTAACTGGTATCCTTTTTTATAAGATATTCGTAAAGATGTTTTCATTTATTAAATTTGGGGGTTTTTGGCTTTTGCTGATACTTCTGTTCCAGCTCAGAGTATCATCAGTAGTTGTTTCCAAGGTAAAAGTCAACCATTATTAGATCCTTCAGGTTTGCAAATTAACAGTTAACAATTAACAGGCTTTTAAAATTTCCATTCATATTCAGGATTATGCATTCATTTCACAGACTGAGATTAAAGCTCCTTTTTAAAAAAAATCATGAAAACACTGCTTGATAACACATTAACTGTCCACTCCTTCCCTGTGTATTTATAAAATACTCTGCAATCCCTGACAGCTGAGGATGCTGAGCTGAATTTCATCTCTTGAGTGAGGGTGGTGGGGTGGCCCTGGTGTGTCTCTCCATTGCTTCTCAGCAGACTGCTGCCAGGACATGGAGGTGCACCAGAGCAGGGCTCTGGGAGCTGCTGTGCAAAATATCCACTGCTAGACTCTGTGGTACATAGCCGAGAGTGATCTTGTATGGCATGAAGGAGTCCCTTCCTGCTGCAAATGTTAAACAGTGACAATTCCCAGACACATCACTCAGTTTTCAAATGTCATCAGTCTCATGTGCACAGGGTACTTTTTGTGCCACAGTGCAATAGTTGGTATCCTGGAAATGACTGAGGCTTTCTCCACCCAAACACAGATGCCATTTAGTTGGTCAGTTATTTGTGCTGGGAGACTTCTCCATCTGGCCTTGGAGAAGTTCTGCTGACCACTGACCTGCTGGCACTGAGCTCTGATTAGGCTGCTTGTGTATGGTTTGTTACTTGAAATTCACATGAGAGACTATTGAAATAGGCATTCTGAAGTACTATCTACCAGAATGCGTTCATCCTGTTTATGTAAAAACTTAATTATTCAGTAAGTCTATTCTTTTTTTTTTTATTTACTGCCAATTTCAAATTGAGTATAATAATAAATATTATATTTTTTTTAGTTTATTGTGAAATCTTAAATTATATGTAAATAAATATGGACACTCCACACTCATATAATGAATATTCATTTTATCCGTCTATTCTAAGGAAGAATATTCTATTATATGTTTTGAACTTTCTGTGGTGTTTCACATGGCACATGTTTTCCATACCGTGTTTAAGGGTGGTATCTTTTATATGTGTCTGTAAGGAACTTACCTGAGGTGTAACAGAACCATTTTAGTGTTCCTTTCATGTTTATATCAAGTGCTTGAATATATATGTTTCCAAATTCAGTATCAGCATATCTCCACAAGTCTATTGCATGCAGACATTTATATTTAGACCTTTAAAATGCCTTAGGATGCTCAAGGGCTAGCCTGAAAAATGAAGTCATTTTATGCTATTATTTCAACCTTTTACCTCTTTAAGGTTCTTTACGGTTAGGTATTAACCTCGTAGGAGGATGACTGAGCTTTTGACAGAGGATTGGTTGTTCCCCATACATATACACAGCCTTAAGCAGATGGTCATTCTCGTATTGGCAGAGAAAAACATGAAACCCATTTTTCTCTCCAGTTGCAGTGGAACAAACAATTTCCCCTCAAATGCATACACCACCTCGTAACTCACAGGTACTTTGTGAGGTAGCCACTTTTTGCTCTTTTGCCAGCATTTTTAATGGTATGCAGCTCACAAGTTATTTCTATTTCCGCTTGCTATATTTGTTAACAGAGATCATTCGTTCCTACATACAAATGCAGGATGTCTGAACAGCTAGGCATACTTGCTTTTTGAATATTAATATTACCTTCTTTGTATTGTTTTTATTGTCCAAAGTAGGGGAGAGAAAGCAAGAAGAACCAAACAAAGGCAGGTTCACCTCTGTTACTACACATTCCTTGCACCATTCAACAGCACCTTCATAGCTCTGTAGAAGCATAAAATTTAATAAAGGTGCTGAGACAAATGAAACACTAACATTTCAGCTTGGTAGTAGTTTTGCAGTTGACTCCTATATGCTGAGTAGAAAATAGCATTGCGGTTAATGATTTTGAGAGGAACAAATCATACTTAAAGGGCTTGAAAAAAACTATTACAATAGCTGTCTTTCTCATCACTTGATCACCCATATGACATCTGATTTCTTTATATGGTAATAGAGTGCTTGTGTTTTTATAGGAGAGAATGATATTGAAACACCCTCCATGTTATAAACAACAAAGAGTAAGATTTTTTTAGCATAATAGTTGACAGGAACTAAAATTTACACATGCACATTTTAAGACATAATAAAGGGTGGTGGATTGTTCATTAGTACCGTCTGTTTTACTACTCAAGAAAACGAGCTTTGACAATTAAGATTTAAAAAAAAAAGGGCATGCTATTTCCTTGTTTAAAGATTGTTAAGTGTGTAAAGTGTCACTGTGTTTTATGAAGACTGTGACTTTCCTGAAATAGCATGTGGGTTTGTGGTGTACACTGTTTAATCTGCCCAAGAGCAATATTGCTTTCTCGTGACTCTTCCTCCACCACATATTATACACTCCACCTCAATGGAGTGATTTTATTTAATGCTGAGTCAATATTTACCACTTTGCTACTGCCTGCAGTAGTTGTAATCCCTGTCTGAGAACTGAATGGTACCAGGAGCTTTTTAAAGCATTTAGGCCTTAATCTGGTCATATTCAACCTGTTTCTAATGAAAGTTAAGGATGTTCAACACCCCAAAGTGCTACAATGTCTTGGTTATTACTGTTTATTGCTTGTATTGCAATAGCCCTATAGGACTTGATTGAGCAATGGGGAAATACTATGTGAGGTAGGGCGTGTATAAAACCTAGAACGTGCTTTTTCCACAGTGTTGTTCTAATGCCATGAAGCAACTAATAGGCTTTTTTTTCCCTGCACTTGTGAACAAAAGGGATCCTGTTGTACCAGAAGCATACACCTGAGAGGAACCAAATTAAATAAAAACAGCCATCAAGAAGCTTTGATACACTAAATCACTTTGTAAATGTAGACCGAGATCCAGGCAAGCCTGGTTTCTCCCATGTTAGGCATACATCCTTGTAACCAGTTTATTCTGGTAGGTTTTCAGTAATGATTTAAAAACACAAAATCTGCTTGAACCATATAGATATTAAAATGCCAACACGGCAAATGAAAAACAGCTGTGCAAAGCTTTATTCCACAAGTACAATTAGATCACATGTAACAAGTTGGAATAGACTGTCAGCTGTATTGTACAGATGGTGCCCTTAAACACATTTTGGAGGAAGAGAAATAAATTGCTCTTCTGCATTTCCAGTGGCTTATTCTGTATGTTAACTACTGAGTTTCCATTGCATTGTGGTTCAGTGGCACTGGTAAATACACTTAGAGAGCTTTAATCAATACCCACTTCTACAACTAACTTTTCTTCGAACTCCACATCAAGTATGTGATAAGTGAAGGCACCGGTTTTTATTCCAAGCAAATTAAAATAAAAAGGGGGTACTAACAAAAAAACTATTTCTGTATATTTACTAACTTCTAGGCGTACCGTGGAGTCTGTAAGGTGAAGGGTCCTGTCTGGACCTAACACCAGGGAATCTTTTGCAGCCGGGAACAGGGAACAAATTATAAATAAAAATACATTTCTCTGTGCCATGTGGATACAGAGAAAGGACTTGCAGCGTGAGGATGATGCAAGACCCCCCCTGAACAAGCCCAGGGGAGATAAAGTGACAACCAACCAGGGGGTAACATCCACCTCCGAAGCAGGAAAGTTGCCTTTTAAGGCAACAAACGGACAATGGATGAATATTCAACAACTGATATCGAGAGGGTACAAAAAGCCCAGTTTTCAAACAAGGTTTGTGTGTCTCGGGCGGGGCACTGGCCCCCCAGACCACCCAGCGCTGTTTGCTTTATTATCGCTTGCTTAATAAATTTATCAACTTTTAATTGGAACTGAGTTGTCTAAATTCTTAAACTAACATATAACAAAGTATCTCTATTTTTTCTGAGGAACTTTGCAAAGAAACAGGTACAGTCACAAGGCAAAAGAGAAGCATGATAGGTATTCTATGTTTGCATTTACACCTTACTCTATATTCTTTCTGAATAAAAATAGAAAGACACAATCTTGCCCCAGGAGGATAGAGAAATAAAATTGATAGTAATCAGATATAATTAGATTCTGTGTTTAAATATACTAGTGTAGAGAGGAAAATAATTAAATAAATAAATAACTCAGTGAATAATGAGCACTCAAAAGCCTAAAACTGGCAGTTCAATCTATGAAATTTTTTCCTGCTCTTGAGTTCCATGAAAATGTTGAACAGCCCTGTTTCTTTCTCTGGGAGTGTCATAGTTCTGATTTCAGCAAGGAATTTTTCTTTCCCTTCCCTCCTGTGTGTGTGCTCTGTGTGATGGGCCATCAGGTGAAACAAAAGAATCGGCCGGGTTCAGTAATGGCCAAGAGATCAGTCTCCTTGACAACAACAAAAGGGGGCGGGGGTGGGCTGGTGTGTGGCTGGAAGGAGGTGGGGCGGGGTGTCAGCTCAGTCTCTCGGCCCGGAGGGGAGCGGCTGCGGGCTGCAGACACTGCTGGGGGTTTCTTTGTCTCTTTCCTGTTGGAGGGGAGTTTTTGCTGCTGCTCTCGGTTGAGCTGTTGCTGGCTGCAGGCCCTGCTTACAATGGACCCTAATCAGCTGAAGTTCGTGAGTTTTCTTCCATTGGGAGAACTTTCTGTTTTATTGCTGTTGTTTTTCCTTCCCCTTCTTCCCCCCCGCCCTCCACCTGGCGGCAGCCAAGGATCTCACAGCGCCGCCTGGTGACGGGCACTGGACATTACAAGTTCTACTCCTCCAGTGATCCAACAGCGCCACCTGGTGACTACTATAGGACACTACAAGTTCTGCACCTTCAGTAACCCAACAGCGCCACCTGGTGAATGGTACAGGACATTACAAATTTTGCATCTCCAGTGACCCGACGGTGCCCCTGCTGACTGTGGCTGGAACTGCACCAAAGGGTGCTAAAAATTGAACTATTTAAATTTTCCTTTTGCCAGTTTATCGGTTTTGTTCTTGAAGGGGATTATTGGTGGGTATAGGAGTATTGCTTGGTTGTTTTACTTGGTTTTTTTTCGTGTTCCTGTTAATACACACATACCTTTTAATAAAGGGCTGTTATTTTTTTGTTTTCCCTTTTCCATAATTTGTTTTCCTTCAATCAGAGCCTCTTAATTTCGGATTTATAATTGCTTAGAAAAAGAAGTTTGGGTCTTTTCCTCCTAATCCATCCTCAGCAAAAGATCCTTGTCCCATTTAAACTGGGACAGGGAGTCTGTGTATAGAGATGTGTACATTCATATGTGTTTTTGTGTGAGAGAAAGAGACTACGAATTATCACTAATGCATGCTACTTGGCATGTTTTCAGAATGCATAGCAATCAAGAATGATTACATGAAATATGAAGATATATGAATGCTTGATTATGTCATTGCTGGATGATTCAGACAACAGCATATCCTGCTTTGGGTTACAAGATTTTTACAGATCTGAGTTCAAATTGTTTTCACATTACATAAGAAGTACTCTCTAATATAAAAAGGATTTTTTTCCGAGATGTAGCACTATGATTTTTGCATTAACACCAAATGACTATTTGACAAATCAGTATTTCATTATTTTAATGTACTCTGTAATAAGCAACAGAAAATACAAAACCATATATCAAAACCACTGAAATCATCAATTTGTGATGATTTTATCACCACAGATAAAATCTACTGTGATAATTGTGATTTTCCACTGAGTGATTGAAATGCATAAAAATAAAAGTACCTCAGTAAAGTTCCAATGAAGTATTATATCTTGGTTTCAGTACTGCTTGCACAGTTTTAAAATTGTCATCACCAATAACTTAAAAAACTGTAAGCAAAGGAAGGGCTCAAGCCCAAGAATTTAGAACCCTCAAGAACTCTTTAACAAAGCAATGTACCCATTTTAGCAAAAAATACATAGATATTTCTTGGGAAAAAAATGGTGGGTTCGGATTTCATATTCTGTGACTTCCATGTTAACACTAAACTTGTATTAATTCTGAAAGCTTTTAATTTATGGGACTCCAATAATACTTAAGACTTAAATGCTATCACTTCATTCTTTTTAATGAAGGTATATCACATAGAGAACAACAAAAAAAATTTATGTTTGGCAAATAGTAATTGTTATAAGGCCACTTTGCATAATATTATATTAAATAAAATAATTGAATGAAGTTTAAAGCTTTATAAAAGAAGAAAAAGTGAGTAGACTTGCTACACAAATTGTATATTGTCCACTGGTCTGATGACAGGAAGGAGGATGGAAATTATAGCACAGTGGAAATTGTTCAGTAAAAGTATCAGCTGTTAGTTTTATCACTTTTGGAGACATCTAATGAGAAAAATATCTACAAACAATTTCATTCCTTCTTAAGACATGATCTAATTTTGGTCAAGTGTGCGTTTTATTTACAAGTGACAGAAATGGAGAGTTGTGTCTGGAAATTTTCCAAACCCTTTCATAGATATTAAATATACACAAAATAAGAACATAATTCTCTTTCATGTAAATCAGATAAGTGACATCTGACTTAGAGTTGAAGTTGACAGATATTGAAGTAAATAAATACTGGTCAATAACCTACAAGGCAATATGCCTGGGAATCCACCAATGGCATGGGATGAGAAGCTCACTATTGTCCTCTGAAGGTGGTATTTGTTTGCCCATCTATTGCAAATATCTGGCAATTATCTCCCCAGGAGCTGCTCACAAGACTGGACAGGACTAAATTAACTGAGTAAAGAGAGAAGTGTGTCTTTTCTTTTCCTTTACCACTGTTAAGTGAAATATGTGGCCTAGCATGGCTGGGACACTACATTTATTCATAAGTGCCATTATTAGGGTATAAGTTTTTATAAACTTTTCTTCTCATGGTTTGCTGACAGGCCTCACTGTAGCAGCAGGCAGCAGCATAAACCTGCCTGTCGTGTCTGTTCAGCTTTATATGCAGCTTGTTTTGTTGCTGCTTTCAATCTCCTTACAAGTTTGCCATGGGCATGGGACCAATCTGGTTGTTTGTGGACTGTACACACCAGATTATTTTATAGTTAGCTGCTCTCCATTAAAAGCTGCCTACACTTCTCTACCTCTGCACAGAGGTGTCTAATGCACATGGTGAGCACCTGAAAGTTGTGTAAATACATGTCCCTAGTATATCATGTACTCATACATCTCTCTGACTTTGCAGTGTACACCTCACACCAAAAAAATTTCTGTTGCACTGTAGTAAACAAACTGTGTGCAAATCAAGGTAATCTGAGGATAAACCCTTTGAAAGCTACCAATGAATTTGTCACCTTTGTTCATATCAACACACGCTTTTTGATCTAGTGGCTGTTTTATTAAATTTGCACCTGAGAACGGCACTCAGATTTGACACACTACAACTTTTCATCTGTTTCCTCTTTGCTGCACGTGATCACACAGATGCACAAAGCAAAATCAGTGTCAGATGCACCTCAAACTACATAAGATTCTGAAATGCACAACTTTGGGTAATACTGTGCAGCCACAAGCCACACTAATTGCAGTATTTGCATCGTTTTGCTGATAAGTGGTTTTTCTTTCAGCAACACACTGCTGTTGCTTATGCGCTTTTGTTTTTCTTTTTGTGTGGATGTCACCTTAGCTGGCCTTGAGCATGCCTGAGATATATTCCTTCCAGCCCATTTCCCACTCTTCACTGAAGTGAATGATGATTTTTCTTACTGTTCTCAGTGGAAAATCATTGAGCTATCTTTAACTATTATCTCACAGCAGTTCTCATATTCTGTGGGCTGCAGTGTTGTAACATGGGATTTTGAATTCCTCTGTGCTTCAGATCATACTTGTCATGGGAAAAGATGGGGTGTGATTATTTTAGGTCTGTTCAGCAAGGTGCTTTTAAGTCCTCAAATACAAATCTATATATGTACAGAATTAACACTATTAAAAAATATGGCTTTCTGTATTACTTTTATCAATTGGATTTTCTTTTTTTTCCACAAAATTTTCAGTGTTTGCAGGGGAAATATGCGGATTTTTCAAATTTCTAAGGGAAGCAGGCCCATAGCTGAACTCATGATTCAAATGGGCCTGAGCACACAACAGTAAATGGGAGAGACTCTGATGATGTGACTTACGGAGGATATGCCATGGGTTCCCAGCACTGTGTGCAGTGGCTGGCACACCAGGGCTGGCTCAGCCTGGACAAGGGGGAGCCTTCGGGGCATCCAACAGCAGCTTCCAGTGCCTGTGAGGGGATGTCAGGGAGCTGAGATCTTCTCAGTGGGGCACAGTGGGCAGTTGAGGGACAGGAGAGGTCAAGATTGGCCATTAGAAAACCTCTCCCCAGGAGGATAGATGAGCAGTGCCCAGGGGCTGTGCAGGCCCCCTCCCTACCTGAGCAGCCTGGTCTGACCCTATGGATGACTCTGCTAGGAGCCATGTCTTGCACCAGCCACCTTCTGAGCTCTCTCCTCACCTGGATTATCCTGCAGAACCGTGGTCCTTTGAACCTAGTCCTTGCTCACTCTTAAGGATGGCTAGCCTATCCTTGACATTAACAGAAAAAATATTTAACCTTCTAATTTTTTATTACAACCTTTTGCATTGGCAAGCATTTTCAGTATTAACTGCCAAGAGAGTGTTTCGGAACCCTTTCAAGAGTGTATTTAAAGGAGCAGATTCCTAAGAGGTACTTCTTCCTCCCTTCTGCTTGCTGCAACTGCTGACTCCTTTTTCATGTGAGAGCTGATAGAAACAGATTTCTACACTTGTTCCACTTTATGTTTGCTTTGCTGCTATGTGTTCTTCCTTCCTATCGCCCACGAAGGATAAAGAGGAAATGGCAGCTTTTTCCTGAAAGACTGTAATTCAAAAAGCTTGTGTTTCACAGGGATATGAGTAGGTTCCTCAGTAATGATAGCCCTCTGAGCCTACCATATGCTGTTGTGCATGGAAATCTCATATGAAAGAGAAATATTTCTGGCTACTATTTGATGTTAATTAACAACTCTCCTATGGATGGTCTATATTTTAAGGCACAGTTCAGCAGCGCCAAACTTGGACCCTTCATCAAAGGCTAAAACTTCGGAAAACATGTTCACTTTTCTATTATTGCAGTTCCCAGTAAACAGTACACTGGATAATATGTGAGACTGTATGTTTCTCAGTTAACTCTTTAATCCTCCACTATTTCTTTAAAATCCTGACCACTTATGACAAGCTGGTAGTCATCGCATCAATTTCAATATTTTATCTTTGACAAATACAGATATATAGTGTGCTGTGACATGATTTTTTATTAGAGTCTCTGCTAGTGTGATTACATCCTAAGGGCACACCATTACAACATCATCTTTGCTGGAACGTACACATTTTAGAGTTTGGCTTCTGCATGTCCAGAACTGTATTTGTCCACTTTACTAATTTTTACAGGTTTCATACTTCATATATTTTTCCTCTCACTTTTACAGTTTGTTATACTCTGTGACCTCCACATATTTTTATGAATCCTACTTGCACTGACATAATATTATTACCTTAAGTAGTAAGTCACCAGTGATATGCATCTCTGAATTGAGCCAGTAATAAGAGGCTCAGTATGTTCTTCCCTGGCCGCCTTCCTGGGATGGCCTTAATGAGTTTCTGCAATGCCTTATCTTTGGTGTGAGTGCTGCAAATTTATTCCTCATTCTTTCTGAGACCGGATTTCTACAGAAATGACTTGGTTATAATAGCCTATCATTTTCAAATACAATTGCCAAATACTTTCCAAAGCATTCATTTTATCAGCTTTATTTGTCAATCTTTATTTGTCTGTTTATATCCTATTAATGAAGCATAAAGTAGTATCTGTGGGGAAAAAAGACCCAGTCATGTGACTTTCTAATTTGCTTCTATCACAAAGAATATCTCAAAAGAAATTATATATGTTTGACTACCCCAAGCAACATAGTGTAGTAACGGTAGTTGTTTTATCTTTTCTCTCTAACATTTTTTTTCTAGCCAATTTCTTTATTTCACCTAACACACCTAGAAAGTTCAATAAAAGATATCTATCAGAGAATTCTCCTCTCTGCTGCAGTTTGGTGTGAAATCTGCATTTGTTTCAAAAGAAGCTATTTCTAGGAGTGTAGTTATCCTTATATTCTGCTTATTGTCTATAAAAGTTCATTACTTGCACTCACACCCTGGTTTGCTAAAAACTCCAGCAATATTCAAGAAAATCTGTAGCTTCTTTCTCCTTGGATCCAGCTTGTTAAAAGCCTTGTGGCCTTTTCCCCAGGATTTCACAACATTATGAGTAAGTTTCAAGTCTTTTTTTTTTTCCTTAAACACAAGTCCTCTTGGAGGATCACACTGCTGCTAGTCAACAGGGAGTGGAACTCCTCAGAGGTGGAGGGCTGCATACAGATGTAGATTAGGAAAAGCTTAATGGTATTATATTCAAATAGGAGGGTGGTGCACTGGGCCATTGACAACCTTCTCAAAATATATACACAGGTGACAGAGTCTATGACAGCTCAGCTCATACAAATACCTATTCTTTACATAGGCATATCTCATAGTGGATTTTAGGCTATGAGAGATAGTGGTTTTTCAGACTACGTCAAGATTAGTTCAGAGCAAAATCAGGTCTTTGTCTTGGAAAGAAAATTATGCCAATAGGTTCGTTGTGATTTACCATTCCCACTGAAACCAAAGCTGGCTCTGGGTCTCCAGAGAATATGCTCGTTCTTGAAGTGTCTGTCCAGTATCATGAGTGACCATCCTCCATTTTACCAGACAGTACTATAAAATGCAAATACACACCTTAAATTCATGCCCAGAGTGTTCCTTAAGCAGTGAGCTACCTTATAATAATAACATATTCCCTACCTCCTGTGTCTTTCTGCTATTTTTAATGATTTTGCTGGTCTGACACCTACAGCACTATATAAAACAGCATCCTTCTGTCTTCCCCATCCCTCTTATGTAGCCTCAGGACTAAAATCTTCTACACTGTGCGCCTGAAAGAACACATTTGGTGCCAGCATAGGGGCAGCCCCATTTAGATGTGCAAGCACACCTCATCACACCATTAAACCTGTGCTTTGCTGTCCTTGCAGAGACAACATCAGGGAGAAATCAATCCAGCATTCTTTTAAGAAAATTCCCACTGTGACTTCTTGCAGAGAGAGGGTTTTGTAGACTGCTACAAGTCAGGCTGAGGTTGCAAACGAAAGATAATATAGATGCCATGTCCTCGCCTGGGGAATGCCCTAGGAAGTATATTGTAGGGCCATTATGTCTACATTACATCAAGGTTTCTACTGACATAATAATGTTAGGCATTGATCTTGCCTACAACATTATCTGTCAAGCAGATCGTAGAGCTGCAGTAACACAAATATATTCACACTACCACAACTATTTACTGTTCAAGGCCATTCCATGGAATTATGTATTTGGATTATTTAGGTCTGTTCAAAGCTTTTGTTAGAAATTAAAATTTCTTGGGTAAAAAAAGTCAGTCCAGTCCAAGGAAAAGAATTTGGTCAGGGCCTGGCAAAACATTAAAATCAGGGTATTACAAAAGGAAACTGTTTGCTTAAAAAATAGCAAGATTTCTAAAATTAATAAGGCAGTTTATTTTTACTCCCTCTCATTTGCCAGCTACTGGAAGAAAGAATGTGTTTTGCCTGACAGTGCTTTTTATTAGATAAACAACTCTTTGTAGGGGAAACAAATCCATAAACTTCAACTTAAGGTCCTTAAATGCCTGATAATATTAAAGATATTGTTGGGATGATGAAGGATTAGAAAGTATGTATTGCAAGCATAAGCATAGTGACCAGAACCAAAGCAAAACAATATCCCAGAACCCAAGATGTAGAGGCAATTCAGGGGATATTAATATGCCATGTATCACTACTAACATTTGTCTTAAAATTATCCTAATTGTTAGTATGCATCCATTTAAAAACTCATACTTAACCATAAAATAAATATAAACTAAAGATATAGCTGTGATAGATGCACTGTGTCTCCATGTGTAAGATAGGGACAAGAAACTAGATAGCACCAGTTTTTGAACATCTGCACTGTTAGATGCAACGAAATAGAACTGTGACAGTGAGCTGAAAGCATCCCAAAAAAAGTCCTGTCTGGGCCCAGGAAGCATCCTGAATCATTCCACTTAATGCACTTGTCAAGACTTGCTAGCACAGAGGCAAAAACAATCTTCTGTGCTATATGCTTTGCTGTCTAAGACATAGTTTTGTTCAAAGTTTCTTCTACTGGAAATATGTGTCTCATTAATGCATAGAGGGTTTTTTACGTCACTTACTATTTGCCTTCTCTCTCACTACACAGGACGAACTTCTGTTTTCATAATTACCCCTCTCACATGTTACTACGATCTGTATTCAAACTACAGCCTAGTCTTAGAATAGCATGGCAGATACCCAGATATACTATTTAATACTAATTTAGTGTTTGATCTATAGATCCAGGACAGTTGTGCTGCATGGATGCTGCTCTGGAAGAAGAGAGTTTTTATGGCTTACTGTATGGTTTCACACCTGTCAGAAATTTTCTTAAGCAGTCTAGAAACCATGAAATGCTTGCATTTTACAGACTGATATTGTTACTTTCTTGTTCTTTACAAAAGGGCTCAGCTGTATCTCCTCTTCCATTGCTGTGACCTGAGACTTTTACTCCATTTGATGAAGGCTTGTCCAGAAGATTGCTATTTCCAAAACCAGAAAAACCAGATCCTATATTGTGCATCTAGTCTGTGAAACTGCCAAAAAAAGAGAAATGGCAAGATATTGATAAGCACATGGGCGTGACTCAAGTTGCCTGACATCTTCCCTTTGCATTGTCATGTTTTCCAAATGACCAAAACCTCTTGGATTTAAAAAAGGGGTACTTCTCCTTTTCAGAAGTGCATCCTTGTAGCCAAGAATAAATCATCTCAGTTAGCTGCATGTACCCTTCTGATAGAAGAAACAGAGAACAAGCTGAATGTTACATTGGAAGACAGGTACAGTTTGGACTTATCATTAAAGCTTTTTGCTTGATTGTTTGCTAAGAACAGAAGTAATTCAGCTACACTTATTGTGAGAGTTAAAGAACAGGCAATAGTTTCCAGACATGGAACCTGCCTCCTTTGTCCGCCTAGGGTAGGACATACTATTACTGACACTGGAGCAGGAAACACTAAAAAAACTACTGTAATTATGGTGTTTGACTGGATCCCTCACTGTGAAACTTCACACTCTGGTGATAATTTTCTTACAACTTTGAAATGACTTGCTGAATTTAAAGCTTCTAAAATGAGTGGGAAAATACTTCCGACATCTCAAAGTGCCTTGTAAAGATAGAGCTGATTGGAACATTGACTTCTAGAGGCCTTTAATAAAAATTCAGAGTTAAAGATTTTAATCAGTATTTCTTAAACAGTGCACTCAATCTTTTCTCTCCCTGTGACGTGCCACTTCTGCATCAGCAGTTCAAGCTGATGCAAGTGAACTCTCTGCATATGCTTGTCAGCTTCCAAGAAACTTGTAACATGCAGAAGTCTCCACTGGGTAGTCCTAAAAACAGAAACCCTCTGCTTTAGCTCTAAAGCTACAAAGCTGTGGAGGATATTGTGGCCCTTACATATAGTATTTTAGCAGAGACTACTTCAAAGGCTCTCTTGGCTACTTATTTTAATCACCACCACTAAAGTTCACCTGGTTTGTTTTGCACCTGCTCTCTGTATTTTCAGCTGCATTTTACAGCTACGAAATGACATACATAGCATACCACGATTATACAACTAACTATACTTGTTCTCATACAGTGCATATATTTTGATTTTTGAATCTGATTTTAGGCAAGGATTTTGAAATTAGCATGAACTTCACAGTTACCCATTTCTGTAATGTGCTCCAGGTTTATCAGAGTTACAGTCAGAGCTGCAATTAGAGGTTTAGTGATTGGAATTACCTCTCTTATTAGCCCAGTGTCATGAGTGAGACCATGGTGTCATCAGAAGCCTTGTTACCAAACTTTCAAACTCATGATGAAATGACTGTGTATGAAAATGTGTTTACACTTTACAAATGTTTGCTTCTACCTTTTATGAAAGAACTGAATGAATGTGAATAATCTGTCATATGCTGTATTCATGTTCACTCTAAGCTGTTTCAAAAAGGAGATGACACTTACATGTGACCTAACAAAACAACTTTAGGAAGTTCCATGTGATTTTCTAATGCAACATGTGAGATCTACATGCAACAGATAAAACCAAAACCAGCTGAGAAGGCAGTTAGTTTTTACAAGCATAAAAACAACCAGACTTGTGAGCCAAATTAGGCAACCAAACTAGTACTTCAATGTATTTTTCCAGATATCTTTTTTCTTCATATCTTTTGCAACCAACTCCTTAAAAAAGCAAAACAAAGAATCAGAGATTTTCTGAATAAGAAAAACACAGCACAGTGTGATGTGGCATGCTGGCAGGGAGCGCAGCCCAAGCATTAGGCTGGCATGTTGTTTCACAGCCCACTGTGGCACAGACAAGATGAACACTGCAGCAGTAGAACAACAGAAAAGGAAAAGTGGTGGCTCACAAAAGAAAGGGTGAGAAAAAAAACCCACAAGTGCATGCAGAGTTATTTTTAGCTGCCAGTATGTGGATATGTTGCCACATGCCCTTCCAGCAGTTTATGACTGTACTCTGCACAGGGCTGGCCCACACCAAGACAGTGACTGAGGATGGAAGCCAACCTCTGCAGGCAGCAGTACATGCCGGGGGAAGCAGTCTTTTCCCACAGCATTTTTACATTTTTACTGGTCTTTTACTTTTTTACTGGTACTAGAGATCTAAATGGATCAGATGGACATTTTTCTCCTCCTCATTCCTCCCATCAGCACGCTTAGGCCAGCGTGAGTGACTGGCTGGCCACAGGGTAAACTCAGCTGACCTATCTGAGAATAAATTAAGAGAAAGAAAATTACAGGGTGGCTCTGTGGGCGCATGATGACTCGTATTAGCACTGAGGGAGATGGGGAGGGTGGGAAGACAGGCAAGATCATCACCTCCATCAGCTCTGACAATTTATGCAAACCTTCAAATTATTTTGTTGCATTTAGAAATATGCTATAACTTTTAAAGGTTGCTGAATATACGTTGGCTTGAACAACATGCTCATCTGAGCCTAATGGAAATTGGCTGGAGGCAGCCTGCAGCAGCATCGTCTAACACCTGCTACCCTGCCAGCACTCACCAGTTCCTGAGCCGGAACAAGCAAACATTGTTTCATCAGAATTCAATGTGTGCATGTTTGTTTACAGTTCTCATTAGGAGAAGGAATTGCTAATCCACCATTAAGAGTGACTACTTTATCAGGCACAAGTGCCTGCAGAGCCACTGGCATGTGCCCACCCACTGCAGAATGCTGAACTCAAAGTGCAGGTAGACTGCAAAGAGCCATACAAGCAAGGCAATATTTGTTAAATTCATTTGAAAGCAGCAATCTTTCTATCCAACTAGTAAAACTTTATAGTAACAAATGCAACCAAAATGATCAAAAGCTGCCTCAGAATAACATCTACTGGATAACTATATCTATGCCAGAGGCTTAGGACTCTGATAGTATATCTGTGTGAGGTAAAATGTATTTGCAAATGATGAACGATAACTGCACAAATGGTTGCAGACCAATATTCAGCCTCCTAAGCATTTCTCCCTTGAAAGTGAGGCTAATCTAAGCCTCTTAGACTAAGCTGGGTGAGAGTTCAAAAATAAAGCTCCAGTCTGTACTGATATTTGTCCTACCTTGGTACTTGTATCTTAATGTAAGTTAGTTGAAATTAGTTCCAGTGCTGATTTACAAAAAGGTTTCACTGTTGTAAAACTGAGTAAAGAAATAAGGTTCTACTCATAATATGTATCATTGTCTAAATTTATTTTTTCCAAAATTGCTGATAATTATCCCAAAGTGAAAGGGAGAAAGAAGAAGAACACTTCCTGCTATTAACAGTATATGAAAATATGCAAACCAGTAGTTTTGTGATGTAGTAGTTACCTTGCAATATCACACCCTCATTATTTCACTGTAGCTCATGGGTGTAGTTATGCGAAAAATAAAAGTGTATATACAGGAGTTTGAATGAGACGGTTGGAATGTAATGTTACTTTATGCTATTTACTCACATGAAAATAGTTCCTAATAGCACTTCCTTACAGGTATCTCCAGGCTGTGAAGAAAAAAAAGAGTTTCAGTGGACAAACATTATTATTTCTCCAATTCTATGATTCTGAGAAGGAAACGATGTCATGGAAAGTATCTCTTTTTTGTCACATGTATAGAAGAGAGGTACTAAAGAACAACAGTTAGCTCTGCAGAAAAGTTTTCATTAGACAGAATAAAGGAAGAATCACTGCTGCATTTTGGACACAGTTGCACAAATTTTAGTTCTTAGGTCAACAGAAAAAAAATGCAGATGAAGATTAAGCGACAAACAGGATGTTTCTGTTGCTGCTGCTGTTTCTCTGGTTCATGTAAAGGACATTTCCACCCCCCCACCCCCCCCAGTAGTGACTAAAGTATCTGAAATGAACTCTGCATTTTTCAAGTCACTTGCTGTCAGTATTTACAAAGCAGTGAGTTATCATGAATGACAGACAAATCCAAAGACTTTAAACAGAACTGGTAAAGTCTGAAACCCATGGGTTCAACAGATTACAGGAGACAACCTTACGCGGTGTAAATCATTATTACATGATTCTTACCATGCAATCAGATTTTCAGTACTGGATGACTAAATGTTTTACACCCATGTTTTTTGTTGTAAATCAGTTATAGTACAGCATCTTCTAGAATAGAGACAGCTGCAGATAGTTTTTGCCCTTAGAACTCACAGCACCTCTGAACATGTGGAAAAACACAGCACCTCGTGCAAGTCCTTGGTGGGAGGTTGGGGTTCATTATTCTGGCCAGCTACTGTCTCACTAAACCATTCTTTTTTCCCTCAGAAAGGCCTGTCTTGGGAGACAAGTGGTATGACAAATCAGGTCAGTGCATGCTTGGGTCAAACAGAAAGCAGCTCTTCTCCAAAATTCAACAGTTCCTGGTTTTGCAATCAGGTACCTCCAGACTTCTCCTGCACAGAGCTCTATTTCCAGCCGTAGTGGTATTTACTAACATTACTCTCAACCCTCTTTATTTAATATACAGCTTCATATCTGCACATGGGCTTCTGTTCACACACATTGACAGCTAAGAAGCTTCTTTGTTAAGCCCATTCTGCTGTACAAATAGCAAGATGTCTGTCTGTCTGTTGTGAGGCAATGAGGCAGAACCACATAACAAAAGCATCCTTATTCCTCATTGCAGCCTTTGTATGAGCGTTTCCAAGCTCACCTGTCTCCAGCCTTGTTCCACTTGACTCACAGTTCTCAGTGCTAGTCAGTTCTCTAGGCTCACCTGTGGTGCTCTGAGACAGCAGCTTAGCTTGTTATGTCTTCCAAGCTCCCAGCTCTGACTCTTCTTAGGACTACAGCTCATGCTGACACCAGTGACTGTACAGTAAGCATGGTCAGGCAGTCCATCCAGCTTAATTTATGGCTTCTGAATCCATCACCAGAATGTATGGACAAGTATGGGGATGGACAGGAAGCATGAACCATAACTGGCCCAAATTTAACATTTGTGAGCTGCAATGAGAGCACATTCCCTATGAGGATATAGCTTTTGCAAAAAGAAAAAAAAAAAAGAAAAAAAATTATCCCACAGGATTTCAAATTAGTTATGTCACTATTTGAAACTGTGAGTCAGCCCAGTCTGTAGAAACATGGCACTTGGAATCAAGCTAAAGCTGCTGGGAAACTGCCATTTGAATATACTTCTTTGAGAACTGCCATCCTGACAGCTTCCTCCCATCTCTTAAAATAAATGTATAGTAAATTTGAACTTCTTGGCAGGGGTGGGGTGGCTTTTTTGGTGACTTGTAACAGCAAGAAATCTAATTTGTACATAGTAAGTGCTAATTCTAGAGTAAAATAAATATTAAATCCTAGAATAAAAGAAAACTGGTTTATGTAGGGACAGAGAAGAGACTGGATGTCCAGAGGAATGGTACTTTCCACAAAATTTAACAGACTTTCCATACTACAGTGAGTCTACAGCTAGTCACTAAACATGTGACCATTCATGATCTGAAAAAGGGAAGAGGTCAGTATATCAAATATATTAAATGCAAGTAAGAAGCTCCCAGACAGCCCATCATTTAGATCTGTAGATTTACAAACTGCAAACACTGGTCCAAAGAGATGCTGTGAATTTCTCAGTTTTCTAATATGATGGTGGAGATGTTAATTTTGATTCAACCATGCACATCAAATACTCAACGTAATTAAAAAGGTAGTGTGGACACACATACCTATCACTTTTTGCCTCAAAATTCAGTATGCAGGCATTTCTCCTCTTAAACTCTTTCAGTTGTTTAAACAAGACTTCTGGCCTAAAAATAATGCTTCCAATTTTTTAAAATGAGTAGTTCCAGATTTGGAGTTTGTTGGCCTGTAGTGAAAGAAGTTGCTGGTCTGTTAAGCTTTGGAACAAGACACAGAGCAAACACTAGCTCTGTTCAAAAACGGAAAAAAAAAAAAATCTAGGGTTGAGCTGGCTTTTAATCCTTTCTGCTGTTGTTGGTAGTCTAGAACAGCAATATTCAGGTAACAGGAACCCTCTACCCTCAAATCCAGCTTTTATGCGTGGTCATTCTGTCTTAACCTGATCTCATGCTTCCAGTTTTCCTTCAGGTTAAGCTGATTCACTTTGCACGTCAGATGGATACACACAGAGAAAACCATTCTTTTTACTGAGCCCCTATATATTCCCTGCTACATATACCCATTCCCTTGACAACAAAATTACTTCAGGCCATGCTATTGTTACATGTATTTTAGGCATCTATCTGCAGATCAATTTTCTCTTCTGTGTGGTCAGATCAGGACTGTTTACAGTGGTTTACTTTCTTCTAAACTCATGACTGAAGTTGATTTTTGACCAGAACAGATAAAAACTCAATCTTTGAAGACACTTGTGGAAAGCTATGAAGGCATTTCCAGGCCGCTGTCAGGAGCATGAGGACTCTTCTCAGTAAGCTGGAAGTAGAAAAGTGGCCCTGCACTATGACATCAATACTCCTTCTCATATCCACTACAGCTGTGTTACATCAGCATAAATAAGCTCCTTGTAAGTTATAACAACTCAACTTGTGATGAGGCTTTCAGCTTAATAAGAAAGTTTAAGTTCTCCCACCCTCACACTAATCGCCTTGTCCTAAATTAGGTGGCCTATAATATTAGCAGTAAGTAACTTTTCCTTACTTTTTTTTTTTTTTTTTTAAATTTACAGGATGTAAATATTCAGGTAGCTTCAGAATCACTGGTCTCTGAGTTTTACTTTTTTTTTTTTTACCTGGTAAGTAAAATGCATTCCAATGTCTACACAAGAAAATGCATTTATTTGCAGCTTGATCTACAAATACAAAACTATGGTACAAAAATACACAACCTAAAAGCAAAACCACATTAATATTGTGCATGCCTCTAATACCAGGAGGCCTGAATTGCATCAAGTGGCTCTGAGGACTGTAAGTAGGTAAACACAATACAGTTTATCTTGGATGCAGAACAGAAAACAGGAAACAATACAACCCGCCAACCCATCTGGAGTTATTAATTTCAGGAGAAAATCTGTCCTGAAGAGATTTACTCGTTATTGTATTCAGTAGATTTCTAATGTAAACGCCAATGACTTTGGAGTTGAATTTTATTGTATTTTTTTTGTATAACAGACTCCAATATGGTCAGTTTATTAACATATCTACCTTAATTATCACAGCATAAACTTGCATTTTTGCATGGACTGTAGGAACTGTCCCACAGCCCAAGGGAGAGTAAAAGGGATGCACGGGCATGGGAACTCCCAAACCCCTACGCTGCTCCACTTCGAACAAAAGACCAATTAAAACGGTCGGATGAGCACTTAACGACCACAAGTTCGTAGGGCTTTTTAATAAAAAAAAGCTACTGGAATTTGAATCTCCACCTCCAGGGGCACCAGCACCAGGAGCTGCTTATCCACGATCGGCCAGCTCTTGGCAGATAACTCTCTCTCTCTCTCGGCGGCAACCCCCGTGCGGGTGAGGGCAGGGGTAAGAATAGGAGCAGTGCATCCCGGCTCCGCGTTCCTCGTTCCCGGCAGGATCCAGGAATGCTCCCTAGCCGAGCCCACAGCGCCCCCTGGCGGCCGCGCCGCACACAGCGCGCGGCTCCCCTCGGAGCCTCCCCATTGGACGGCGCTCTGGGCGTCCCCATTGGGCGAGCCGCGGGAAGGGGCGGTGCCGCCTCCTCTCACGTGGAGCGAGCGGCGAGCACCGCCTCCCGCCGGCGTCCCTCTGGCGCCCCCTGGCGGGCGGCGGCCGCGCCGGCCGGCAATGGAGGGGAGCGGCGGGGGGGACCCGATCCCGATCCCGGCCCCGAGAGAGGAGGAGGAGGAGGAGGAGGAGGAGGAGGAGGAGGAGGGCGAGGGCTGCGAGGGGCTTTGGGAGCTGCCGGTGGAGCGCTGCGAGAGGCGGCCCGAGTGCGGGCGCTGCAGGTGAAGCGGGCGCGGGGTCGCGCCGAGGCCCCGGGCGGGCGGGGGTCGGTGGCGCGGTGGGGCTGGAGCTGCCGCCGGGGACACCCGCGCCGAGCGGGTCGGTGTCACAGGGAGCTCGCCCGGCCGCAGCGCCTGTGGCATCGCACAGTCACAGACGGGCCACGCCGGGGGTCACCAAGGCGGGCATGCGGTCCCACTTCCCTGCCCCAACAGGGTCCTCCCGGAGCACGTGGCACGGAGTTGTCTCCAGGTGGCCCTTGGACATCCCCAGTGAGGGAGCCTTCACTGCTTCTCTGGGAAGTCTGTTCCAGGGGAGAGTAAAGAAGTTCTTTCTCACGTTCAGGTGGAACTTCCTGTGCGTCACTTTTTGCCTCTTGCCCTGAAAGCACGTGCACTCCTCGTGTATAGCAAAATCCTGACATGAAGTAACTTTGTCATGGAGGGAATGCCTGAGTGTGGCAGGGAATATCTAGAGGCTCGGCAGCTCTGTATGCACGCAGCTGAAGAGCAAAAGGTGAGGTGGGAGGGGGAACGTGTGTCGTCCCAGTGTCTGGCGGAGACTTCAGTAGGGCTGGGCAGTCCTTGGTGCTTTGAGAAACTAGCCTTATCTCACAGCTTTACAGGTAATTTTGAAATCCATTCAAGCACTCGGGCATGGAGGGGTTAATATAACTTATTGTGAACTCAGGTATCTTTTTAAAGCAGACAGTGACTTCTGGTGTTATAGAAATATCTCGTAACCTGATTTTATGTCTTTGTACATATGTCCTTTCAGTAGAGCGAGTGGCAGGATGACAGATGTTCCTGCACTCTGCATAACAGCCAGAGGAAAAGATTCCCAGCACCTACACTTTCTTCTGTTTCTGTTCATTGGTGAAACAGTAGAAAGGCATGTAATGTTGCTAAAGTGTCAGAGTTCAGAAGCTTATTTTTGGTAAGATTCTGGTATATAAGTTGTCATAAAAAAATACATACCATGCAAGTCATAATATTTTTAGTGTTCAGTGTTGAAAAAAGTAGTCGTAGGCAGTAGTTGAAGCCAAAGAGCAGATGCAGGACACTTGCTTTTTGCTGCCCCTTTTTTTTTTTTGCTCCAGTGATTTGTAGCTCAAAGAATTTCTTGAACATAGGTTTGTTCTTTTTTTTTTTTTAATGTGAATGTCTCCATTCCACCTTGAACCCATGTAAAGTTCTTATATTAGCAACATCTGGCTAGCAGGGTGGGGGGAATTACCTTTTGGGTTATTTTCTTTGTGGCTCCTTCCTTCCTCTTCTCCGCATAGTATACAAGATGTGAGTGAGCCAACCAGAGATTTATACCTTGGGTAAATGAGCTTCTGCTTATTGGACCCTTCTTCATGCTGCTTAGCTTCCATGTAACCTTTTGGTAAAGGACTTTGGGAGGTATTTTGGAAAGCCGGAGTTGATTTTGACAATTACAACACCCTCACACCTGTGTTTATTGACGCTTTCAGAGATCCTAAATAGTTTTGAAATGCAGGATTTCCTTTTATAGGAGCTATGCCAATTCTTCTCCTATTTTTTGTAGCTTCTATTCACATTAACAGTTTTATTTGTTGAAGATTTTTATTTTTAAGTTGTTTCCTGCTTGTCATTTCTAGTCCAGACATGGCAAGGAACCGCTGAATGAGAGTTAACCCACTGTCATTCCTGACTGAGGTGTTTAACCTTGAGCTTTTTAAAAATGCCAATAGTGTAATGCTCATTACTGTTTTTTTTTTTTTTTTTGGGTGTTTTTTTTTTTTTTTTTTTTTTTTTTTTTTTTTTTTTTTTTTTTTTT
>NW_020955200.1:421465-441191 GCF_003031625.1 Empidonax traillii
TTGGCTTCCTGAAGAGCTGTGAATGTTTTACACCTGCTGCGAAGAGCATGGGTACACTGAGCACAGGCACTGAAAGAAATGTAGGGGTGGAAAAACTAAGGAGGATGAAAAGACTGCAGAGTTGTTACTTTTTAAGAAAAAAAATTAAGTGGCATTTTTTAATTGAAGTTTTGCTGGTGGTGTCTGTACACACAATGTATTTTTGTGGTGTATCTTCTTCATCCTTTTCCTCGGGAATAGAACTAAATTATGCTTTTCAATGAGCATAACGTTCTGTTGCACGATGTGGAGTAGAAGTGCACAAGTGCTGAGTAGAATAAGGCTGTGACTTAGGGGTACATCATGGGAAGAAATATTACCCTCAGTGTTATCCTGTTGTTTGGGCCAGGTATATTTAACTGACTCCCTGAACTCTAGATTTTTACTGTTAGCACCTTAATGATTGTGAATCGGTTGTTGTGATGATCTGAATTCAGAGCAAAAGCATGGAAGAGTGGGTTCTCTTAATGATGGTTCATCATGGAGACCAACTTCAGGTTCTGACTTTTTTAAAAATAAGGCAAGACAGCTGATTGACAGTTTTTAACCAAGTACTCAGGCAGTCAAGATATCAATAGAAATGTGGGAGTATGGTAGATAAGTTTTCATTTGGATAATGAGAATGACTTGAGTGTCCTGAAGGAACAGAATGTTTCTGAGCATTAAGTGTTTGAGACTTTTTATTACCTGTGATGGTTGTGGAGAAAATACAACCATTTGCAATAGCTTATGGTGGAGAATTTGAATGAAATAATAAGATTTTACATTTTGAAGGTGTTTGTGTGCAAGTGCCAGTTTCAAAAAAAAAAAAAAAAAGTGTAAAATGAGCATGCTTGTAGTTGGTGTTTGAGATGGCAAACACCTGATGCGAGTGAAGTATGTGCAGTTGACTTTATCCTGTTTTTTCTTGAGGCTACAATTTCATACATATTCTCTCTGCCAAAACCAAAAGGTCGGTGGTGATAAACTTTGAATCGATAACTTCTTAATAGCTTATTTCTATAGCTGACCTCTTTGTTTTCAGAAGTTAAACCCTCACACCCAAACATTTAAACAGGAGAACAAGCTTAATGTAGTTTCCTAGTTGCTGTTAGCTTGAAAACCAAAATGAGGCAGGCCTCACAGCTGAAGTAATGTAGGACAACAATTTGATTTTGTGGTGTGACACTGAGAGCAATATAATATTTTGAAATAGTGTCCTTTTGTGGGTCAGGTTTCACTGTTTTCTAGATACACTGTGTGCAGTTAAGGAAAAAACCTTTTGGTAGTATGAGAGCCTTAAATGCATACTGATTTCTTGCCACAGATCTTGATTGTGCATATGCAGAATTTTATTGTAGTAGGAGAGCTTCTGGGAAGTGTTTTCAGGAGAAATTAAGATTTTAAAATGTGAATATAATCTATGATCTCTGGGGATTCCTAGTTCTCTTGTATGCCATCACAAATCCCCACTGGAAGCAATCCTCTTTGTTTGCAGGACTGAGTTATTTTGTAAAGTTAGGATAACAAAAATTGGCGTTTTCTCAGGGTCTCTTATGATATACGCTGCTATTATATTTCAAGGGGAGGGGAAAAGGAAGAATAACTTTAATCCTTTAATACAAATGTACCCTTTGTGTATATCTAAAATATTACAGATATTCTACTGAATCTGGGCACTGTGTAAGGGCTCTTGATAGCATTGGTAAATTGATAGTGACATCAGATGACAGAGTGCTGCTTCATGCTTTGAGGAAAAATGTAGTGTTCTTAAGTGCCACTTATTTGTTAATAATTCTGTTAAATCATATAAAGGTTGAGTCTTAAGAAGCAGTGTTGCCTTTTTTCAACACAATAAATCTATGCAGTTGCTTTATAGCACACTGGTATGGTATTTAGGTGCAAATGTGATTTTAAATATTAATTAGCATGCATTA
This sequence comes from Empidonax traillii, assembly GCF_003031625.1. Lineage (NCBI taxonomy): Eukaryota > Metazoa > Chordata > Aves > Passeriformes > Tyrannidae > Empidonax > Empidonax traillii. Next base: position 423,421 of record NW_020955200.1, read on the forward strand.
GCAGTTCCTGGTGGAAGAAAATAGCTTCATAGTCTCTGATTTCTTGTATGTTCTTAAAAATGAACTTTAAAGACATTTATTTTCACTGCTCTAAGTTTATTGCAGATTTTCAGTCCCTGAAAGTATTGATTTTTAATCAATAAATAAACTTCTTATGTAGTTAAAACTGTATTTCCCTGTGGGTCCTTGACTTGTAAGAGGTGACTTAAAGTTCTGTAGGATATTTTTCTAAAAGGTTTCATGCATTTCCTATTCTGTTTGCATTGGAAAAAAAAAGGAAAAAAATTGCACAAGGTGTGAGTTTTATTATTCCAGGTTCTTAATTGGTGTATCAAGTGCAAATGTTTTAAAATGTTATTAGCACTTTTAAAGACTCCTAAATCAGAACAATATTTTTTTCTGAATTTACTCATTTCCAGTGTAGTTAAATACATTGGGTGGGTTTACAACTGTGTCTGAGAACCTGCATTTCCAACCTACATGTTTTACATGGATAAATAAGGTGATTTTGCAGAGTTTAGAAGGAGCTAAATTTGTGCATCATCAGGAGACAGAAAGTATCAAGGAGAACAGATGAAACAATTCATATCTTAATTTGCAACAGCTAAAATCAAGGTTGTGCCAGTAATTATTTTCCTTCATTTGGAGAGGTGGGTTCACTGTGTGACTGGAAGGAATCTTGCAGGATTTCAGGATGGAGTGACTATCTCATAATTTGGTATTAAGTGGTTCCATAGGGTATACTGGTGCCTGGGGTTGTTCTTCCTTCTATGCAGGACTTTGCAGAAATTTCATGAAGTTCACTTCAGCCTGTCAAGGTCTGTCCTGCCAGATGCCAATATTCCTTGGTAAGGTTCTTGTGGATGTTCCACATGGGAAAAGATTGAAAGTTTAATAGGAGATATCTACTGTTACATGAATTTTAATTTAGCAGTCTACTAAAATCGCGATAGAATCCCAATATGGCAGTTGCAGTCTATAGAGGGTATTGAATCATCATAGAAATGTGATTACTGGTAGCTATGCTGGTAGATATGCTAGCTATTACTGTGCTTCCTAAATTACAGGGAAGGAATGCATAGTTCGAACCCAGCTTGAGCCCATGGTCTTTTCAGAGCTCATTTGGCGTTTGTTCAGCTTTTGTACTGTGGTGAGCCATATAAATACTTTCTCTGTGCTGGCTTGGCTGGGTCAGGGAGATAATCTTCATGGATTTTCTTAGGGGAGACCATTTACACTACGAGTTGACCCATAGAGCAGTTTATCTAAAGCAAATTCCCTCCTCCAGTCCCCTTCGCGTTTAAATAAGTTTAGCTTCCTTTGTGATAACACTGGTGACTTTCCTACATTGTTTCCTGAACGGTTCATTTATCGTTGGTTGGACCTTTGGGTGGCAGCACAGCCATGTACTCGCTACTCTCTTGGCTATGATCCTGCTAAGGGTGCACTCTGTCCCAGCATCCTGGTCAGTAATGAAGGGGTTAAGCAGTGTTGGCCCCAGTATCAATACCTGGAATACTCCACTAGCAGCTTGCCTCCAGCTGGACTTTGTCCCTCTAGTTGTGCCCTCAGCACCCAGCTGTTGAGGCAGTTCTCCTCCCTGACAGTTTATCTAAGTGGTATTTGATCAGCTTATCTAGGACGCTAAGGCACTGTTAGAAGGATTACTGCAGCTGAGGTAAACAACATCCACTGCTTTCCCCTCATCCTCAAGGCAGTCTGTAGAGGGCCATCAGGTTACTCAAATGTGATTTCCCGTTTGTAGATCCATCTGACTACTATCAATACCCTTTTTTCTTCCATGTGCTGGGAAATGGTTTCAATGGGATTTTCTTCGCTACCTTTCCAGGGACTGATGTGAGGTTAACTGAACCTGTAGTTTCCTGAATCATCTTGGAGACAGGAGTGACATTTGCTTTGTTTCAGACTTGAGCAACCTCTCTTGTTACTTGGGCGTGATCTAAATTTGCCTCACAAACAGCACCAACCCACTCGCTTACCATGCATGAATGCTGCAGGAGGGATCCACCACTGGTCACGGCTGAGTCCTTCAGTGATGATGGGAGCTTTGGAAGTGACACAACTCCATTCAGAGGCTAGGGAGGAGGGAAACGCCTGGCAGGGAAACAGTGGGGAGTGGAATTATTTTAAAAGAGTTGTCTTCTGCTGTTGCTGTCAATAGCAAAGTAGCTAAATTGTTCTGTGTTTTGCAGCATAGCTGAAGGAATCTGAAATGATTTATCTCTTAATAGATTTTTGGCCCATGGAACTGAATTTTATTTCTTGTAACTTTTTCATTTATTCCTTTTCAAAAATACGGTGCACTTGCAATTCTGCTGTACCCTTGTGTAAGCCCAGTAATAAATACTTATGGGCCTTTTCACTTACAGGTTGTATTTCTTCAAAAAATAACTAGAAGTATTTGGCAAAGATTTCTCATCTTACTGTGAATGTAGAATAAGTCTTTATTCCTGGCATTAGGTGATTTTTATATAAATAAGTTAATACCTAAGGGTAGAGATATGAATACATAACCGTTTTCATTACCATAGGTATACAGGCAGTTGAGAAGGTAAGAGACACCTTGGTGTAGATCAGATGTCTGACCTATCTCTGGGGCTTTCTCAGCCCCACAGCATTTGTGGATGGCAACAAGGGCTCTCTTGCCTAGACCATATTCTTTTTGATACTTGATTTATGCATTCTTAGCCAGCTTGGGGATGTGTGTATTCACAAAGAGAGATCTGAAGCACTCCTTTGGAAAGCTACTTCTTAAGGAAGAAGGTGCTGGTGGCCTGCCTGGGCCTGGATATGGAGTTGGTTGTACATCACTGGCCAGCAGATAATCCAGCCACAAGACCACAGAACAAATTACAGTTTTGAATGTTACATTTAAACACATTGAGAGAAAAACATCCCTGGATGGTTTTACAGCATAATTCAGAAATACATAATAATAAGTGCTTATTTTTGCAACAGCAGAAAGTTATTTTACAAACTGTGAAAGTTAATTCAGCATTAGGTGGTTATTAGGCAGGATTTTCCTGTCACTGGAGAAGTAGAGATATGTATACATCAACATGTCATCTCTCCTGAAAAGGCTAAGAAATTTTAATAGGGCTGTGAGTGTGAAAAGCAAGAGTACACAAGCTGAAAGTCTCTTCCATTAAATAATTACCTTTTTTTTTTGTAGACACAAATGTCCTTTGTGTTTTTAATTTATTTTCAATAGAAGATTCTTACGGAGTTTTGAGGACTGTTAAGAGATGTCTTGAAATTGTATACTCAGTAGTAAAAAAGATGTAGAATTTACCAACTAGAGATTAAGATGTAACTTACTTGAAATTGATGAACAAGATATAGATAATCTGTACTAGATTTTAAGAATAGAAGCTAAGTGGAAAATTACCAAGCATTAGTTTTGAAGTTCAGTGCCTCTTATAATTTTAACATGCTTTTATTAATTTTTTTTAAATGACTATTGATTGTACACTAAATTCTGTATCTTCTCTTGGTTAGAGTTATAAATATAAAGCTAACATTGTTAAATTTTGGTCTGCATGTAGCAGTTACTATATGTGCAGTAGTTCCTCATGCTGCTTGTTCTTTAGCCTGTATTAGTAGTAATGAGTGGTGCCAGAACTGTTGGTGAATTAAAAAAATTTGTGACTTCAATGTTACTTATTTCAGCTGGGCTAAATTTCAAAGGCATTTATTAATTTCTTATTATGTTGTGTTCAGATTAATGAGTAGAGACCTTTTTAGGCCACTTATTTTGTGCCTCAGCTGACTTGGTTACCATGCATTTTGATCTGGTATTAAAAAAATGGAAAAAAGAACATGACTGGCCACATAGTTTTAACTATGGACAACTCTAGGCTAATAGAAGCACAACCAGAGGCAAGAACTGCAACAGAGAATCGTCTTGTTAATTAAAGCAACTCTAGTACCTTTGATTGTCTTTTCTGTAATTACACCAAGTGCAACTTTGCCTTGGGGATGGTAGTGCATTATAAGGGAAGCCAGAGATGTTTCAACATGGATCAAACCTTCCCAATTTAATCATAAGGCATACTAAAAATACCAGTGGTTGCTTTACAAGAATTGCTGTTGATTTTTATAAAAATAACACAAAGCAAAAACCTAAAAAAAGGAACTTTACTTTTCCCTCTGTGGGAGTTACAAAATCAGGTGAGAGCTCAAGACTGTTACCTGTATACCCAAATAAGAGTTGGTTTAAGTGCAGCAAATCCAGTTATTTTTCCTGAACTTTTGAGGTTTACATCTGATATTGGCATAGGTGAATTTCATCTGTAATGCCATCTCCGTTTGAAAAGAGCCAACCCTGACATGTCTTAGAATTTTTTATGATGTAAAAGTACTGCAGAGCTCCTGTGACTAATGTGGTCTTCAGTCAGATTCTTTTCAGTTACCCTGTTTTTTTTTTCCTTATTCTTTTGTTTTCACCTGAGTTTCATTTTTTAAAAAACCCAAGCTTTCCTGTGATTTCAAATGCACCACTCAAACCTGCTTCTCTTCTTGAAACTGTATGCCTAGAATTTCTTAGGTTTTCCCCGCCCCCTCCCCCTCTTTAAAGTCAAATAGTGTTCTGAGCATGGGATGGAGTTTTCAGTTGGCACCTTCATAGCTTTACCAGAGTTGTCCTTTTGCCTCGCAAGCTCTGCTGAAATGTTTTTCTTGAAAGTCTGTAATGGTTTTTTTTGGAACAGATAATCCAACTTCAAACTCCTGGAGGTGTCAGTCTAGTAGTTGCATAACTCTCCTTTGGCTTCTAAGACATAGTCCTCAGCTATTTTTTTCTCCATCTTTCTACATACCATTTATGAGTTACACTGATGATGCCTAAAATTCATGGTAAGAATTTCTTTTAAAATTCATGTCCTCAGTTCCTAAATCTGTTGAGCATATCAGTATTGAAGACCTGCGAACTGTCTGTGACAGGTAATTTTTTTAAATCTCAAGCTTAGCTTCTTATGAATGTCCACCTGTATTGGCTCGGTGACACGAAGGGGAATTTGTCCTTGCTGTATTTCATTTTTGTCTTACTGAGCTATGTAAAAATGGATCAAATAAGTCCTGGGGACCTCATCCTATGGCTCTTCTGCCACAACAGTAGTAGATAGTAGATATCTATGCTGTAAAATTAACATGAATTTTTCTTACCTAATCAGTAGTTGAATACTTACTATGCCTCAGCTTTATTTATTTCTACTTGTTTTTCTTAATCACTGATATATTAATAATTGATATTACAATTTTGAGAGGTTATTTTTGCCTTTTTTTTGTTTTTAAGCAGCCAGTCAACCAAAAGGTTAGAAATAAAATTGAGTATGCATGCTTCTTAGATTTTGGAAGGATCACCTTTAAGTACATGCTTGTATGAATTAACAATATCTGCTTGTACACCCTTACCATATTTGGTAGAAAATATTTTTATTTTCTTATGGTATCATAGAGTAGACATTCTTTGCTGCATTTCTGTTTGGTACTAGCTCTTCAACATTTCTATTTACTTCAAATTTCCAGTTTAATGAATTTGAAGATAGGTGAATTGTGCACTAGGGAGAGAATAAATGGATCAAATTGGAATGAATGTGAAATGTTGAAGAATTCTGTATTTTGATGCTCATATCAGATAGTGGAAAGAAAATACACCTCACCTGAAAAGCACCTAGAGTTTATAGGCTTATTAAGGAAGTCAAACAGTCTGAGGAAATCCACTGCCAGAAGAGTTAATCAGGAATAAGTCTAGTTTTGTTGACACATTTTTCTAATAACTGTAAAATGGTAAATCAAGTGGATGGTAGTTTATAAAGAAGGATTCTCAAAAAAGGGTGTTTTGGGGGTTCTTATGGTTTGTTATGCATATGGAACAACACGAGTGGTCCACTTCAGTTTTATAATGGGTGAAACTTGTTTTTCCTGATAGTTCTGAATTCAGTATTGTACTTAAACAATTTGGGAATAAGCCCTTTAATTTTTTCCTCAGTATTTATTAGGATTTGATTCAGAAACTTTAGAAACTCTCTTTATTAGAGTTTTCATCAAATGAAGTTTTGAGCCTGTAAAATCATTAGAATTTAAATGTGTTTTGCTATGTTTAATAGAAGGGCATGTTAATTGTACCGTCTAATAGAGAATTTTTTCATGAAACTAACGTGCTGATTCTGTTAGAGATCTATGTCAAATTCTTCATGAATATCTAAGTTCTTTTAACAAACCTAATATATGAAAAAGGACGCAACTAATGCAGTACATTAAGTTGATTTTAAGTGCCTTTTAGAAGATGCCATCTCCAAGTAGGTTAAAAGAAAACCCACAGTGCACAGCAAGCCTACTTAAATGTTTAACCCCTTCATGCCTGACAAAACTGAAGCAGGGATGCTAATGAATGTGTTTTAAACTCAAGTAGGCTTTTTTTAAAGGAATCTGGACACCTAAATATCTTAAAGCTTCAATCTTTAAAACTGGTTTAGTAATATTTTTGATGTTTATAATGGTGCAGTGGATATAATTTGTTGAACCCTGTTAAGTTAGTTATCCTTTAATATAATTCTGTAATGAGCTACTGCTTTGATTTTCTATCCTGTTCCTGTTTGCAAGTGCAGATTATGTAACTGTTTGGAGAGGGGTCCGTGGAGAAATTTAGTAAGGGCAGTATCAGATGACTAACGAAGTCATGTATCACTAAAATAAGTGGGCATAGGGCACAGGAGTGCCCACCTTCTTTGACAGACTGGTTAATGCATTTAACTGTATCTAACTGTGATGACAGCTTTTGGAGCAGGGGTGGTTACTTTTGTCTGAGTGGGTAGGAATACTAAGGGAACATTTGACCGTTTTCTGCAATATCCTGTTAGTCAAGCTGGGAAGATACAGACTGGATGAATGGGTCTACAAAACCAACAAAGATAGCTGTCTGGGCAGTTGACCTCAAACAGTTGATAGTTTGAAGCAGGAGAGGTTTTTGTGGGAGTTTATGCTGTGTGCAAAGCTCTTGAACATGCTCCTGGTGCCCAGGTTGGCAGGGTGAGGACTTGCACAGCCAGCAGGTGAAGGCAGGTGGACGGAGCAACTGCTGTACTGCTGTAGGTTAGAGCTGCCACTCAGAGAGATGTTGACATCTGTCTAGTCATGAGGAACCTCGTGAAACTCCACACGTTCGAAGCTCCGTGCCCAGGGCTGAACGAGCCCAGGCAGCACTGTCAGCGAGGGAACCACCCTGCAGCAAAAATGGGCAGCGGGCCGGGTGGGGACCAGCAGCATCCCCTGGTGGGAGAAGAGATCAGGTGTATCCTGTCTGTTTCAACGAGAGTGTAGCTGTGTTTCAGCCTCAGAAAAAAATGAATCGCGCTTTGTGAAAGGGGTTAAATGCTTGTTGCAGATGGAGCTCGTTAGCCCTGTAAGGCAATCCATCTACGTCCTGAGGACCTCACTGCCACCGTCCAAGCGTGCTTGGCCCCGGCGCGCTCAGTTCCACGCACACTGTGTCTCACCTAAAAAATCCAATGCGCAGGCTGGAAGGTGTAAAGACCTTCCCCGGTTCTTCGTTCGCGAAGGGACTGGCCATATATATAAATGCTTGTTGCCTGGTGAGACTCTACTCTTGGAAGACTCAGATCAGGTGGCTCAAGTCCTTTGAAGTTATTCCTGCTTTGAGTCCAAATCTGTCCAATTCTGAGTTGTTTTATGAGTCTGCTTATGGCTTTGTACTGCTGTGTTCTGCCTAAGTTAGTACCAGTGGCCTTTCAGATCAAGCAGTGCTATTTTCCTCAGTGCAAAATCTTAACTTCTATGGTCCTTCTTATTCCTGTCAGTCTCTTAATGAGGTACTTGGGTGCAGTCTAACTGTATTTTTATTAACTTTTACAAACATGCTTGTTAAATATATTACATTAGTTATAAAAATAGTGTTTTCAAGTTACATAAGAAAATTTCATCTGTGCAGTGGACTTGTAGCTTTCTTATTTAAAAGCAAGCATTGTTGTAAGGTATTTTTCTCAAGACATGCAGCCTGCAAAGTGCCTTGAGTGGAACCAATCAATATGGTTCTGAGGTTTGATGTGGTGACTGCCATATTCAGCATTTAAAAAGCACTTGTGCTTAATGAATTACCTACTTTAAAAACAGCATCTTCCAGAATCTCCAAAAAGCTTTAGAATGGCTTAATGAACTTGATGCCTGATTAAATAAATGAAATATTCTGTGTTCAGTAAAAATCAACATTTTTTAGTGAAATATAATAACCTTTTACTGTTAAATAGCAGGTATACGGTTTTAAAACACATTATTGTGTTGTATTATACCAGAAAACCAATTGATTCCTTTTTAAAACTATTGATGCTAGAGCAAAAACCAGTGTGTTCAACAAAACTGCTGCTATTCAGAAAAAGGACGCTAGAGTGTAGTGTAGCATTTCTAGTGCTATTACAGGAAGCAGCATCTTGAAGGCTTCTGAACAGAACACTGTTTGCAAACTGCCTTTATTCGTAGGGTGTTACAATGTTAATTTACACTGAAGTTTTCTGGATATATAAACACAACTCCATTCTTCTGCCACCTATGGCAGAAGTTGATAATACACTAGAGTACTTCAACTGAAGATTTAACTGTTTTCCCAATACTGGTTGTTAGGAAATACTAGAAATTCTGTTAACTGTATTTTTACTTACATTCAGTTTAAGATAAACTGCAGAGAGTCTTTCTTTTAAGAAGAGTATGTACTCTTTAAAGAAGTTTTGTCCGATAGAAGGTATCTGCTTTTATGCTAATGCTAAATGTAATTTAGAATGGGCATTCTGTTGTGTGCTCTGTTTTACTGTAATAAATTAGAGCAATACCTTCATTTAATTGATTTTTTAAATTATTTTTCATTTCTGAAAATTCATGGCTGTAAGTGACAGGATATGGCATTGTCGCATATATTGAGAAACACAAGAACTTAGCTCTTCTTTTAACTGCTGAGAAATATCTGGTACTGAGCCTGCTTTCATTAAAATCTATTGCAGAATTCACTTGACTTCACTTGGTGCAGAACTGAGCTTTTTTTTTTTAAATTCACTTTTCTCATCTGCTTGCTTCAAACTTGGATTCAGGCTTGTTATTAACAAAGAAAGTATACATGTCAATAGGCTCTGTCTTTAAATTACTATATTAAATAAGATCAAGTTGCATAGGGAGACCTAAATTTCAAATTTTAAAAGGCCTATTGCTTTTGTGGACTTAGAAAGGCTGGTTTTGTTGAAACATAGTCAGTGTTTTTGGAACAGGAGAATGCTGTGCATGTAACTTTAACTTAAAATCAAAACTGAAAAAAAACACAACTGGGACACGGAAATGTAATGTTAGAAGTTTTTATTTTTGCATAGAGTCTTGCAGGGTTACCCTTAATGGCAAGTTGTAATCAAAAACCAGCAATAACAAAGCAAAAATGCAAGAAGCTTTTAGGTAATTTAATTATAGATTTGTAGGCTGCATTTACACTGCTTCAGTTGCTGTTTGAACCACTGAGTACAGCTGAAATGTATTGTCAGCATCTCCTTGACAGCTTGCAGTGTCTTAATCCCTCAGTTTCTCAAGCTGCCTTTTCCCACTGCAGGGTTCATTATGACCCTTTATTGTACAAGGGGTGTTAAGAGCCTGCACTCCCTTACACTAAGATACCAGACTGAGAAGGAGAGGGGGAGAAGGACTGGTTAGCCACAGTTTCTGAGTCTTCCGTGGAGAGGCTCTGGGGGCAGGCATGCAAGGGGCTAGTAAGTCTACCAGACCCAAGATGCTGATTCTGTATTGTTGGATATCTTTCTTTTTCTTTCTTGGATTGGTGGGTTCCTTTCTCCCCTGGGAAATTCTGAACTTTTCTACAAGTCATTTTGATTACAGAATTTTCCTGCTTTGTCTTTTCTTGTGATAGCCTCTAAACTTTGGAAACAGATTGGGAATTATAGAGCTGGCAATGTAGGACTTCAGTTTAACTTCTTAATGTCTCAATGGCTCACTTTAAATGCCATTACTGCTTCACGTTCTTCAACAAATTTAAAGCTCTGCTAACTGTCTGGCATCAGGCTTGTCAGGTTGCCAGCTATTTTGCTAGACTGTAGAGCCAAGATGCATGAAAATGTCAACAACCTCAGGCTCATTAGTTTTTGGCTTTCCTGGCCTTTCTGTAATGACTGCAGTGCTGCATAAGCTAAATTTTGTGGGTTTTTTTAATTTACTCCTATTAGTTACAGTGGAAACCACAGCCAACTTTAATGGAAACAGTTGAAATAGTTAAAAGTGTGTTCTCCTTTGATTTGTTAATTTGTTTACAAGGAAAGCAGTCTGCCAAAGTCTACTTACATGTAATAAGTTCAGAAGATTATACAGGGTGAATATTTTGTTTTTTTTTCTTCTTTGTACCTTTTCTCTTTTAAAGCACTAGCCGATATTTGTTGTTTTGAATATGTTCTGTTCAACCTTGTAAAGCTGCCATGAACATTCCAGGCTAAAAAAATCCCCAAACTTACTTGTTTGTCCTTTATTTATGATTTAACTGGTCAGGCAAAAAGGTTATTTGCCTTGGGAAATGGACACATGAGAACACTGCAGAACTAAAAAGCCTTTAATAAGGTCTATGCTGCTTTTGTACACATTTCTGAAATATATTGATTTTTGTCTGTTTACCTTCAGCATGAAAACATGTGAAAGAAGATTTGTTGAAGATAGCTGACACTTGGAGCATTCATACAGAAACTGTGCTAATGAATCTACTAATTTTGTTGGGTAACCTGTTGCTTTCTGTTGTAGTGTCAGTCTCTACAGGAATGTCCAAACTAATTGAAAATACTCCTAATATAATTACTTGTCACTTTAGTGTTACCAGCTTCTCCATAAAAGTCACTTCATCCCTAAGTGGTAATTCTCTAGATACAACTATGTCTTCAATATGTGCTGCTGCTACTACTGCTATTACTGATGATGATGGTAATAAAATCTGTTGTACTATTTACTTAGTGTTCTAAACCAGTGTGAAGAATATGGTAATGCAAAATAGAAGGGAAGCTTGGAATGATGCGTAAGCTACCAAATACTTGAAGGATTTTTTTCTTCACTAATTTTAGATTTTTTACAAATACACATTTTCTAAAGAGAAATATATATGTATGTATGTATGTATGTTTACTTACTTGCCTGATTTCATCACTAACTGATGTAATTTTCCAAAAGATAGGAAGGTTGTCCTTTATGAGAACTCAAGAGCTTGTTATGTGAACTAAGTGACTTTCCATCCCTTACCTCTGGAGCGTTGCCTTTTTTGTCCAATTTTAGTCTTAAATCTAGGAAGAATGAAATCTTGTAGTCTCTGTAAGTAAAGCTTTTTGAATGTTTTGCTACAGTTGGTCAAAACCAGACCAGCTGAACTTTGACTGAAAATCATTGCGAATTGATCACTGCTTGGTGCTGAAAAAGAAATGAGTTGAGATGTAAATTTGTTTCCAGTGGCTGGATGTCAGCAACAGAAAACTCTAAGCTGAAAATCAGCAGTAACACATCATCTTCTTTGAAGGTTTACATTTTGGATGCTTCTCATGGTTTTGCTTTTTGAGATAGATTTGTCACTTTTTTTCCCAGTAAGAGCTCAGGACATAATCCCTGAAATGTATTGGATTGCATTGAAAGTAAATGTTAAAATGGGACCACATATAGTCTATGATCTTGTTTTGAACACTTATCTTGCTGAGCTTTATTTTCTCCTGCTGAGTGTAGGAACTGGATAAAGGTGTATTGCCTTTTTCTTTCTTTTTTTTTTTTTTTTTTTTTTTTTTTTTTTTTTTTTTTTTTTTTTTTTTTTTTTTTTTTTTTTTTTTTTTTTTTTTTTTTTTTTTTTTAGTTTTTGTTTGTTTTGGTTTGATTTTGTTTTTAGATCTGTGGCTCACCAACGTGTTTGTATCACTGTTCAGTAGCAGTAAAACCTGCACTCATGCATAGCGTATAGAGAACGACTGAAAGACGTGAGAGCTGCTTGGCATGGCCTGACAGTTTGTGTTCTTTTAAGCAGTGATTGTGCCAGTAAACCATGCTCATAACAAAGGGTTCAAACCCAAGGTTTGGGTGCTGGAGAGTTGAGCAGTGAATAACACGTGCGTGGGGGTCAGCATAAGTACAGGGTACCTGTGATATTTTGTGGCTGATAGGAATAGTGGTTCTGTGATTTTCTAAACTAAAAAGCATATTTTCATGCTTTAATAGCTTTTGATGATGGATACCTTTCTTATTGCTGTGAATTTCTCCTTCCCTCTCCTCCATCGTGTGATGCATGTAACTGTTCATGGAACAGATGTAAATAGTGTTTATTTTTGAACTTGATCTCTGCTGGTATTGTTGATACCTCTGCCAATTAACTACCTTATTCTTTGTTTGAGTTTTCTGAAGTCTGGTGCTCTTCAGACTGTTTCAAATTTACAGGAAGGCAACAGTTTTCAAATTGAAGGAGAAATCTTGATTGAATATGATGGAAAACATAATCAAGGTTTTGATGCTGAGACCAGAAAAGAAAATGGCAAGGGATGCATGTTCTCACCATAGAACGTAGGAGCAGGAGAACTGCTGAGAGGTGGTGCCATGGGTATCTGAATGCTAGGAAATATTTCTGTGATCCCTTAGCTGCTCATTAGTAGAGTATGCCTTGTTGAGAGGCAGGGAGACGGCTCTGTCTCCCTTTCCCCTTTTGGAACATATTTCTGATTTCTTTCTGTACCTCTTCTCTGGCACATCTCTGATCCCTTCTCATTGCTGTACCCCTTGCCCCTGATAGTTCCAGTGGAATACTACAACAGTTCAAAGGCAGTTTTTGTCTAAAAATATTGTAGTGCTCTTTGGATGCCTCTTTATACTGTGGCCCAGCTTTCTGTGTTGATAGTGCCTCGTGGCAAGAAGAACTGTGCTGCGCTAACTTTGCTATGTTATGGCGACTGTACCAGGAAAGTCCCCTGGAAATGATCATGTTGCATACAGGGGTAACCTGTATTCAATTGGTCACTTTTATGTTCATGTTGGTTTGGAAATTTGTGCCACTACTTTGATTGTCTTCTGATACAAAATGCTAAACTTAAACTGATATATTTTAATGAATTTGATATTTAGTGCTGCAGTGGCTTCTCCTGGAACTAGATAGAAAATTTTGGAACTTGAAACAGAATACATCGCAAGTTTGAATTGTAAAAGGGCTAGTGTCTTTAAATTGAAGGAGAGTAGGTTTAACTTAGATGTTAGGAAGTAGGTTTAACTTAGATATTAGGAAGTAGGTTTAAATTAGATATTAGGAAGAAATTCCTTGCTGTAAGGGTGGTGAGGCACTGAAACAGTTGTTCCAGAAAAGCTGTGGATAGTGCATCCCTGAAAGCAATCAGTGCCAGGATGGGATTTTGAGGAACCTGATCTACTGGACAGTGTCCCTGCCCAGGGCAAGAGGTTTGGAATGAGATGATCTTGAGAATCCCTTTCAACTCTACTGCTCTACCACTCTACTGCTGATCCAGTCATAATACCTTAAATACATGTTTATAGGAGGATTCTTTTTGTTTCTGCCTGGCACTCTGAAGCATGGAAAGGAGGAAGCTGATATTGATATGATGTTACACAGATTCCTGACATTCAGTGTCAGTGCCAGTAGCTCACTAGCACAGTTCATATTCACTGTGCATTGTAAAATGATCTGCAAAATGCAAAGATACCAAATGACTCCATAGCTCTCTCATGATACCATGAGAGCTATGGTAGAACTTTTTATATGAATTAGAACAATATTCTAGATTTCGGAACAGTTGAGTTACTTTATTTCTGTGTTAGATTACTTGAAGCTGTTGTCCCTAACTGTGTTAAAAAGGTTATAAAAGCTTTTGTGCAGGATAACTGTAAAATTAGTGTTTTTATTAAAATTAGTTACCTCTTTACATCTAAAACAGTTTGTTTGCAAAGTAGTTGATTCATATTTTTGGGTAACATGGAAACAAGTTTTTTCCTATTATATGAGATCTTTTCTTTGAACAGAGAATTTTACCGTGAGTTGTGTTTGATGCTTCTCCATTGAGATGTATGTTTTTACATGGGAAACTAGGATATATTCTGTGAAATTTGGTGTCTGCACCATTAAAAAAACTAAACCAACAAAATGAAACAAACCCATACACCTGTTTTATTTATTTATCTTGTGGGAAGCAAAACTTCATCAATATGCCTTCTTTTTTTTCTTCTTTTTGATTTTTCTTTGCCAGGAAGCTGGTGCTACACAGATTACTAAGTGAAAAAGTAAATGCTCTATTGATCTTGGTACTCTCTTCACCTGTGTTTCTGATACTGTGTTTTTGTGTGACTGTTGACTCTTAATGAAGCTTGAAAGAACTTAATTTTACATTATTATGCCTCATGACCAATGAGTTCCAAAGTCTTTTGAAAGAGGCTGGAGGAAAGAATGGAAACTGGAAAACTTTGAAGTCAGAGTAATTCTTCTATGCCTGATTTTTCTTATGAAGCACCATTAAAACAAAGGCTTGAAAATTTTGCTTGAGCAAGGAATGGTCATAAGCCTAGAAAAAATCTTGACAGTGCTGATGGCACAAGGCATTACTTCTTGTGTTTTTGGTCTGGCTTCTCTAGCACTCAGAGTGCAAACCAGAGGTTTATGTAGTGTCATAATAATGTTCCATGTTTAATTATTTCATCCTTTGCTAGTAACACTTAACATCTGATCTGCATTTTTGAGAACTGCCAGGCATTTTAAACTGCTGTTTTCACAGAATTGTTTATTGTGAGTTCATACTGTTGAATGTTGTGTCATGTAAACCATAGACCCTGTTTTTTTTTTCTAAATGTTGGGTTAGGATTGTTGTTCCTAAATGCATAAATTTGTTTATCTATGTTAACTTAATCCACTAATCCTTTTATGTTCCCTCTGCAGGTATAGCTGTAGCGGTTAAGGTGGACGATGCAAAATATAGTCTTAAAACATTTTTTAATTTGTCCTGTAACGTAAAACAAGCAAAAATAACATTTGTTTTCAAATTTTTTAAAATGTACGGGCTTTTCCTTATAAACTTCCCACACAGCTTTATAAAACTCCTGAATGTTGTTTTAATGCCTGTGCATAATGGACTTGTGTCAGTATAAAACATATACAAAAGCATTAGTATAAAGCAAACATATGGTTACTCTGTGGTTTCTCCAGACTTCTCAGGTGGGCTTTGACCTTGAAACCCTTGGTGTTTTGACAAAAACAGTAGAGAAATCTAATTTACTTGAAGCAGCCGTTTCTATTTTGGCAGGAGTGTTTTTTTGAAAATACGGAGTCTGGGGCCTGACCTTGGCAATATGTGTTGGAAGATGAAAATGCTGCTGCGAGTGTTAGTAGTTTAAAAACATCAGCTCCTTTGCATTGTTTCTAGAACGTGTGGTTGGCGCACTCAACCTCTTCATGTGTTTCCATAGAAATGTCTACATATGCTGAGCATAAAATTGTAACTTTGTTAGTCTTTGCTTACTCTGAGTTTAAATCCTTGAATTAACTACTTGTAGTTTTCTGAATATGGAAACAGCATGTATCTGAATACAGCATTCCCAGAATGATGCCTGCTTTCAGAAGCTCTTTGGGCCTGTAACAAAGTAAAACTTAGTTTTGAAGCAAGGGAGGACTTATTTACAGGAAAATAGTACAGTGTCTTGGGAAATAGTTTTAGAATTAGCTCACTATTTTCCAGACTACTGCAAATTCACTATTAGAGAATCTCTACCGAGAAACTGGTAATCATGCTAAATCTGACACCACAGCACAGTCCACTGTCCAGATTTAGTTCTCCTGGGAAGATAAACTAAATGTTATTCTGAACATCATTAGTTTAGCTATGAATAATGGAAAGAAAGCTGTGAGAAGTCAGTGCATGGCTGTCTTTTGCACATGGAGCACTTTTGTTAGATATGGATGATTATTTTAGATGCCATTTTTACAGGTCACTTTGTCATAAGTTTTTAAACTGGGAATGCTGTATTTAAAAAGAATTAAGAACCCACTCATTACCTCTGAACTGTACTGAAATTGCATACAGGTGAATAATGCTATAAAAATTATACTCCTTCAAATCCTAGTCCCCACCTACAAACCTTTTCCTTAATATTCTGAATGTTACTGTTCTTATCTAGAGCTGATTGCTACTTTGATTTCCGGAAATGAGAGAAGAAGGCTGATCAGCACCAAATGAGTTCCTGATGCTTCCCCTGCTCTTCGGTAACACCAGCTCTGTATGCAGGGCAAGACTGTAACAAAATCTTTAAACAAAAGAAAAAGACAAATAGCCTTTTCTGCGTAGGTGGCCTTTCTCAGAGCAAAGGTGGCTTTTGTGGTGATGGAACAGAACTTCTTTTGTTCTGCAGTGCTTCCTGTCTGACAGATGTAGGCTGGTAATGTCAGTTCCATGTAGAAATAATGTTTTGTTTTTGTCTCGGCACAATAATCATTAGGTTCTGAAGTAAAATTACAGAAATAACTCCTGTGCCCCAGGATGGGGTTGTAAAACTGTGCATTCAACATAATTAGGAATCTAATTGGGTGCTTAAAGTTAAGTGATGTATATGCATATGTAAGTAATTAAATTATATTGGAAAGTACTTTATTTGTCATAGTCTGTGCTCTGCTCCCTAGAGTATAGGCAGAGTTTATTCTGCAACTATTTGTTTGCTTTCCAGGTAATTTCCTTCTTTTGTTTATGTTTGGAGGGTTTTGTTGTGTGGGTTTGTTTGTTTGTTTGTTTTTGGTGTTTTTGTTTTTGTTTGTTTGCTTTTTTTTTTTTTTTGTGTGAGGTTAAGAAAGCTTAAAAAACTATCTGTGAAAAACCCAAACTGATTTGGAAAATACAAAAAGTGTATGTCAAAGGGAGACTTGAAACGTAAGTTCTATCTAATGAAATTTGTTGTAATTAAACACCCTGAGGTCAGAAACCACTGGAAGCTCTCTTTGCCTTCTTATGAGAGCTAATGAGCAACACAGCTCACTGGATTGAAGTCACCAGCTAACTGTTTTGGAACAGCTTTGTGTAATAGATTTTCATGCCCTAGTATGTCCTCAGCAGAAAATTACATAATGTGGAGAACTTTAAAAACGTCTCTTGTTGGTGAAACCAAGTATTAGGAACAAACCAGGGAAATCACAGCCGATACAGAATTGAGTTTCTGATGAATCTGATGATCAAAAAGAGGATGAACTTCTACTTAACAATCAGGGCACAGGCAATAAACAGCCTCTGCAGTATTTGCTGCTTCCAGGTTGTTAACAAAACTGTTTTCAGAAATTTCTGATTAAATTACTTACACGTGAGAAAATTCAGGGGAAAAATGATGGTACAGCACTGGAGAACAACCCACTAGACCTGGAAGTGAAGTTGGTTTCAGTTCATTCATGGTAAAGGTTCCAAGAGTAGCCCACTGAATAGTAAAATTGTTGAGTACTTACTGCTAGGCCCCTGGTGGTGCAGTGGCTAAACTGCGGCACTGTCAGCGCCAAGACCCGGGTTCGATTCCCTGTTAGGACTCTCCCCGGGCAGATGGAGCTCGTTAGCCCTGTAAGGCAATCCATCTACGTCCTGAGGACCTCGCTGCCACCGTCCAAGCGTGCTTGGCCCCGGCAGATGAACCTCAGGATTAAAGGGTGGGCTCAGTTCCGCGCACACTGTGTCTCACCTAAAAAATCCAATGCGCAGGCTGGAAGGTGGAAAGACCTTCCC
>NW_020955200.1:441306-473907 GCF_003031625.1 Empidonax traillii
GCTAGGCCCAAAGCCTGGCCTTATATAATAAAATGTGCCAGCCAAATTTATGCAGAATTAGCAAGAGGAAATTGTCAGCACCAGAAGTGTGACAGACAGACATGGGCCACTGGAACAGTATACCAGAAGAGTGTATCAGAGTAATAACCGATTTATTATTCAACTGATTTCTTGTCTGTGGGCCTCCTAGTCTAAATATTTAATAATACTTATTTCATAATTTATTTTTTATTTAATAATTTAAAATATTTTAAAAGTTATTAAAATATTTAAAATATTTTCCCTGGGGAGAAGGGAACAGTCTCCATGCCTCAATAGCTGCAATTAGAAACAGGAGGTTTCAATTAGCATGACCTGTCAGCTGATGAAGAGGAGTTTACCTGTTGTTACTACCTTACTGTTTGACTAGGGAACAGTTGTACTGGTTTGGGTTACTGTAACATTACTTAGTACATCTTGTTTGGATGAGCACATTCAGCGAGAGGCTCATCATGAACTTAATCTGAGCCCGACTTCACTTCTGTGAATCGTATCCGCTGCAGTGATTGATTGCTGACTGTCTCCCATGTGTAAGCGACACATAAACTGTTACCTACAAGGAGGATGCAGGTGAACTTGTGCTCCAGGTCCCTATCATGGTGCTGAAAATACTGACTTCGTATTTGTTAAGCTCAGAATGGTTTGTTTGCAGGGTTAGTATGATTTTAATTGGTGAATACAGGCAATAGCTTCGCTGTTAAGGAAGTCCTTAGTTTTTCTGAGCTATTGAATATGCAGGTAGCCAGAGTGATGTCTGTGCATGCATGTGCATGTATGTGTGGTTTTCTGGAGTAACAACTTCAATTACTCTGTAACTTCAAACTTTGTAATTTACTTCTGTTTATTCTTCATAAGTCAGCATATCAGTTTCATATTAAGCGGTATTTAAGTTAATTTCTTTAGACACAGTTCTTCAGTTAGTCATTCCAATGGCTTCATGCACTACACCAACGAATTTGAGATAATTTTTTTTTTTTTCAGACTTAGATTAGAAGTTCCTGATAAGGACTTCTCTGTTTTCATATATATGGCTGCTACATATTTCAACATAAATGAAATTACAAAAAACTAAAATACAGCATGTCTGGAGTTTCATGTGTGGATACTTCTCAAATGTTATCTTTTAATCACTCATAATAAATTATAGACATTGATCTATTATAATAGTATATCAAATGGTTGAAACTAACTTGTTAGGAAAGCTGTAACAGAATTCTCTGATAAGGTTATGGTAAGCTGCTCATCTTGAATATGACAAAAGGATTTTTAGAATGTTTTAACTCTAAGCAGCCCAGAGGGAAGGTCTGTGCACTGTTCTCGAATGTTTCAATGAAAGTCTTGCTTCTTTATTTTTAGAAATGGAAGGTATTTCAAACAGATACTTGCATCAGGTTTAGTACAGTGTTGTAAGAGGAAGTTCTCCTTGTGCCTCCTGGGATGTAGTGTGTATTTGTGCAATGTATTTACATCCTCTTTCACAAATTGCTGATTGATTTTGTTGTTCTATTGCTTCTTTTTGCCATGTAGCCGTCCTCAGAAGGTGTGTTTGTGTCCATTCCTGCCTGTACATCCGCTAAAGGTCTCCACCTGCTTGTATATAATCCAGCATCCAGCAGAGGTGAGTAAGGCTGTGGTAACTGTTGAGAGTTCAGTTAGAATCCTAATGCAGCAAATGGTAGGCAAGAGGAAACAGCTGTGCTGTTAACATCATTGTCATGCTTCAACTCCAGCCATCAGCTAAGTTTACTTTCCCCTGTGCCAGATAGGATGGGGAGGAGAATCGGGAAACAAAGGGTAAGAATTTGTAGGTTTAGATAAGAAGAGTTTAATAATTGAAACACAGTGAAATATAAAAGTACTAATAATACTAATGATAGTAAGAACAATAATAATTGCAACAGAAAGCGGAGAGAGTGAGAGGTAAAATCCAAGAAAGACGTGATGCACAATACAATGCTCACCACACGCTCATCGATGCCCATCCCATCCCTGAACAGTAAAATCCTGGTCATCCCCAGTTTATATACTGGGCATGACATTCTATGGTATGGAATATCCCTTTGGCCAGTTCAAGTCATCTGACCTGGACATGGTCTCTCAAGATTTCTTGTGCACCTCCTCAGTGACAGAGCATGAGACACTAAGAAGTCCTTGGCTTAGGGTAAACCCTACTTAGCACCCTTGTGTTTTGGTTGTCGCTATCAACATTATTCTTGTCCTGAATCCAAAACAGCACTGTACAAGCTACTGGAAAAACATGAATTCTATCCCAGCCAAAACCAGGACTGTCATATAATGATTTTTCCTTTTAAATTTGATGATTGAATGCCAGTTCAGCTCAGTTACTGTATTTTTCGTTCAGTTCTTCTGAATTATTTTATCTTCTGAAATCACATCTTATTTCTGCAATTCCACTCATTCAAGACATCTCATCTTATCTGAATTGTCCTATTAGAATCTGAAATCTACTTGCCTTGGTACAAATTGTAAAAAATAACAACATTAACATTAAATATTTTTAAATAACATTAAAGAACATAAAAGCACATGGTGTGATTCTTGAGATGTCTTGCACAGGTCCGGGAGTTGGACTCAGTGATCCCAATGGGTCCCTTCCAACTCAGCATATTCTATGATTCTGTGAACACAGTGTCTCACAGAGGTGTTTAGAGTTGATCTAGGGATGAATGTGTTTGATTATAGCAGTGGTCTTTTATTGATGTTAGTTTTCTGTTAAAAATATGAATTAAGAAATTCATTGTAGTGATGACCTTAGCTATTTTAGCCAATGGAAAACTATTTAGCTTCAGAAGAGTGTGTTTTGGTTTACCAATAGGAGAATATCTGTCAATGTTTTTCTTGTCTGCTAACAGTGTATCATAAGGGTTTTGGAAATTGAACTACAGCTACACGTATCTGGGGAGATGATTGGTTTACAAATAAGGCTGAAGTTGAGAAACCTGTACTCACGTGGTCCAGCTGTTTGCTTGACATTATACAGTAGCTCAGTTGATATGCAAAGAGTCTTTGCCTGAAGGAACTTAAGCAGAATGCAAAAAAGCAAGTTTAAAAAAGTGTTTTCTCACAGGGAAACAAAACAAAGGCCATGACATATTTGGGCCCTAAATGGGAAAACTGTAATTTTTAATTGACATAATTATAATAGGAATAGTCTTCTGTGTTAATTCTCATTTCAGAAGTGCTTGTATATATGCTGAAGTAACTTGAAGGGAAAAAAAGATTTAAAAACATGTCAGAGACTTTGAACTGGCATTTGAATTGTATTGGATTTCCTATTCATAGTGGAAGGTATTGGAAAAAATTGGCAGATTTTTTTGTGTTTTATGCACTACACCTGTGACAGTCTAAGTGACTGTCTACAATTTTTTGTTAATCAACAATCAGAACAGTTGTCTGTTACAGCGGGATGCAAGTTTTCTGTTTGTATATATTACATAGTAATAATTCACACAGTATTGAAAGACCACTGTCTGACTATTATCAGGGCACTTGGCTTGTCAGAGATAAATTCAAACAAATGATGGGGAGCTAAGAACATCTTACAGTGGTCTTTGAAAGTGTTTTCTTAGATGAACGCAGGTGATGCTTTTGATTCCATAACAGCAGAGAAATACCTGACAAGAGTTAAGTTCCGTTTGCTTGTAGTTGCACATACTCAAAACAGAATTGAACTTGAATACAGCTAAGCCTTCTGAACTGCATCTGATCCTTCAGTCTACCATTTCATTACAGGTACACCCAGTTTCAGAAATATCTCATTGAACTAACCAGGTAGCGAATGTCTTTCCCTTACTGCACGTCAGTCCCAACTGTCATCCTTCATGTGCTTCATTATTTATTGTCTTTGGAAGTCTGCAGTGCGGTGAAGTAAGCCTTCAACTATGGTTAAATGATGCTATTGAGACTTGTATTCAGCCAAGATAGTAATGTAGAAAGTCAGGAACAACATTCCTGTTGCCTGATTAATGTGACTAAGTCTCTACATTCCTACTTTCAAGAGACCGTGCTGCCAGAAAGACCTGTGCATGTGTCACCTATTGTGAAAGAGAGAGAAACTGTAGAACAGCGGATCACAAGTGAGGAATTATTTGCATAACCGGTACATAAATTAGTTAGATTTTTATTTGTGAAGAAATCCGGAGTTCAGCATTCCATATCAAGGGGTAAATACTTGTTTTTAGATGGTACTGTTATTGTACCATTATTCATTGTGAGAGTAATTTAAAAATTAAATATAAAGAAACTCAACATCAGGACTAGCACAAGGGTGAAAGACTTATATGCCTAGTAATTTATTTTTCTTCTTTTCATATAGATAAATATATATGTAAATATATATATATGTAGAAGTAAAAAAAAGATACTTTTGTCATTTTTCCTGTTTCATGCCTACTCTTATGATCCATAGGACTGGTCAGTGACACAGTGGGAGTAAAAACCCCTGTACACTTTTTTCTTACTTTTGCCTTTGATTATCCTTAATGTGACTGCCAGTTCAATGTAGTCCATTATATGCTTTTGAAAAACCGAATGATAGATGTAAGTTGGGACAGAACCCCTAAAGCATAGCAGAGGATATCTGTTTAAGTTGTGTTCATTCCCTGCCTTCTTTCTTTTTGTAAGTGTAAGAATTTTTCGTGTTAAGTGTCTGAGAAGAAAATTTAGATTGTGTGTATTTAATGATTTTATGTATTGATCTAACACCAGTAATTAACTTTGACTTGCTCATTAATCCACTTCTGCTCTATAGTATTCCTTATTGAACAGCAAGAATCAAATGTAAGGGGGAAATTCTTACTGCTTGTCCTAACAATTAAAAAAAAAAAATGGAGGAAGTATATATCTCCTGGCTTTAATAAATGTTTTTATTAGTCTGAACATTCTTGTTCATCGTAGGTGGATAATGCTGTGGTAACCAAAATTACCACAAATTCCCAGAAAATAAAAAGAACAATGAAATTTAAGTTGTTTTGAGTCCAGCTGGAATGGAATTAGCTTTCCACATGGCAGTCGCCCCAGTATCGTGCCACCAGTGTTTGGACTAGTGCTGAGCAGTGCTCACACAACATTAGGGCTGTCCCTCCAAAATGCCCACAAAGACCAGTAGCTTGGGGGTGGAGAAGAGACTGGGAGGGGACAGGGCCAGAACTGCTGACCCAAGCTGACCAGAGGGATCTTCCATACCATATGACACAGTAAAAGATGGGGGTGGGGAATGGCATCTGTGATTAAGGTATTTGTCTTCTGTAGGAACTGCTACACTTGCCAAGTCTCTACTTCTGAGGAAGTGGCTGGACTTTGCCTGCTAATGGGAAATAAGAATAAAATATTTTTGTTTTCCTTTGCTTCCACCCATGGCCTTTTTTTTACACCAAGAGTTCATTTCCATCCTATTTTCTGCCCCCTGTCCTGCCGAGGAGGGGGAGTAATAGAGTGGCTGATGGGCACCTGGAGGCCAACCAAGGTCAGCCCATCACATAAGTCCACTTTCAAATTAGTAAATGGAAAATCGTTGGTAGGATAACAAGTTATCTATTGCCTAGTTACATACAAATTCTTTAATGAAGAACATTATAAACAAATGAAACGGTTTTTAATGTTAGTTTGACTTAGCTGTTTTAAGCTCCTGTTCTCAATTCCTTTCAGCTTTACATTTTATATTTTATCTTTCTATATGCATATATTGTTTTTAGATTGGAAAACTCAATTTTCTATCTTGGTAAAAGAATATATTTGTTTGAATTAAGAGTAATTCTGAAGTAATGATGTGACATTGGGCAGAACAGTTGAATAACTTTCTCCTGACTGATGGCAGCTCTTTTGGTTTTGTTTATCAGAGACAAATAATTGATTTTCTTTTAGGTCCTTTATTGCCACTTGTTACATTCTTATGGAGAAGGGAGGCTTCTGACTAGTGAATTGGAATGTTATTTAATTATGATGAAATAAAGACAAGTAATACTATGACACTGTTGAAGGCTGATTCTGCTGTTCTGAGGTAGAAGAAATTGATGTCAATTTAAAGAATACCTCTCCCTCCCCTTGCTTGCACTTCACTTTGATCTTCGTCTGTCCCTAGGAGACATTATGCTGCTGCTGAATGAAAAGTAGTGGTGGACGTAGCAGAACAACTTACTCCTTCAACTCCATGATATTTTATTTATAAAGACTCAGTAGATAAGGATCAGAAAAAGCAAAATGAATAGAGGTTTTAGGCAACAGTAATAAAAGTTTTCACAAAAGTGTTTTAACAGCTGGTAGCAAGACAGTGTGAGAGTGCAGACGGCTGCACATTGATAGTTGTGAAAGTAACATCTGCCCAGCATGAGTTAATCAGAGCCTCACATGTTCACAAATACTGTGTTTTTGAGATAAGGCTCTTAAATCAAAAGGCAGACCAAAAGCCTCCTGGATTTTCATTAATGAATCCCATAGTTTAGCAATTGATGTTTGGATTCTTGTTGTTTGAATCATGGGACATTCGGATTGTAAGACATGCAGGTTGTATTGAAAGAACTCTTTATTTTACTGATTTTAGGGCTTTCATAATCCTGCCCTGATATCTAGTGCCTTTTCTCCTGCTAGATTCAGCTAATAACCTTCCTCTGTTCATCTTATGATAAATAATCTTTCATCCAGTGTTGTTGTGTTGGCTTTCTGTCACTTCCACTTCCTTGATGGGAAGACAAAAATTGAAATCCCACAGATGAAGCTCAGTTTGCATTAATTCTTGTCTAGACAAAAAGTCTGTTCCCATCTGTGTTAAATAAAGTGCAGAAATAAATTGCTCTGTTTGATGAGCAGATAGTTTGTTTAGCTGTTATTACTTCGCTCTTTCTCCACTTTCTGAAATCCTGCTTCCATGCAGCTCTCTAATGCTCTGAGATTTGAAGAGCCCCTGCTCCCTACCCAGGCGTGGTGGTCACCTTCCTCATCTGTGCCGCAAAGATGTCGGCAGATACCTGGTCAACAAATCTGAATGACATGAGTTGGAGGATTCATGGCAGTGTAGGTGTCATTGTCCTGGTTACTGTGAAATGAAGTGACAGCAGAGTGGAGATGTTTGCATTTCACAGTGTCTGATCTGATACACCCAGTGCTTTTATTTTTAGCATCTGTTTGTGGAAATCAAACTCTCTCCTCATTTTCTGATATAGAGACATTAGTTCCCCAGACTGTTAACATCATTAATGCTAATGCTGGTTTTTTGTCTATTCTTTATTTGTCTGAGAAGTTGTTACTGTTTTTGATACTGTTAGCCTAGTTAAAATTTAAGCTGATGATCATAGTTAAGACTAAGTTCAGTACTGTCAATCGAAACAATACAATTTGAAGCATCAAGATTGGGTATTTTTCTTGTAGATTGTTTTTTCCTGTTATCTGGAAAGGTTTTTTTTTCTGTATCTGTAGTCAAAAGAATTTGGTAGAAAATGAAAACGTTAAGAATTCATAGAAGCCTTTCTTGATTTGGTTCAAAAGTAACTTCTCTTTCTTTACAGGAAAGTCGAGTGTTAAGGACAGTACCTTTGCTAGCAGCTTGTCTCCCTCCAGACAAATGTAAAATTTTGATTGGTCGACGTTTTAGTGAAGACAGGTGAGCAGGATTGTCTGTGCATTTTCTGGTTCTCTGTGAACTGTAGAGGTATCTTTTTCAATGTCTTTATTAACAATCAACAGTATTCTTAATTTTTATTCCAAGTGTGCGTGTTCACTTTTGATGCAAGCTTCTGATTTTCCAAGGTAGTCAGAAACACTTGATATTCTTCCTCTAGGTTGTCATATTTATGATCTCAGTTTTATGCTCTTGAAGGTTCAGGTGGCTACTCTCAAAGTCTCAGCTGTTGGCAGTTCTGTTCTTACCTGGTACTAGGTTTGTCTTGCTATTCTTTTGGGTTCTTTTTTTGATTTGCTTTGTCTTGACCAACCATTTGGTGTCACTGAAGTAAAACTAATAGTTTTTACTCGTGTGGGCATTTAACAACCCTGTGGTGAAAAACTCTTAGTGAATGTCTTTTTTTTCAAATTCTTTCCTCTTTCTCTAAAACTAATTATAAGAAAGTATAGCTTTTAGAGTTTTTTTTAATTTTTTTTTCTAATATTCTGAGACCTTGGAAAATATTGCTCTCCCATGTAACATCTTTAATCTTCTTTAGATGAAACTAAGTCTTAGAAACCAATTATTGGTACAAATACCAGTGAAATTTTACTACATACATTTTCAGTAAAGCAAATAAAAGTCATGAAGGAAATTAAAGGAAATTGATTCTAAAACTGAGTTTAATCCTTGGAGAAAACTTTCTGTAGAGTTCAGTGAACAAAAATTTTGTGGAAGGTAATTCAGAATGGTGCTTCCACATGTTTGTGCTGGATGTATCCTAATTAGAAAACATTAGAAATACATTGCTTTTCCTTTAGTCTTCTCTGATAATAACTCTAATAATTATCTAAAAAGTTCCAGACTACAGGGAAATTATACTGTCTTTCTGTTAAAACCTGAAAATGAAGGAACTTTTCAAACTGATATGCACAGGGTGGAATGGTGTCACTACAGTCTGCTTCTAGAAAATTTCTTTTTTTAAAGAGACAATTACAGTATTAAAGCTTCTTCAAGTTTGAATCCAGGGATCTTTCTCTAATCTAAAGGATCCTCTTTAGGCCAAAACAGCTTGTGGGACATCTCAGTCTCAAAATAATTTAAATAGATTCATAATTGCTTAGTTCCTATTAATTTTTTTCTCCATAAAAACATACTGGAGATAGTAAAAGACGCGAAAGTTTTCCTTAGGTTAATATGAATTTTGGTGATTTGTCTTACCTAGATGCAGGGCTAAAACTAATTAGGTTTTAAGTCATGGCTCCACTTTAAGCATCTGCACTATTCTTTGTCCTGTTGATGTGAGACTGGAAAAATTGGGAGTGCTCAGTCACTGAGTTAGTGCTCATGTTCTTGGGAAGGGGAAAGATGAGGAGAAAAGTTATTTTCCACCTTTGGAATGTGTTATTTCTACATTTTTTCTTAACTATATATACATTCTGCCAGTATTTTAATCAGTATTCCTTCTTTGTAACAACAAAGCAACAGGCATCTGCAGATGGGTGAAAACTTCTCAATGTTTTAGTGTAAATGGGAAGAAGGGCTGTACTGGTCCCTACTCTTCTCTTAGGGTGAAAATCTCTGCTAATGGGATTTTTAAAGGCTCAAAAATTGCAGTGGTCCAGCTTATGTTTTGTGACATATTAAACTAAACAGGACTTTGTTTTCTGGATTTCTTAAAAGCCATGCTGTATGTAAACAATTTAGTAGATACTGTAGAAGCAGCTTAATCAACTTGCAAAGGGCAAGACTTTTTAGTTACCTTGAAGAAATAAATTATTAAAGAATGCCTGTTGATACATTTTAGAAGTATCATTATTTTGAAGCACATTAAGGCCGTACTTTTGCTTTTTTTTTTGTTCTGACATTGTGTGATAGTGTTCATGTCATTTGCTGCTTTCACTATAACTGCGTGGTTTGGAAGGGAATAAACCAGTATAACTCAGAATCTCTGGCTGCACCGATCTTGCATGTGAGCAGTGCCTGCAGGTGGTAATGTCGTGCATACATTGTTTTTCTACATACATGTAGAAGCCCTACCATGCAGCAGACCTGTGAAAGTGGTGACCATGATGGTTGCTCATATTTTTGTAAATTAACAGAGTAGAATGGTAGTGCACATACTTTTATTATCAGGGAATCCAGCAGCCCTTGGCAACAGCTGTAAACTTAGAATGCTTCAAGGCAACCTTTGTGAGCAGAAGTAATTGACATTATGGATTTGAGTGGAAACTAAGCCATACACAGCAGCTGATTGTTTTTGGTCTCCATCACAGCAGTTCCAGCAGTGGTGTGCCAACCAGCAGACTGACTGTTGTGACTGTGTAGCTGTCAGAGGAGGTTGCTTTCAGGGAGAAATTCACGTACCATCTCAACTGGGCAGCTCTTTAGTCTTCAGTGCCCCTCTTCTGAAGGGGAAGGCAAGTTTATTATTCAAGTGTGTATTGGTTATTTTTCCTGTGCTTTGTAATCAGCATCCACAATGTATGAGGAGCGCAGAGGGGATTTTATGAGGATATCCACACAGAATCGCGTCCTCTAGAATAAATGTTGTGTTTTGAATGAAAGCTTAACATTTAGACCTCTGATGTTTATAACAGTAAGACTGAAACTCAGAATTTTAATTTTTTTTAAACTTATGTTTGGATGAAAGAGTAAACATAAAGCATTTTTTCCCCACCTTTTTTTTTTTTTTAGCATTTCCTCTAATCAGTTCCTTCATGGGTACACCTTTTCTTGTGGTTGAAAGCTGATAAACGAATTAGGTAGAATAAATTTACCTTATTCTTAATTGATCTCTATTGCAGAAAATCTAAAGAACCAACTTTTGGAAGTCTTTCCAGAAGTTGATATCTTCAACATATAATTGATAAAGAAATGGTAAAGGTGAGAAGGGATTAATTTTTTAGGAGCTAATATGTCATTTTTCCCAGTCTGATCCATTCTTCCGACTGAAAATATTCTACTGAAAATATGCAGTGTTTGCATGGTGACTTGGCTCATCAGATGGCTTTTCTGAAATAAAAGACCAGTTCTGTTGGTTAACTGTTGTTTGGTTTTTTTTTTTTCCCCAAGTACTCAAAAGACTGACTTTTTTGGTATTGATTACATTAGTATTGCCCACTCCCTCACCGGCAGGACTGGGAGAGAATCAGAAGAGTGAAAACCATAAAACTCATGGGTTGAGATAATGGCAGTTTAATGGGGAAAGGAAAGGCCATGCACACACACAAAGAAAAAAACAAAGAACTAATTCACTGCTTCTTATGGGCTGGCAGGTGTTCTGCTCCTCCAGGAGAGCAGGCCCCCATCATGTGTAACAGTTACATGGGAAGACAAATGCCATCACTCCAGACCTCTCCTTACTCCTTCTTCCCACCAGCTCTATATACTGAGCATGATGTCATATGGTCTAGAATATCCCTTGGATCAGTTTTGGTCGCCTATCCCAGCTGTGTCTCCTTCCAGCCTCCCACCTTCCTTGCCAGCGTGGCAGTATGAAAAGCATATAAAGGCTTCTGCTTTGTGTAAGGTCTGCTCAGCAACAGCAAAAGCATCTCTGTGTTATCAACCCTTATGTGTTCAGCACAAATCCAAAATACAGCCCCATACCACCCACTGGGAAGAAAGTTAATGCTACCCCAGACAAAACCAGGACATACTTACAGAATGGTGGTATTGCAAAAATAGCCCTTTTGTGAGTTAATATTTGCTATTTTCTTTCCTTCACTTAAAGCAGAATGTAATTGTTAGTATGCATGAGCAGGGGCAGTTAATAAAAAGTTTTGGGGAGGACAGAAGGGTGGCCGGGGCATTTGTTGTCCTAATTTGTCTGGGTAATTGTTCTTTATTACAGAGTTAAGATGTAATTTATATAGCTAGATAGACACTCGCTGCATGGTTTTCTTAAACTGCAATTACAGAAGCGTTTACATTTGAAGGATATCTATTAAGATTCTCCCTATAAAGAGATAAAATTTTAAAAAGTGGAATGAAGTGGGGCAGGAAAAAAACTGTACTAATGCCTTTTCCTGTCATTTTTCTTAGGGTTGTATCTACCAGTTGCAGTATATTTCAGCAGTACGTTTGCTATTCATTATGGAAATGTTAGGGCAAAACCCACTTTATTTTCATATTCCTGAATAAAATATAAGGTATTGGATTCATGTTCTTTTTAGCCTACTAATAAAATTTTGTAGGCAATTGATTTTGAATAAAATTTCCACTCAACAGGAATTTTGGGTGTACACTGAACAGAGATAGCAACTATTTCTGAAGTCTAACATGTAAAAAACTCAAATTATTTTAATTTGATGTCATAGTTTTATAAACAGCCTTGGCACTATTGCTTTTGAGTTTCATTTTATACTTTGTGACTGTTTAGGAAGAGTGGTTTTGCCTTATTTTATTTTATTTATTTTCTTTTTCTAGAAAGGTATACTCATTCTCAGACCTCCCCTTTTTGCAAATATGCACACTTTGGTAATTCTGGTTGCTATGATAAAATTATGTATTCTAATGAGTGATCACTTAAAGGAAAACAGATGCAAATATCTCAGCATCCACTGCCTATTATTTAGGACAGTGAGGAGGCAGTTACAAATTTATTTGCACCTGGGATGGGACAGCCCTGGTTGTGTGTATAGAGAGGCCAGAGAGCATTGCTGTGGAAAGGGACCTGGGGATCCTGGTTGACAGCAAGTTGAATCTGAGTTAGCAGTGCCCTGGCAGCTAGAAGGGCCAACCCTGTCCTGAGGGGCATCAGGCAAAGCATCACCAGCCGGTCGAGGGAGGGGATTGTCCTGCTCTGCTCTGCACTGGGGTAGCCTCACCTTGAATATTGTGTACAGTTCTGGGCGTTGCAATGTAGGAAAAACATTAAGCTATTAGAGAGTGTCCAAAGGAGGGCAATGAAGATAGTGAAGGGCCTTGAGGGGAAACCGTGTGAGGAACAGCTGAGGTCACTTGGTGCATTCTACCTGGTTGAGACTGAGGGAAGACCTCATTTTGATCTTCAGCATCCTCACAAGGAGAAGTGGAGGGGCAGGTACCAATCTCTTCACTCTTGTGACAGGTGACAGGACTCAGGGAAACAGCATGAAGTTGAGCCAAGGGAGGTCTGGGTTGGCTATCAGGAGAAAGTTTTTCACACAGAAGGTAGCTGAGACTGGAGGAGGCTCCCAAGCCTGACAGAGTTCAAGAAGCATTTGGACAATGCTCTCAGGCACCCAGTGTGATTCTTGGGATGTCCTGTGCAGGGCCAGGAGTTGGACTTAATGGTCCATCTGGGTTCTTTCCAACTCAAAAGTTCCTGTGCTTCTGTGCTATATCAGTATAGTTACGGGCCCTGCTTTAGTTCAGTAGTTTAGATCAGAAATTATTGGAGCACTTGGAAAAATCTGTAACTTCTCTTTTGGAGTAATAAAATGCAACTTATTTCTGTTGATTTTATAAAGTTGTTTAGGGTAATTATATTCAGTAGGTATGGTACTTTCTAGTGCTTGTTGAGAAAGAAAAATTCTTACTCTATCAAATATCAACTGAGTCTTGCCACTTACCAAAAATTTAAAACTTATTCAGATAAGGGTTTTTTTTTTTTTTTGTTATCAAACTAAATTTGTGCTTTTTTTTCTGTTTATCCCAGGCAACAATGCCCAGATGCTGGCAGAGATCATCAGCTTCTCACAGCTTCTGTTGGTTCTGTGTATGACAATAATTAATACTGGCTAACTGAACATGTGTTGTTTTACATCTGAGACTGTACTTTACCATGCCAGATTTCACATTGCTCACTGTAATTTGGATAACATTCTCTCTGGCTATTTTTTCTTCAAGTGCTACAGCCTTAGGCTTTGGAGTCAGTCCATAGCAGTTCCTTTCTGCCGCTCCTTCCTCCTAATACTTTTCCTCTGCCTCAGTTTGTGTGCTGTCCATGTCGCTTCTCGGCATATCCACAGGGAACACTTACAGCTTGCTCTGTACCAAAACCTTGACGTGAACCCAACACAGCATATGATATGTAAGGAGAGATGTTCTTGCTCTCTACAACTGCCTGAAAAGACGTTGTAGTGAGGTGCATGTTGGTTTCTTCTCCCAGGTAACAAGCAACACCCAGAACAAGGGGAAATGGCCTCAAGTTGCACTTCAGTGAGAGGTTTAGATTAGGTATTAGGAAAATTTCTTTACCAAAAGGATAGTCAGGCATTGGAACAGGCTGCCCAGAAGAGTGTCTGAATCTCCATCCCTGGAGGTACTTAGAATACCTGTAGATGTGGAACTTGGGGATATGGTTTAGTGGTCGACTTGACAGTGTGTCCAGTTAGACTTGACTGAGGCCCTTTCAAGTGTAAACAATTCTATGATCCTATGATTCTGTGGTCCTTCTGCTAATGTTTCTGTTGTTAAAGATCATGCTTCACAGTGGTAGAAGAGAAAGACTTGATATTATGGGCTTTTTGTTTTCAAATGTGCTCTATTGCTTCATGCAGGGAAAGAACTGTACAAGTGAATTTAGTGACCAGCAGCTGTGCTTTACCAGCTGTGTAAGATACTGTGGAGGTTCAAGTGTGCCTTAGGAAGATGATGCCTCTGGGCCCATTTCAGCAATAGCTTTGTGAATTAGTGCCAAAGTTTGCACTGAATTGTTTTTCTTTTTCACATTGAGTAAAAAGTAGAAGTTGCTTGGCATTAGTAATTTATTCTCTTTGTTTCCCTTGGAAATAATTTGTTGTGAATACTTTTATGTTAATTGTGAAATTAATTACATTAGACCATTACAGATGAGAAACAGGTGCATTACTTCCTTGAAGAAAACATGCAACCTTTTCAGAGAAACAATAATGGATGCTATTTATGTTTAAGTGATACAGCGTTTCTAGATAAAAATTGCTGCTGCTGTTTCAAATACATGGTTTATTTCCTGCGCTTCAGTTTCTAATTTGCTTGGGTATTTTGACTGTATTTAGAAGTTTTACTCTGAACTTTTTTCTCTGTTTTCTGCTTTGTTTTCCTGTTACACCTTGAGCTAGAATTAAAGTGTGTGCGTGTATATATATATATATATATATATATATATATATATATATATTTATATTTATATTTCCTACCAAGCTGGAACTGTAACTTTAGAAATTCCTTCCCCTCCTTGCCATTGCATTAATTTTCAAACTAATTTGCCAGTGTTACCAAACATGATTGTGGACCTGCTGGTTAGAATAATTGGGTTTTTAGATGTTGAAATTGGTCGAAACCCATTTTTTCTAGAAAAGTATGTACTTTAATAGTACAGACAGGAAATAGTTTTCCTTTTATTACTAGCTTATGTTCTGTTTTTGCTTTAAGCACAGTACATGAGAAGGGAGAAGTAAATTGAAATTGAAGTAATAGAAGACACAATAAAAACAACCCATTATTACCTATTATTCCTTTTTATTGTAGTTTATTAAATGTTGCAGGCTGGCTCCCCTTGTCACAGTAATATCAAGCACTAGGGTAGCAGTACAAACTCATCTTCGTTTTATTTTCATTTTACGCTGTAAAAACCAATGTTATTTGGAGGCAGTAGTAATGATGCTTTTTTTACAGGAGAACTCAGTAGAAATTTTGCTAGCAAAGTTTTTTATATACATGTTTTCATAGAATAAAAAGGGTTATTTAGTAAGCTGTATTTATGACCTTTTTTCCCTAGTAAATGTTTAAACATTTAGTTATAAAATTACAGGTTTCAAAATCTGAAAGATATTTATCATTATTTGATCTTTTGACCAAAGATGATATTTTTTATACAGTTGATGCATTTAAAAGTAGAGAACAAAAACATGGAGCGTATGAGAGTGTAAATGTCACTTATCTGCAAAAGAGTAGATAAATGATAAAAAAGTATGTAAAAAAAGAGGTTGATACCTCTTGCTGGGTATCTCTTATGCTTCAGTCCTGATCCTGGGGGCATCTTTCTGAATGTGGAAATGACAGAGGATTGTTGCCTTTACTTTTATTCATTTTATTACCTGATGGGAATTGCTACCTTATGGGAATTACGACAGTCAGCATTTCTACATTCTCCCAAGCACAGCAGCATTGAGACAGGCCAAAGGTACCTTCTTATGACTAAGATAAAATAGTAAAAGTAACAACAAAAACTGAGAAGTTCCCATAAACCTGATGGTTTTCCACAGATAATAAATTGACATCTGTTCTTTAATATTAGTATTGTGTGCTACTAAATGGCAGTGTTAGATTTTTAAAATTTGAATGCTTACCTTTCACACTGGTAAAGTTTAATACGTCCCCGTTGAATTAAAACCACTTAGAGAGTTTGAGAGCAACTGACTATGCATGTGTAATAAAAATGTTTTTGATGCAAAAAGGGGATTATGAGATAAGATAGTGTTTTAATTACACATCTGAAGAGCATGAATCCCAGAAATAATGAAATGCTTCTTAAGTACGATCATGACAATGTATAAATCTGCTATGACAAAGTGGTTGGATATAATTGAGGCGTGAATGAAACATCTGAATAGTTCTGCTTTAGCGGAGATTGTTGTCAGACTAAATGGGTTATAAAGGTCTTCAATGCCTGATGCATACCTAAACTAAAGCTGAGCAGTGGTTTCTATGAGAAGCAAGTATTGCAAGTATTTCTTCTAAGAGTTCAAGTCCTTTTAAGAGTTGTACCTTACAACATGTCTTTTAAATTGTATCATCTTCTTGAACTTTACATTAGCTATTGGTCATGGAAAGATGGCTAACAGATGAGAAGTTATGTATTACTGTATTTATAGAAAGAAAGTTATTATCTTCAGACTGATCTTATTTTTCATTATTGCAATAAAATCTTACCTGGATTGAAGTGGATTACTTCAACTGTAAATGATAAAAATTGATTTATTTTGGGAATTCTAGCATTTTCTATAGTCTGCAAACTGCTAATGAAAGTACTGGAAACATCAGCATATATGTACGGAGGATATTTCTGAAGCATAGTCAGTTTAGAGGATATTCCTTCAATTACTTGAAATCATTTAAGAATAAGATCATCTAAAGATCAACATTAGCCATTGATATTCATTACATAATTACCATAGAGTTATAGAATACCAGGGTAAAGGTTATCCCAAGGATCATCTGGTCCAGATTTGCTTGGCAAAAGCAGTCTAGACAAGATGGCCCATCATCCCGTTCAGCCAAGTTTTAAAAGTGTCCAACTTTGGGGAATCTACCACTCCTTGGGGAGATTATTCTATTGTCTAATTTCATGATGAAATTTTTTTCCCTTGTGTCCAGTTGGAATCTCTCCTGATGTAACTTGTACCTATTACCCCTCGTCTTTTCCACGTGACTCCTTGTAAGAATAGAGTTTTTTTGTAGGTGCACTTTAAATACTGAAACACAGGGATTACATCTCCCCTAGGCCTTCTTTCTCAAGGCAGAAAAAATCCAGCTCTCTCACCCTTTTCCCATCTGGCAGGCTTTCTGGTTCTTTGTGCCCCTTCTCTGGAGCCTCTCCAATCTGTCCACATCTTTTTTATATAGTGGGAACCAAAACTGAACACAGTATTCCACGTGTAGCCTGACAAGTGCTGATTAGAGTGAGATAATGACTTCTCTCTCTCTTATGGTGCTATCCTTGTTGATGCAGCCAACATCCTGTTGGCTTTCTCTGCTGCAACAGGACAGTTTGCTCAGACTAAGCTGCTTGTCCACCAGGACCTCCAGGTTGCATTCCACAGGTCTTCTCCCCAGCTAGGTAGATCCCAGCCCATGCTGCACTCATGGATTATGTTTTCCGAAGTGCAAGACATGTCTCTGTTGAACTTCATAAGGTTCTTGTTAGTCCAGTCTTTCAGCCTGTCCAGGTCTTCCTGCAAGGTGACACTCTTCTCCAAAGTGTCCACTTGCCCACTCAGTTTGGTATCATCAAACTGATGCTATGTATATTTGATGTCTATATACATCAAGTGCTGCTATATGTAGGAGCATAACTGGAGAAGTAGGGATAAAGAAGGATAAAGTAGGGAAGAAGGAGGGATAAAGAGATAATCAAGATACCATAGTTACTCTCCTATGAAAGTGAGATCAGCCGCAAATAGGCCTGTTATTAATAGCATGTACAGGAGAGTCTGCCAAATTCTCTGTAGACCTGTTTGAACATATGAGCTTGGCTTATTATCATTAGAAAGCCTGAGAGCTTTTGGTCTTGTTTAGTTTGCACCTTTATTGCTGCAGTTATTATTTCTGTTCTTGTCCTCTATGAACATGGAGAATAAGTTAGTGTCACCTCTCTTGTTGTTCTTGCTAGTGGACTTTCTGCAGAATTTTGTCTTTTTTTTTTTTTTTTTTTTTTTTTTTTTTTTTTTTTTTTTTTTTTTTTTTTTTTTTTTTTTTTTTAATATGTATATATATATATATATAGGAAAGAACATCGCATTTTAATTGCAGCAGAGGACTTTTTGAGATGGTCTGCATTCTAGTATAAGAGCTGACTTGTGGGTTGATGCTGCTGGTATTGCCCACATTATTTCATTGAAAAGGTCGACTGTGAAATATGATTTTTTGAGGTTCTACGTATTGCTAATTTTATTTATTGTAATTCTTTCTCTGGATTGCAGACCAGTGTGATGGTTCTTGTAGTACTCATTTAGTCTTGTGCTATACTTTTGTAACCATCCTTAGTGTCTTAGAGAGTTATCTGTGTTCCTGTTTGCTTATACTTTTTTGTATTTCATATGGTTTATGACATCAGTGAAGTGTTCAGGATATGGAAAAAGTTCTCATTGCATTGCTTTATTTCGGGTTTTCTTCTATTTTTCCTTTCATACTTATCTATAGTATTGCCCACCAATTCTGTGAGTAGCTTTTGTTTTTAAAATTCTGTTGTCTTTGTTTGGAAAGCTTGTTGGAGAATCTCTGATGGTTTTTAACAACCTAGAAATGGTTAGAAAAGAAAAATTCAAGCCATCTGATTCTTCATATGCCCCCACTTTAATCTTTTGTTCCTTAGTTTTTACTGCGAAACACAGCGAGAAAAGAATAAATCTTGCTCTGCCTTATAGGCTTCAGAAAGAGTAAAGCTTCCTCTTACCTGAGTGTATTTTTCAAGCAAGCTCTTTAATATCCTGCACATATAATTTAAAGTCTCTTTAATTCCTACCAAGTGTCACTTCCATCACTTAAATCACATTTTAGTAATTATTTTTCACATAATCACATAATATCAGAATATTCTGAGTTGGAAGGGACACTCAAGGACCATTGAATCCAACTTGTAAGTGAATGGCCCCTGTGGGGATCAAACCCATAACCTTGGCATTATTAGCACTGTGCTCTAACCAACCGAGCTAATCTCAAGGTTTATATTGCTTAATACTCACTTACACTGATTAAAAAACCTAAATCATGCCTTTACAGGCAACTAAGTCATGTTCATTATCAGGTCCTTTCAGATAACAGCAACTAAAAACTATTATAAACTCTTGTACTTTATATAGTTTATGTATATAGCATATATATATATACAGATATATATTTATATAGAGAGTAGTATTTCTGAAAGAAAAACCCATACTGTATTCTTCTCTCTCCCACTCACAATTAAGAGCTCAGTGAAATGATTTCCTTGGCTAGGGGTCGAATGTTATAGAGCTGCACATCTTTTTTTCTTGTTATATATGTATTAGTGAATTGTGTATATTCCTAACTTCATCAGAGATTTGCTGTATTCTTTTGAGATTGTTACTTAAGGATGGAATTTCGTGGCTTTCAAGTCCTCATCATAACAAATCTACGTGAAGCTTTTGATAACTGTTGTTAATAGTGCTTGAGTACATGTAACATAAAGTAAATGAAGTCTGTGCTTAATTGATTGTCTTCATTGCTTTTTGTATTTGAAATTCTTTGTGATCCACTCTTTGAATGAAAAAAGTTGTTTGTGAAGTAGCTTGGAAACAAAGCAATTCTGAAACCTACAGAGTCTGATAATATACTAGAGTACCTAAATTAAGAAGTAAGTTCTCATTGTCACTCAGGAGGAACAGACTGTTTAAACTTTCTTTTATTTTTTTATGTGGCAATGTTATCTCTCTTTTTTGCCCTGGCTGATATAGAGTTGTGAATTCTTTAAAAATCAACCTCTGATCTGTAGAAAGAAAAGTACTTTTTCAGAAATTCATCTTCTCAATCTCCACTTGAAATTTGGTGGCTTCAGAATAGCATGGCTGTTCTGACTGAAATGGAAGGTAAGATTAAAGTCCCCATTAATTTTCTGAAGTTAGTAATGCTTTTCACACTGAGAAGGGCTTCTACAAAAGCAGTATGTAAAGATTTAGGACTAAGATCTGGAATAAGGTATAACTCAAAGTAGTCTCCCACACTGACTAGCAATACTGCTCTTCACTGTCTTCTTCCCCTCCCACTTCAGCCCCCTGGGCTTTCTGCTGTGCCCCTTTGCCATGCCCAACCTTGATAACGCCTTGGACTTGTCTGCTGCTGTTGGGCCACCGTCACGTCCAAGCATTTACACGAGGCTGAGGTTTCAAAGGTGGCAGGAAATGCTAGTGCTCAGAACACGGGTGAGAAGAGATGAAAATAAAGTAGGAACTTTTTTCACTGAAATTTCCTGAATCCAGGTTGTTATAAACTAGTGGGCAAACTCAGCTGGGGAGATGTTCTGTGTCTGCCCTATGTCTTGTATCATTCCTTATCTGCACTACTGAAGCGACATGTCTTGATAACAGGCATGTTGTATTTTGCCATGTTCAAAGTCACAAATGTTATGAAACTGTGTATGACTGTGTGCCATAAGATGGCAAGAAATGGTATTATATGACTAGGAAAAGCCTAGTTGCGCTACATGTCAGCAACAAACTAACAGGAAACAAACTTTAAAACTCAGCAAAGGCAGAACCTGCAGTGGAATTAACAGAATATATCTATATAGAAATATATAGATATATATTTTTTTAAACTTGTTTTATAGAAGCAACTAGTTTTTAAGCAGCTCATTAGATGATTATGCTTCACTCATTCCTCCTGCGCTGTTTCAGTGAGGGAAGAACAAGTGTGTTTTATGAATGCAAGATGTGTTTTAGTAAAGGTACTAATGTCAGTCTGAACCGTAACCTAAAAAGGGTTGCACAACAATGTATTTCTGAGAACTTTGTCCCGTGAAAGGAAAGAGCACTAAATAACTCTTCATGTGTTGAATGCCACTCTGGGATTAAGTGTATAGTAGTAAACTCTCTGAAGATAGCAGCAACTCGTCCTAATTTATAAAGTGTTGTGAGTTCTTATGGCATTATCACCCCGCAAACTCTAGGGTAAACTTGTGGGACAACTTTGCAAAATTTGTTTGAGCCAGCCCTTGCCTTTGCTTTTGAATATAAACTATTGTCAGTTGAAAGGACTGAGCCACCAAGATGAACAGAGGAATGGAGCACTTCTCCTATGAGGAAAGACTAGGAGAATTGAGATTGTTCAGCCTGGAAAAGAGGAAGCTTTCCATTAGGGTGACCTAATTGTGGCCTTGCAGTACCTGCAGAAAGCCGACAAGAAAGATGGAGAAACTATTTACAAGGGACAGGACAAGAGAGAATGGCTTCAAACTGAAAGAGAGTAGGTTTACGTTAGATATTAGGCAGAAATTCTTCACTATGAGTGTGGTGAGGCACTGGAACAGGTTGCCCAGGGAAGTTGTGGATGCCCCATCCCTGGAAGTGTTCAAGGCCAGGTTGGATGGGGCTCTGAGCAACCTGTTCTAGTGGAAGGTGTCCCTGCCTATGGCAGGGGTTTGCAACTAGATGATCTTTAAGGTCCTTTTCAACCCAAGCCATTACATGGTTCTATGATGATTCCGTGATTCTTGGCAGAGTATGCATTGAAAACCATTTTTTTTCAACTGAACTGTATTTTCAAGACTAAAACTTCAGTTGCAGTGTTTGTAATATGAACTTTTGGTGCTTCATAATCACTTTGGGTTTGGATTAGTCTTAAGAATCCATTGTTTTAATATTTTTTGATCCTTTAAGAGTGTTAATGATTTTAAATCTGTTCTGTCCTAGAATTAGAATACTTAGGTCTTTGAGCAATTGGGTTCTCAAGACAAACATGTGAAAATAATGACCAGTGTTCTAGATTTAAGCCTTGACTGCCAGGTAGTCTGTAATGAGATGACCCCTTGCTTGTGTGACAAGATTCTTGGTTAAACTAGAGTGATACCAAATTACCATAATGTAAGTAAGGTCTAAAAAATTAGTGAACAGAGAATTTTCCATGTGCTTGCCCCAGACTTATCTTACAGATTTCTTGTCTCTATTTACAATTCTTTTCCCATTCATTTTGGAAGGAAAGATCATTACTCTTTTTTTTTTTTTTTTTTTTTTTTTTTTTTTTTTTTTTTTTTTTTTTTTTTTTTTTTTTTTTTTTTTTTTTTTTTTTTGCAAATAAAGTTGACAGTTGTCATGGGTTCAGGTGGCTAGATTTTTGGTAGTAGGGGGCCCAGAGGGGTGATTTCTGTCAGAAGCTACTAGAAGCTTTCACTGCCCTATGAAAAGCCAATGATAGCCAGCTCCAGGAGGGATTTCCTGCTTACTAGCCAAGGCTGAGCCCATTAGGGCACTTCTGTGATAACATTTAAGAACAGAGGAAGAGAAAGAAGAAGAAATTCCAGTCCTAGAGAGAGCGAGCAGTCATCAAGGTCATTGCAGCTGGAGTGGGGGGGAAAGAGGGGGAAGCTTTTCCCCCCCTCTTTCCCAGAAGCAGGGCAAAACTGAAGCCCCTACAGCCCATGAAAGACCTTCAGGGTGCAGAAATCCTCCTGCAGCCTATGGAGGAGTCGATGCTGGAGCAGGTAGATACATGGAGGAAGCAGTGGGAGGCCCAAGATGGAGCCAAGTCCTGCTGGAGACCTGTGGCCTGTGGAGAGGGAAGCCCATGCAGAAGCAAGTTTTCCCGGGTAGGGCTTGTATCCCTGGTGGGAGACCCACACCGGTACAGCTCAAGCCGGGAAGGACTGCACCCCCTTGGGGAGTCGTCCATGGGGCAACAGATTGAAAGAAACCATTGCCCGAGGGGTAGATGGACCCGTGCTGGAGAAGTTCATCAGAGACTGTCTCCTGTGGGAGGGGACCCCACAGAAACAGGGGAAGGACTTAGAGCCGTTATTTGCCCTGCAGCCTGTGGTAAAGACTATGATAATATAAGATATGGTAGTATATCCCCTTGTAGCCATAGAAGATCTTTGGACTGCAAAGTGCTGATTATAAAAGCTGCTGCTACCCAAGGAATGGAAAACAACAATATTTTGACTGCAACCCCTCCCTCCCCTCCTCTCTTCTCCTGCACTGCTGGGGAGGGAGAGCTGAGAAAGGTAGGGAGGCGAGGAGAGAAGGTGTTGTGTTTTAAGACTATTTTATTAATTTACTCTTTAGCTCTTACTCTGTTAGCAATGAATTTAGCTTTTAGTCTGTTAGTAATAAATCTAAGTTTTATCTACAGTCTGTTTTGTGTGTCAGTAATGGCTTTTCTCTCAATCCTGATCTCTACTCATGAAAATTCCTTTACAGTGTTTTTTTACTCTCCTCTGTCCAGATGCAGAGGGGAGGAGAAAAAATAGTGTAGTGGTTTTAAGAAGCCTCTGGCATCTTGCCAGGTTCAAGCCATTTCAGCAGTAATGAAACAAATAATGTTGAATCAGGCTGGACTGTTTGCTGGAGGGAGGGAGCTGGCAGTGAGGATGGTCAGGTAGTGGAATACTATCTCTGGGCTTATTGGTACACCGAATTCAATTCCACTTTCATTTCAGATACTTTCTGTGTGGTTCTATATGAGTCTTAATCTCAGGATCTCAATGTTTCAGACACTGGAATCCTGCCCGAACCTAACACTGATGAAGTTGTGGTTTCAAATATATTCCCAGAGGGTGATAATGGAGTGCAGATTTGAAGTACACCTAGTATATATCACCTCAGAATCCATTATTAACCATTTCTTTCTTTTCTAACCTTCCCCCCAGCTCCCCAAGAACAGATACTCTTGCATGATTTTTGGAGAAGTGGTACAGTTGCCCAGCTCCTGGAACTTAAAAGCTTAAAAGTCACAGTGACATTAGGAATTTCTCTGTCTGAACTTACATATTTACAGCATGCCTCTGTCCATGTCCATGATCTTGCTCCTTGTCATTCCTGATGGGTAACATAAAGAGCCCACTTTTTGTGCTGGCTATTATTAATCTCATTCTGATACACCTAAACTGTACTAGCTTTTCTTTCTGCTTCAGAACACAAATAGTGACATGGTACTTCAACTTAATACTGCTTTTCTCCTACTACCAAAAACTATGTGATAATACTGCAGAAATCAATTCAAGACACGTAGTGCAGTTTTTGTTACAAGGCCAGCCTTGTAACTCAGATTCTCCCTTAGTAGTCTACTTGACTACTCCACTCTGGTGAGACCCCACCTGGAGTACTGTGTCCGCCTGTGGAGCCCTTAGCACAGAAAAAACCACAGACCTCTTGGAACAAGTCCAAGGAAGACCACAAAGATGATCAGAGTGCTGGAGCACATCTCCTGTGAGGAAAGGCTGAGAGAATTGGAGTTGTTCAGCCTGGAGAAGAGAAGGCTCCAGTGCAATCTTATAGAAGCCTTCCAGTACCTAAAGAGGGTTTCAGGAAAGCTGGAGAGAGACTTCTGCAAAGACTTGTGGTGACAGGACAATGGGGAATGACTTTAAACTGAAAGAGAGTAGGTTTCCATTAGATATTAGGAAAAAATTCTTTACCATAATGGGTGTAAGGCACTGTTACAGATTGCCCAGGGAAGTGGTGGATGCCTCATCCCTTGAGCATTCAAGGCCAGATTGGATTGGGCTTGCTTTTTGAGTTTTAGAATGCTGTTTAATTGACAATGTCTTCCATAGATTTTTATAAATAACTTATAGTGGTGTCCAGCAAAACGTCAGGAGTTTCCATGTACATTAACTGTACACTTAATAGACAGCAGTTAGTCCTGTGATATTATTGCAAATGTAGAAGCCAAAAGGAAGGAAGAAGAGAACATAAAAGTTTGGGAACTTTAACCGTAATATTTACTAGAAGTAGTAATTAAAAAAAAGAGAAATTGAAATGATAGAATTTTCCAAAATATCTTGTAGGCATGGACCATGAATTGCTAATATTCTTTATATATACAAGGTTCAAAATGGGATGATTGGAGTACTTTTGTGCCAAGTGCTTGAACAAATGTTGCTAGAATACATGTTAAATTTTTGTAAACAACTCAAAATATCTTTGGTTCTGATAGACATTAGACTTAGTGATTAAAGTGTTGGAAAATATTCCTGATATATTGCTTTATCAAGCTTTCATTGATTACTTTTGTGGGTGCTTTTTTCCTGCTCACCGGAGAGAGAACCAGCAACTTCTGAGGTGTGGAAAGAGAAAGTGGTAATTGACAAAGGGACATTTTAAGTAAAATTTGGGAAAAATGAGTGAGAGCTAGTAACTTAGCATATCTGAAAGTATGTGTCTGTCATGAAAACTTCCAATAATTAAAATAATTTTGTTTCTGTGCATGGCAGGTATCCTGAATTAGCAACTGTGTGTAGGAATCCTGATACTCTAATTTTGTATCCCGGAGCTGAAGCAACCAATTTGGAAGAAGTTGCAGTGATGTCTCCTAGTCCATCTGTTATGATCATCATCGATGGAACATGGAGCCAGGCTAAAGATATATTTTACAAAAATTCTCTCTTCCGTCTTCCCAAGCAGGTGAGTTATAATACGTAAAATAAAAAATTTAATTTTGTCTGACAGATGCTTGCTTTGATCAGCCAGAAGGGAGTGATTTTTTGAGGCTATAACCAGATGACAATAGAATGACAATTATATAAAGCAATCTTTAAGACTATAAAAAAAGATGATTGTAAATATTGAGGGTTTTCACTTCCTCACTTGAAATTTGTTATTTGTTTTGAATTAGTGTATCTAACTTCATAGGGAATCAGTTTTGCAAATTGAAAACTGATTTTTGTAGAAAATTTTAGCACGTTGTCTAAGATGTTAGAACATACAAATTGAAATAACATTTCTTGATTGAAATAAGCATTCCTTTTCTCCTGCGTAAGTATTTTGCATTGCAGTAATAGGAAAGCTGAAAATAGAATTTTGTAGCTTCTTACAAAAATGTCGCGCTCTTCCCCAGTTTATGGTCTCCACCATACTAAAAACTTTCTCTCTTGGCAAATGGTAGCAAATGCTGCCCTCTGGGTTCTATGAAAAATAATTTTATTTCTGTTCCTGAAGTGTTTCCATAAGACTAGGATTGCTTGTCTTTATGCTATGGTATTTGCTTTGACATGGGAACTCCTGGACCGTAATTGCAGGACCATAGAATGGCCCAGGTTGGAAGCAATCTCAGAGGATCGTCTACTCCAGCCTCTTGGGGGAAGGGAAGCCTGAATGAGATCTTGTCCAGTGATGGTACTCCATGTCCCCTCTGGGGAGGTTATTCCACTGTTTGATTGTTCTCATTGTAAAAAAAAATAAATTTATATTTAGATGAAACTCCTCCTA
Source organism: Empidonax traillii (assembly GCF_003031625.1). Classification (NCBI taxonomy): domain Eukaryota; kingdom Metazoa; phylum Chordata; class Aves; order Passeriformes; family Tyrannidae; genus Empidonax; species Empidonax traillii. Next base: position 467,530 of record NW_020955200.1, read on the forward strand.
GTGCAAATTGTGCCAGCTGCCCCTTGTTCTTTCCATGGGACTCTGTGTGAAGTGAGAATCTCTCTACTCTTTATAAATACCCTTAAAGTACTGTAATACCATGATGAAATCCCCCTGAGCCTTCTCTTCACCATGGAGAAAAGACAAGAAGTATTGCAGAGCTAGATGAGATAGTAGTCAAATATTGAAGGTGATAAACCTGTCAAGTTTGAAGAGACTCCAGTGTTTAATTCCATTTTCAAGTGTTGACACTCGGAGTCCTAAAATTATAGCAATGTTACACTTGAGAGGGCTGTTTTCCAGTTTATGAATATGTCTTTGAGACAGTTTTGAAGCAATTGGTTTAAACTAGTCTCTTACTTAAATCTCAGTATCAGCCTTAGCACAACAGTTGTGGTAACAGCATGTACTATGTATGTGTGGTTATGATCCTGGTAAAAAGATTGCTAAAACCAATGCTGTTAAGTAGTAGCTGAATGAATCTAGCTACATAAATGCTCATGTGGTCTAAGCATTTGCTGAAAGTCAAAGGGATGTGGTCTAAAACCATTAGTATTTTGGCATTTTACCTACCTAAAATATTTTTAGGCCTTGTAGTGGAGCATAAAATGTAATTAGTATCTCTGAGGTTGTTAAAATGTTTATTAAGATAATGGACAGCAAAATTATGGATCATTTTACATAGAAATGATGCTTTTAAAATTATGAAATCCTGCCTAATGCAAAATGAAACTTAAGAAGACTTTGAAGGGATAGAACAAGTAAAAATAATGTAATGGAAGTAAAGTAAGATACTGCTCCATAAACTCTTGGGAAAGTGAGCAGTAATATTGACTATGGTGCAAGAAATCTTATTTAATACATCTGTTAAATATATAAATAATAAATATTTTTAAAATCCCATAAAACCCAGTTTACTACTTTACTTCAGATTTACTTTACTATTACAGGAGATTTCACCAAGATATTAAAAAGTATTTGTCTACTACGGGAAATGAAAAACCATTTCCTGTTTATAAACAAATATATTCCTACCATAGGAGTTTATTACACCAGAAAGATTAAGTAGAAATCGCATCTACGTAGGATTTTATAAACACTTAACTTGCCCATAACTGTTTTTTGGATCCTGTTTTGTACAAAATTTCATGACTATAGGAGCAAACAAGGTGTAGCAATGTTAATCTCTAAACCTCTCTGTTTGAACATGGATGAAATCATGTAACTACCTGACAACCCTGAGAATCTGTCTTGCAGATGGAAATTGTTAACAGAGTACTGTGTTCCTTCCCTCCCTGCAGTGTGCACCTCTGTACAGGGTTTAAGACTTTGCAAAAGTGAAATATCAGATACAGTTTGTCACTGGGTCAGTCACAGACTTGCTTTCTGAAAAAGTTCAGAGGCATTGATTTATGAAACAGTGATGCAAAGGGTCATGCTTAAAGCTCTTGGGGAAAACATGAGCAGACAGCAGGAATATCAGAAGCATTGTTAGGGTATTTACTTCTTTGTGCATACTTGAATTCTCTATTTCAGTTGCAGTTATTAATTAACATGGTTTTTTATCTGGTCTTTTTTTTTTTTAAGGAATTGGAACTCTTGTTTTAAAGGGTTTAAATTCTTAGTGAAAATGAAAAATACAGTGACTCTTGAAGTATTAGGTTAACACAAGTATTAATTTTTTTAAAATATGATGGATGGTTTGGTTATTACTAAATATACCAGAGCTAAAATCAATATTTGGTTTGATTTTTATTTTTATATGCTAGTTGATACTTGCTATGATTCAAATCACATAGAGCTGTTTCAGTGGCATTGTTTCCACATGCAGAAATAGCTTCCTGCAGGGAAAAAAAATGTTTGCCTATGATGAAGTGTGACCTGACTAGCTTTAGTCTCTTAGGTCAAGTTTAAAGGTTATACTTAGTGGTTTGACTGTCATTTCAGCTCTGTTTGTGCTGTCCTGTGCTAAGTCAGAACCTGTGAGACAGGAGATGCTGAGTAGAGACACCAACTGAGCGTGGAGCATTGCAAAGGCTATGTTTAAGTGCTATGTACACAACTGTATTACGCTAAGTTTGGTCATTTTGTGTTCAAATAAACTAGAGGTACTTATGCAATCCACTATAACTTTTAAATAGTTAAAATTAGCGGTCAGGTGTTAAAATATTATAATAAAACTGCCTGCAAGCAAACACCAGCGCACTTACAGACTGAATTTTGTTCACCCTGTGGCAGAGTGTCACCTTTTGGATTGAGCTAAACACCATGGCCAACTGTAGGGCTTTTCTGGCTTTTTATTATTTATTGTTTTCTACATTATATTAATATTTAAATACTTTGTATTTAAATATTTAAATACTTTGTATTTAAATATTTGGTTCTCTGAGTAGAGTTTTTGTTGATCACGTCTTGAAACTTTGGGTTTGATAATGCAGTTTTGCGAGATGAAAATGAGTAGAATATCATTATATTTGAAATTTAAGAAGGCAGGCTTTAGTCCCAGAAAGAGGATGAGATGGATATGACAATAGCTAAATAGAGGGGATATTCAAGGAGAAGAGGATTGATTCCTTCAGGCATTATCTGTGATTTAAAAAGAAACTGAAATTATTGAATAAATGCTGATTGGAGCTTTTAATCAATATCCTGGAGGTAGAAAAGAACTATTTTAGTAATTAAGAGATTAGCAGTTCTTAATTGCAAGATATACTACAAAGACACAATAGATTGGAAGCATTGAAAGAAACATTTAATTGTGTTCCTTCACAGCTTTGCTGATTTTGAGTAATAAAAACTGCTATGTTGAATGATTTTAAAGATAGTGTAGGATATTTTAATAAACTCTGTTTCAAATTAGTATTAAAATCTCTAGATCTTCAATAAAAGCTCATTTAATTAACAGCTCAATCAGCAGAGCATTCTTCTTTGAAAAAAATATTTTAAGAAATTTCAATTGAGCTTTTCTAGAAAGTCCCAAAGGAAATATATTTATGAACCAAAAACGTTAACAGAGGTGATACAGAGAAAGTATTCAGTTAACTGTGAGGAGTTGATGCAATTAGTTTGAGGGAAGAAGTGTCTGGTTTGCACAGCAGGCATTATGGGCACTATTGGTGTGGTGGTGTATTGTATGAAGCAATCACAGACTGCTGGGGTTGAATCTCCTTCTGGTTATGAGGAGATAAGCAGAGCATTGTGGGAACAGATGGCTAAAAAACTCACATGGAGCCCCTTACTCCTTCAGCACCAAAATAAAGGTGGAAAAAATTAACTTACTGACAGCCACACTAGCTAGTTTGAAGTGGAGAAGGATTGGTGGGACATCACAGAACCATGGAATCATTAAGGTTGGAAACGAACTCCAAGATCAAGTCCAATCTTTGATTGAATACCACTGTGCCCACTAAACCATATCATGAAGTGCCATAATCTCCCTTTTTTTTTGGGCTCTTCCAGGAATGGTGACCCTGCCACCTTCCCCACTCTTACAGTGAATAAATTTTTCCTGATATCTAGTCTCAACATCCCTTGATGTTTCTCCTTGTCCTGTGATGAGATGCCTAGGAGAAGAGGCTGTAGAAGTTGTCCAGCTGTGTCTGGGTGTGTTCACAGTGCACTGGGTGAAGAGCCAGCTGGATGGCAAGACTCAGAGGGTTCCAGTGAATTGCCACATCTGGCTGGTGAACCATCACCAGCGGTGTCCTCGGGCCTCCATCTTTCCCCCTATGCTTCCAATATTTTGATCCATAATCTGGTTTCAGGAATTGAAGGCCACATTAGCACGTTTGGTGAGGATACCCAACTAGAAGGTGGTGTTGACTCTCTTGAGGGATAGGAGGCCTTGCAGAGGGATCTGAATAGATTAGAGCATTAGGCCGACATCAGTGCATGAAATTGAACCAGTGCAGCTGGGAGAGAATAAAGCCTGGCACAGGTCTCAACTGGGAGAGGAGTGTCTGTAGAGCCCCTCCAGAAAGGGACATGGGGATGCTGGTCAGCAGCAGGCTCAAGAAGAGTCAGCAGTGTTCCCAGGTAGCTGAGAGGGCAAACTGTGCCCCACTGCTGGGGGAGGATATGAAGGTCCTTGAACGCCTCCAGAGGAGGGCAACCAACCTGGTGAGAGGGCTGGAAGGCATTTCCTCTGAGCAAAGGCTGAGACTTTGGGCTTGTCTAATGTGGAGGAAAGGAAGCTGGGGAGTGACCTCATTGTTCTATGCAGCTTTCTGGGGATGTGGAGAGAGAGGCACTGATTTCTTCTCTCGGGGGTCTAGTGACAGGAGATGTGGGAATGGCTCAAAGCTGCACCAGCGGAGGTTCAGATTGGACATCAGGAAGGATTTCGTTACTGAGAGGGTGGTCAAACACTGGAACAGGCTTTCTTGAGAGATTGTCAGTAGCCAAAGCCTCTCTGTGTTTAAGAGGCATTTGGACTGAATCCTTAACAACATATTAATATTTGGTCAAACTTGAAGTTGGGGTTTTGCTTTTTTCTTCTCTTTTGTTTTCCTCCTTCTCTCAAACAGGTTAACTCTATGTGTCCCCTGAGAGCTGCAGGCAGTAGTGGTGCATCTCCAGGGAATGGTAGTTTTGCATCAGAAATGACGCTTGGGGTGTGTCAGTGTGCCAGGCAAGACTGAGCAGCAGCGGCACCATAAGCTGCTGATGCCAAAGGGACTGTGCCTGCCCAGGCTCTTGGGTAGGTCCCAACACCCCAGTCAAATCACATGTGATTTTGAGAATTTTGGGGGTGGAGCATAATTCATGTTCAGGTACCAATAAATAGTTCGAAGTGAATGTAGAATTATATATGAAAACTGTTTCTTTCTATTTTTAATGTGATATCTGTTTAGCCAAGAAAAAATTGATTTTAGAAAGTTGGGAATGGGGCATAAAGTGTTAATTATTTTGCTTTTTCTTCCTATATTGTTATGTGTAACATTTATACTTAATAATCTATAATTCCCTGACATCTTATAGTGACAAAATACTTCATAAACATTTTGGAAGACTATAGGATGTTTTCATGAAATGGTAATTCTAGTTGTAATGTTACCATTTGCAGAGATTGTGTAACTTTCTGTTTCTGGCTTAAATCATTGTTGATCTGAGTGGTGTGCCTTCTTTTGGATGATTGGGCTTGATTTGAGGCTATAGGTAGTTTCGTATTCACTGTGACTCTGTAATTCTTTGTTGAGGCACTCCTCTGCTAGTTGATGGGCATAAAAGTGTAAGCAGCATTGTGCCAACAAATCATCCTGTTTATGCATTCATCACAGTATTACTGTTATTCATGTATTCAACACCTCATTTTCTTTTCCCATCATGCCTTCACAATTTCTGACACATCTAGTTTGTTTTCCTTCTACTTTCTTTGTTATATGGAAATTGGTGTCATCAGCTGAAATCTGGTTTCTTACAGTGAATTTTTAACCTTTGAGGTTTACTGTTCAATTCTTGCACTGTATGCTTAAATCTGCTTGACTAGTAGTGAGCAGTTGTTAGAGTACGTACTGTTTCAAGCTCTACTCCTTACACAAGTTATTTTCATATCCAATTTAAGATTACGGTTGTGATCTCTCTAGGTTTTTCTCCCTCCTCACTCTTCCATTCCTGAAGAGGAATTTATTTTCCTAACCAGCTTCATCAGAGCCCAAGATATGACTTTTAAAGACTTACCAGATCTGCTTGCAGTCTTGCTAGAGCTTTCAAAAAATAAGAGGTAGCTTTGAGATCAGGGAATCATCACTAAATCTGACTTATTGTAACTAGTGCCTAAACAGTTGAAAGTGATTTGTGTTTCTTCTCCTGCAAGAGGTGAGAGTTCCAAATACCATCTTGAGAATATAAGGCAGAAGCACCCAGAAATTAAAAGAATATATGTGTACAGACTTTGATTGTAATTCAGAGGTTTTGACAAACACTGTCTATTACAGTAATTTTAGTGAACATATAGAGATTTTTGATGCTGTAGTTTTTTATCCGTATTGAGGTCATGTATTTGCAGTAACCCTAGAGAAAAGGAACCTTTAATAGTCAGAAATTATTTCAACTGATGCAAAGCAGGCTCTCTATATGAGCATTTTTAATGACGGCCATGTAATTAAAAAGTGTAAGTATCATTTTGTTGATGTCATAATGGCCAGTCTCTTCGCGAACGAAGAACCGGGGAAGGTCTTTCCACCTTCCAGCCTGCGCATTGGATTTTTTAGGTGAGACACAGTGTGCGCGGAACTGAGCCCACCCTTTAATCCTGAGGTTCATCTGCCGGGGCCAAGCGAGCTTGGACGGTGGCAGCGAGGTCCTCAGGACGTAGATGGATTGCCTTACAGGGCTGACGAGCTCCATCTGCCCGGGGAGTGGCCCCGACCGGGAATC
>NW_020955200.1:474050-510766 GCF_003031625.1 Empidonax traillii
CTCTTCGCGAACGAAGAACCGGGGAAGGTCTTTCCACCTTCCAGCCTGCGCATTGGATTTTTTAGGTGAGACACAGTGTGCGCGGAACTGAGCCCACCCTTTAATCCTGAGGTTCATCTGCCGGGGCCAAGCGAGCTTGGACGGTGGCAGCGAGGTCCTCAGGACGTAGATGGATTGCCTTACAGGGCTGACGAGCTCCATCTGCCCGGGGAGTGGCCCCGACCGGGAATCGAACCCGGGTCTCTGCAGTGACAGTGCAGTGTCATTTCCCCTAGACCACCGGGGGCTCCGTTGATGTATACACTTATCAATACTTGGCGCAAAAAAAAAAAATATCCACATCAGAAGAGGTGCTAAACTCCTTTGTGTTGGACTGCATGATATGTATGTAAGGACATGCATCCTGCAAAGTCATTCCTGCCAGTGCTTTCAACTTCCAGGACACTTGATGCAAAGGAGGTTCTTGAAATAAGGGTACAGTATCCCAGAATGATCTTTTGGCCACAAAGTTTATGTTCAGTTCCAGATCTAGCAGTTTTCTTTGGACAGTCGTGCCTCATTGCCATCCCACCCTGCCAACACAGAGAATGTGGACAAGTGTGAGGACCAGGAGTCTGAACTTCTCCGTGGTCTAAGATTATCAGAGTCCCCGATTATTCCTCAAGTGCTGCATATTATTTGACTGTGTTTCTGCGTATCTTTCCACATATCTAGGTAGACTGCATTAATACCTGTACCAAATAACTTAGTGGAAAATCTGATAAAGAATAGAATTAGAAGATCCAGGGTTAAATATGCAGTATTGGGCTCAGTGCAGCTGTTGAAAACGGGAGACATGTCTCACAGGGTTACTGGAGACTTTACCCCCCTGCTTTGTGGTTCCTTCTGAAGCAATCTGACCGAAGTGGTGTGCAGAGGTCACTCTTGGCAGGTGCCCTCACTGAATACCCTCAATAAAACTATGTGTCATAAGAAGAAACACTGTCTCATATAAAAAATTCTAAACAAGGCAGCAGTAATTGGTCTGTTTTCATAGCGGTTGTAATTTTATTTTACAGTTTGTAGAGAAAAACCAGTGGAGCGTGCAGTGAATCCATGCTGTTCAGCATGTTCTGAAGTAATACTGAATGCTTACTACTTCAGTGATAAAATTTCATCATGACATTAAGTTATTTAGAGTGGTAAAGAGAAGGACCAGCTGTGAAGAGTTGTAAAAGACTGTGATCCTCAGTAACTGGACATTACAAAGCACAGGAAATTCCCTGCAGAGAAATGTTAATGAGAGCATATTAAAAAAAGTATCTTTTTTTTTTTTTTTTTTTTTTTTTTTAATGTGCTTAACTGGGCACTTCACTAATCAGCAATGAGATTTTTGGATTATAATAGCAAGTTCTGTGAAAACTTCAATTCACTGCCCAAGAGCATTGAAATATTATTTAATGTTAGATGTACATCTGCTTGCTTGAATGCAAGCATGCTTTCCCTTTCAGGCCCAAAGCTCTCCTATTAATAAATTGCACAAAAATTCACAAACAACTAGAAGAGGTTCAGAGAAAGCCAGCAAATGATCAAAATATGAGATGGGCTGCATAGAAGAACCCCCAAAGTTCTTCACACAGGTATCAAAGCACTGAAATTTTTTACAGTTGGAATTTGTATATATCTTTGAAGTTTGGAAGTTAACTGGGTGAGATCATGGAAGAAAAATCCATCAAGGATTAAATTGTTGTTAAATTCCAAGGGCTCACTTCCAGCCTGGGAGATTGTTGGGTTCTTGGAGGTTAGAAAAACATTTAGCAGAAGTAGTTCTCTGTGTACTTTTTTGTAGTCTTCTGCTGTTAGTGTTGGGGTTTGTTTTTGGTTTTCCCATTAAGGACAGATGTAAACCCATCTGTCACAAAATAAATATTCTGTTACTCCATCCCTCTATCTGTACTACAAAAGAGGAAGTAGTAAAACTAAATTGGGTAAAAAGATGAAATAATGTAGGGGACAGTGAGCCAGGAGAAGACTGATGCCCAGGCCCTAGAATCTGATGGGGTCTTAACGTGGGTGGTGGCAGTGTAAATAAGTAACTGATGGTGAGAATGTTATAACCCAATCCCCAAGAGAGACACTAGAAGTAAAACAAGAGCCTCCAATCACATAATTTTGGATGCTTATACAAGTACCATTACCTTCTTCAGTATTAAAACCTGCTAAAATTGACAGCCTGTTACCTATTTTTGTTTGTTTTCTTGTGGTATTTTCTGCACAGTAGTCCTCTTCTGCAGAATCACTAATTTACTTTCATCTTCTCTATTCTATATGCCCGTGTCCTTATAAATTTTTGGTTTAAACTACTTCTAACAGAAGTATTTCTTCTTTTGATTCCTATCTTTGCAGCCACTTTTGACTTTTCGAAATGAGGCTTTGTTTTTGCTTAACCTTTTTAAAGGTCTTTTGTGTTACTTGGTCTGTCTGGTTTTTTTTCACTGACTATGAACTATTTGACTTCAAAAGTCACTTCTGTGATTTTCCAGATTCTTTAATTGGTCACATACCTCTTTTTATTTTGGATTTCCACTCCAGTGCAGGCAGTTTCACTAGCTCTCCCAGTATCAATTTATTTTTAGAATAACCATTTATTTTATTAAAGTCCTTTATCTTCAGCTTATGAGAAAGCTGAAGAAAACTTTTTTTGACCTCACCACCTGAAAGTTCTTAAGGCCAAAATCTTTTATAGAAGCTATTTTGTTTCAGATTTTTTTAATGAAAGTTCATGCTGTTTATAAAGACACTTCAGCCATTCTGGAGGAGTGGTAGTTCTTTGGGTTATTATGAGTCAAGGAGACAATTAGATGTGTTTTTTACTTTCAAAAGTGAAATTTTGAAGTTAGGTCTCAGTCTATAAGAAGAGAAATTAGGAGGAGAGTTTGCTTCTCTTATTCATAAGAAAAATCACTTACATGTATTTAAGTCAAATTTACTATTTTACCATGCATAAAAAGGATAGCAGAATTTGGTCCTTAGTTCTAAAAGTTCGTTCCATAGTCTTTTTCATACCACTGAGCAATCACAAAATATTCATGTAAGAACTTGCTTAAAAGTGTAAGTATGGCTTTTTTGCAGTCCTTGTGCCGGTGAACTTGAGCATTTGGTAGTAATTCTTCCATTTACTTAAAAAGATAGTCTCATTTAAGGGCTGAACGCAAGCCCTTGTTATCTGTGTATGTTTTGGACTTTATGTACCCAGGAGACACTATTTCACATTCAAGACCAGATCTGGAATTGTTAAATTGGCATGCCCCCAGGCAACACCAGTGCTAACAAGATATTTTCTGTTTTGGAATCTTTTCACTTAATACACCTGAAACACTTCTTTACTACAAATTAAAAAAGTATTTGTCAATCCAGTGCAGAAATTCTTTTGAAGTTAATTGGAAGTGTGATTTCAATTAGTTGACGTTTTGTTTAGTAGTAGCGATCAAATATGATGGTAGATTAACTTCATACAACACCTTCAACATGCTCAATATGCAGTCTTTTTAGACTTATTTCTGTGACATGTAATGTAATACCCTCTCCAACATTTATTTGTACCTGGGTCCATTCCAGCTGAGTGGTCTCTTTATCCTGTGCTATTTTGCTGCCTTGGCGGATAGTCCAAGGTTTTCTGTAGCGTATACAGAAATTTCTCTTGTAAACTGTAGAACCATAGGATGGTTTGGGTTGGAAGGGACCTTGAAAGTCGTCCAGTTCCAATCCCTGCTACAATGGAGGGACTACATCAGTGGAGAAGGGAAGGGCTACGGGTGTCATCTAGCTGGACTTCTGTAATACTTTTAGTAGGGTCTTTCACAACATCCTTTCCTCTAAATTGGAGGAGATGGATTTGATGAATGAGGAATTGATTAGACAGTTACATCCAGAGAATAGTGGTCAATGCCTCAGTGCTCCGATGGAGATCAGTGACAAGTGGTGCCCTCAGGGATCCATATGGGGACTGGTATTATTTAATATCTTCACTAATGACTTAGACAGAGGGATCAAATGCACCCTTAACAGATTTTCGGATAACACCGAGCTGAGGCGTGCAGTTGACACTCCTGAAGGATGGGAAGCCATTCAGAGGGATCTCGATAAGCTTGAGGAGTGAACCTGTGGGAACCTCATGAGGTTCAGCAAGGTCAAGTGGGGAGGGCTGGACTAAATGATCCATTAAAAGTCCCTTCTAACTAAACTATTCTATAATTCTATGAAAATAAATAAATTAAAAAAATACCAAAACCCTTTAAGTTTTTGTCTTCCCATGCGTGATGGCCTTTTAGCTCAGGTATCCTAGTCAGATTTTCCCCGGACTGGTTCAACTTTTTTTTTCATTCAGTTTCCCCCATTTTTCCAATTGAATTTGGGTGTTCTTTGGTACACAGTTTGATGGGCTTGAAACAAACTAGAAAAATGTGACCTGCTAGTAGGTGAGGTAAATGCTGCCATATGCTTTCTTTTTTACCCTTTTTTATTTTTTTTTCAGACAGTTCTTTGTATTTATATGAGATCTTAGGAATTCTACGGTACAATGCATCATAATAAAGCTATTAAAATAGGTTGTACATTTGCAGGTAAACATAATGGTTTTGAGCCAAGACTTAAGGGTGATTTATGAACTCGTTTGTGGCAATAAAGTGCAAAGTTTCAAGGTATCATGCGAATATTCTTACTCAGCACTGCATTTATCAAAGGGTTATTCATTCCAAGTTTATTTACTGCCTTCTGTCTGACCTGTTTGTAACATTCTCGCTCCACACAGAAGATGGACATAAGCTGCTGAACATGCTTTCCTTTGCAAACAGTGTAATCAGGTTGTTAAGAAAACTTACTGGTAAATTAAAATACCATAGTACTCCATAAATGCCCCTCAAAATACTTCACTGTCTTCAGTAGAAAGGAAAGGTTTACCCAAGGTGCTGCACATGACAAGAAGCCGTGATCTTTGACCTCATTAACTGGTTAATTAAGATCATTGTTACCAGTTTATAATTGATGTGCTGTCTTCTAAAAAGGACCTAGAATTTGAAATGTCAAGGTTATGTGCTATTTAGAACTCCAGTCAGTGAAAGAGAACTTTGGCAATATGTCAAGCAGGGGGAGCTTTTCTTAGTCTCAGCTTCTGAGAAACATGGTCCACATCTGTTTGTTACAGTTTGGAAGATGGTGTGATTAAATATTTATGAAACACTTAGGCATTTCTGTTTCTTTTCAACTGTTCACTGACCATCTTGTAATATGCCTGAGGAGTTGTCAACACAAACTGCTCTCTGAGTTTCCAGAGTTTTGATCTTTCAGCAAAGTCAGTCACATCAACATCTGCTTTAAGAATTCGTTGCCAATTTACCTTGTTGCTCATGTCAAAACTTCATGCTGTGCAAAGTGAGTAGCACTTACTGGATTGTGTTCATAGATTCTGTGTTGCCTCTGCTGGGTGAGCACGGGTTCACAAATGGCACGGGATGCCTGAGAGTAAGTACTTACCAAGCAACTTGCTTGAAATGCTGTCATCCTAGGGACTCTTCAGGAGGGCATTCTCATCTTTCCTCTGTAGGAAGTGGTGAAGGGATGCCCAAACTATTCTCACCACCTCACTGAGCACTGTGTCAGTAAGAAACAAAGGAAACTACTCTTGGAGTATGGAAAGTGAGGTAAGGAATCTTTGTTCAAACGAGCCTGCTTAAAACACTCTTGCCACTCTCTTTATTTAAGGGAGAGGAAAAACAGAGTTAAAAGAACCTGTTCCTTTAGAGATCCATCTGCTTTTCAATTCAGATGGTGCTGCTGGAGTTACTAGGTAGGAGAAGCCCATGGGCTTTCCGTGAAGGATTAAATGCAAATAGGAAGTCAAAAAATACCATCTAGTTTAAGGCAAACTCTGTGGGAGATAGGATAAAATGCAAGGGTGTCAAAAAGTATAGGACATTGAATTGTGGTTGGCTGTAGGGTCTTCTGTCAGCAATTCAACTTGAAACGATACCAGAATTATCAATACAAAATTGGCAGCATGCATAATCGAGCAAAAATTGAAATTAATTGTTATTTTTCTGGTAATGATAGGTAGAATCATGAACGAACTGGTAGACAACCTATAATGGTTCAAGTTGTGTAAATAGTTATATTGTGCTTCTTAACAGAAAGTAGGTTTTGTGATCTAGTCCTCCGGTATGTTTAGGTTATAAAACTTTATTTGGGGATTTACCATTTTCAAGCCTAGATGATTAAAGAATGAGTAGCAGTTTGTTTCTGAAAGCATGTCCAAAAATCTGTAGAATTTTGTTGATGGGGCAAGCAGCGATTCTAAAGTGCAATCTACTATTCAGATAAATTCTTTTTACAGGAGGTTAAAACTTCCTACTATTGTAGTTAGTGCTCACAGACACAGAATATAATACAGTTAAAGTTGCATAGCCAACTGTCTGAACACCTTGAAAGAGGATTACAATTTCTGCACACAGAAAACACCCAGAACAGAAGAAAAAGCAAAATAGCAAGTGTCACTCTTGTCATCTAACTGTATCTTAATTTATTCTTTTTCTGATGTTTGCACTTTGAATTAATTTTTATTGAATCTCCTATTCAGTGAGCTCAGGAGATGCAGAAAAAAATATACTTGTTCATCCTCCAGTTATGATGATTACATGAGGGCAAAATATTAAATAGTGCCAAGTAGTAAATGCATTTTTTACTGTCCCCCTTTATTCTTATCTAGCTCTGTTTTTATTTGTTACAATTTCCAGTATGCATGATAGAGAGAGATTGAATACCAAATTTTGCCACAGAACCTAAATAAATGGACAATGTCTAGTTAAATTCTTTAAAGGAAAGAAGCATGGTTGTGAATGAGGGGTGCAGGTGGGCAGGAGGCAAATCAGAACCCAAGGCAACAAAGGTAAGCCACAAAGGTTGCAGCAGGGAAAACTGTAGTAAAGTTGGTACCAGAAAGTGGTATATCTGTTCGTCCATACATCCTCATACTAATGGAAGAAAAATACTTCATTTTCACTGACTTGTTCTAAACATGGTTTTTATCTTTATCTGTGTGACACTGGTGAGTTCACTGATAATCCCACAGGACAACACAGTTATCCTTAAAGTGGAGAAGTGTTTGTGAGCTTGGATAGTAAATTTTTGTTTGTGAGTTATGTTGTTTTTTTTCCAATTGTGTAATTTTTGATGTAGCAAGAAAACTTGTTTTCATGGAGTAAGTAGCTCACATCCTCCCCTGTGTATGATGACTTGTAAGATAAACATAATCATTAAAACCTGTCGCATATTGTGAAATGTGTTCAGTTTTTTTAGCTGCTGTCTCATTACAACCAAAACATTAAAAAAGTATTTCAAATCCTAGAGAACAAAGGACTGGCAGAACTGAGAAGGCTGAGATTAGGTGGAGGGAACTGGGAATTATTTTGGGTCAAGATTACATGCATAGTTGAGATATGATTCTGAGCAATCGAAAACAGTCTCTCCTTCTGACATTTAGGTTAATTTGAATGACATTGGTCCATTTTGACATTTTTCTGGTCGTAAGCGTGTATTTATTACCTCCCAATACAGTGACATTTTTTTTGTGACTGAAAAGTAATTTGCCAGATGTCAAAAGTGTATGCTTTTTTTCACTCTTGGGCAGAAACTTTGCTTTTATTTTTTTGCTATTTTTTTCATAACTGCTGTCAAACTCTTTGACAAATACCTGAATATCAAATTGCTAAAACAGCTCAGTATCAGTTGCGTATTGTGTACCATTATACCATTGAAATTCTCATGGGATATGAACATTTTTTAAAAAGTAAAGTAGAAATATGTTTCGTTTTGATTGAGTTTGCTTCAACATAGCTAGATTAATTGAAGGCTTTTTTCTCCTTTTAGTCATTCTTTTCATGTTCCCTTGTACCCTTGCCAAAATTCTTCTCATGAGCTTCTTGCACTACTTTTTCCCCATCCAAAAAAGTGCTTACTACTATTCACATATAATAAGAAAAAAAGAAATCACAGAAAGCAAAAGTAATTAGTAGGTTCCAAAGAACAGTGTCATTGCATTGATGCTACATTGTGACACTGAGGTATTTAATTTTCCTTTTCAATTTTCTGATATTTGCAGGTAATTAAAGTTAAATGGCTGTGACAATGCACATAATTAATTTTTCTTCCTTCGTTTCATGACCCCATTCTCTAGATCCGTGCTCTGTTCACTGACTGAATTTACTTGCAGCGCTTTCCTGATTTATTAATTATTAAAAGAATAGTGCTGCATAAAATATTGAACTGTTGGCGACATTAATTTTTTAAATGTAAGCAGAATAAGAGAGGTATTACCCAAAATAATTTCTGGATTTTCCCTTCTTTAAGTACAAAAGAATTACAAGACATGCAAATTACTGGAAATGCATAGTCATTTTACAAAGTGCCAGGTATGCCCTATATGACTTGCACTTAAATGTAATTATTTTCACATAACGTGGTGGCAGTATTCAGTTATCTCATTCCTTAGTTAGAGGTAAAACCATGCAGTTTCAGAACTGGAGACCCTATTGTGCAAAATGCATAGTCCAGATATTACTAGGTCAGTCCTGTCTTCTGTAATGCCTTAGCTGTGAGGACTTTCCTCTCCTTATGGTTTCATTGTCTGGTGGCTCTTAATTTTTAGGATATTTGAGTCAGCCTCATGCTGCCTTCTTTTATAGGAATTAAAACTATTACTTTGAGATTAGAACTACAGCTTATCTTCACTTGGGCGTTATTTCAGTTATATATTTTAACTGAAGGCAAATCTATTTTGTTTTTTTTTTAAGGATAGTAGAGCCTGCTGGTTTTTGTTTTTTCTTCTTTTTAGTGCTTCTTGTGCTTGGAAATACTCAACAAGAAACAAAGGGGAATGTATATATCCCTCAGGGATTGGTACTGGGGCCGATACTGTTCAACACCCTTGTAAGTGACGTTAACAGTAGGATCAAGGGCACCCTCAGCAAGTTCACTGAACATCAAGTTGTGTGGTGCGGTCGACACACTGGAGAGAAGGGATGCCATCCAAAGGGACCTGGACAGGCTTGAGAGGTGTGCATGGGCCTGTGTGAACCTCGTGAAGTTCAACAAAACAATGTGCTACACCTGGGTCGTGGCAATCCCAGGCACACCTGCAGATTGGTTGGAGAACTGATTGAGAGCACCGCTGCAGAGAAAGACTTGGGAGTGGTGATTGATGGAAAACTCTACATGAGCTGGCACTGTGTGCTAACAGCCCAGAAAGGCCTTGAGAAACCTGGTCTAGTATGAGGTGTCCCATGGCCAAGAGGATTGGGACTAGATGATCTTTTAGGTCCCTTCCAACCCTTAACCTTCTATGGTGTAGAAGGTATAGAGATGGACATAGGCATCTGAAGTAACTTTCAAAAGCATTGTTTACTTTCATGATATTTCTAAACTACTGAAGTTTGCAGGTGTTTCTGCTGCCTTGTTTGCCTAATCGAAAGAGAAGACAATTGAATTTGACTTTGTGAGATCTCACAAGTGCTAAATTGTTGAATTCTGATAGCATCCCTGAGAAGATGACAAAAATTCAAATTTCTTACAAAAACTTTGTTGTGGGATTCCTGGTTAAAACACTTCAGATATTATTGCATAATATGCATAATCAGAAAGAAGAAGGGCCTGTTGTAAATAGTTTCATAGAAGAAAAGAAGTACTAAGAAAGTCACAGAAAACTATCTTTTGTTTTTGTTTAGACCTTTGATTTCACAGTGCATTAAAACTAGAAATATGTAGCCTAAGGAATGATTAGGTAGTTGTTGGACTTTCTCAAAACAATATGCATACATGGTACTAAGTATTTTGAATTACCAGGTTATTTTTCAAGCAAAACTGGGCTTTGGAACCTGAATTTTCCCTTAACTTCATGCGGTGTCATGTGTAAAGATGATCAATGTAGATATACAGATTAAAGATATATTTGGAAAAGTGAGGTATCTGTTTTGATTGCTATTTTTTAACTTCAGTAAATATCTAGCTTGAAGTTCTTTCAAGTATTTAATAAGTGGAAGTTTCTTGTTTATATATCAAGTTCTCTGGTCTTTACACAGAATAAATTACAAAGTAGGAAAGTGAGAAACTTGTCTTCTACAAAGTGAGAAACTACAAAGTGAGAAACTTGTCTTCGTTAGATAAATCATACTATTAGTAGTGGGGGTTTTTTACAGTGTTTTTTCTGTCTGGGTTCACTTACCACAATTTTTACATGTTGAAAATGTAATGTTATCATATATGATCGTAAAAGCTTTGTATTTATTCTGATTTACTTTTCAAAGGCTGTATTTCCTTCTTGCATTCATTGCTTCCTTGCGCAGCCCAACAAATTGGCCGAAGCACAATAGGAGAAATAAAAACTCAAAGTCTGGCAAGGGTGGGGTGGATAAAGCGCATTTACTTGTGTGTGTGGGTTTTTCCCCCCCAAAATTTCTTTCTTCTTTTGCTCTGCTTTGTTTTAAAAAACAATAAAATTCTTAGGAATATAAGAATCTCTGTTTGTGAAGGGCACATTCCTTTTGCAATTTACTTTATCTTCTTGTCAGTCAGCTACATCTGAGAGTGAAAGCAAGGAACAAAATAGAAAAATACTCTAAACAATCTGAGTTATTCTCATTGAAAAAGATGTTTAAAGAAGGTTGAGAATATCTGGAAACACTAAAATGGATTGTTTCCCAAGATTTACTTGTGGCATTCTCAAATATTTTTCTGTATGTCAAATTACAGGATACTTACATTATTTTGAACTTGTTTATACAGGAAAGAGACATAATGAAGTATAGTACTAGAGATGATGTTTTTTAAAAATAGTTGTCATTTGACATAATCATGGGACAAGGAGATATTTTGTAGGATTATAGTCAGACTATGAACATTAAGTCATTCAGTGAGTAGTTCTACTGATTTCTTCTGGACCACTTATCATATAATAGCCCCCAGCAATGAAATATAGTTCTTAAATTGTTTTGGTTCCAGAAGCAAAGAAAGGGCATTCTTGAAACCACATGAGGTTTTTTAATGTATTTTCAGTCATGAACTACATACTTAATGAAAGAAAATCTGGGCACTGATCTTACAGAGATATGTTTTATAAGGATGTAAGAAGGCTTCTGGTTTTGACCTGCAAAAGAGCTAATCCAAATGGAAACTCTGAATTCAGTTCTTCTACACAGGTTGAAAGGAGTGTAAGTAGGCAGTAGGCAGAACCTACAAACACCACTGTTCAGCAGAAGCAATTATGCTTCTCTTCCACACAAAGAATGTTATATATTTACCACAGTATCGCACCACAGCAGCGGTGAGATATCCTGAGGCTTGTTGTAGTAATGAGACTCTGGAGTCTAACCTGACACCATAAATTGCCTGAGAGAAAGGGTTTATGGGATACCTGAAGAGAAGAGTTCCTGGGAAATTGTCAAAGACAATCTGCAAAGTATGGCCTAGAAACTGAACAGATTACTTAAGGTTTACCTGAAAGTCACGATTTAGTCTATGACTTGTTTCACCAAGGATATTCCTAAACAATGAAAATAGAATCATAAAATCATAGAATGTTAAGGATTGGAAGGGGCCTTAAAAATCATCTTGTTCCCACCTGCCCTGCCATGGGCAGGAATACCTCCCGCTAGACTAGGTTGTTCAAGGCCTTATCCAGCCTGTCCTTGAACACTTCCAGAGCTTGGTCATCCACAACTGCCTTGGGCAACCTGTTTCAGTGTCTCACAGTAAAGAATTTCTTCCTAATATCTAAATTCCACTCTTTGAATTTGAACCCATTACCTGTTTTCCTGTCCCTGCAATTTCTTGTCAAAGAGTCCTTTTCCAGCTTCCCCATAGGCCCTCTTCAAATACTAAAAGGCTGCAATGAGATCTCCATACAACCTTTTCATCTCCAGGCTGAACAGCCCCAGTTTTCTCAAACTGCCTTTGTAGGGGACATGCTCCAGTCCCATAAGCAACCTTGTGGCCTCCTCTGGACTTATTTAGCAGTTCCATGTCCTTCTTATGTTGGGGACACCAGAACTGAGTGAAGTACTCCAAGAGTAGAGTAGAAGGGAAGAACCACCTCCCTTGCCCTGCTGGCCACTCTCCTTTCTTTGCAGCCCAGGACATTGTTGTTTTTTTTGGCTGTGAGCACACACCGCTGGCTCATATTGAGTTTTCCCTCAGCCCCAAGTCTTTTGCCACAGGGCTGCTCTCAGATCACTTCTCCAGCCAATCTGTAGGTGTGTCTGGAATTGCTATGACCCAGGTGTAGGACCTTGCACTTCACTTTGTTGAGTTTCATGATGTTTACACAGATCGTGTCCCTCTGGATGGTGTCCCTTCCCTCCGGGGTTTCAACTGCACCACACATCTTGGTATTGTCAGTGAACTTGCTGAGGGTTCCCTCGATCCCACTGTCCATGAAGCTGACAAAGGTGTTGAAAAGTACTGGTCCCAGTAGCGACCCTTGAGGGACACCACTCCTCACTGGTCTCCACAGGGACAAAGAGCTGTTAACCACAACTCTTTCTGTGCACCTATACAGCCAGTTCTTTATCCACTGTGTGGCCCATCCATCAAATCCTTGTCTCTCCAGTTTGGAGACTGGATAGAATATCATGCAGCACAGTGCCAAATGCTTTGGATAAGTCCAGGTGGGCGATATCAGTTGCTCTGCCCCCATCCACCAGTGCTGTAGCACCGTCATACACAGTTTCCAAGAGCATCCGCTCCATGACCTTGCCTGGCACAGAGGTGAGACTGACTGGTCTGTAGATCACCAGGTCCTCTGCATTCCCTTTCTTAATAATGGGGGCTATATTTCTCTTTTTCCAGTCATCACAATTGTCAAAGTCATGCAAGGTGGATAGAGGGTTTTGTGACAGCTTTGCATACTTTTTCCAGCTGTCCATTTGTGACAGTTGCATGGCAGTTATTCCCTCCAGTATTTTAGAAACAGAGTGCTCTTAAGATGTCACTTTAAATTAAAGCCAAGTTTTTGAACAAAATAAGTTATTTATATTCTTGATTTAAATTTCAGTAGCATGCTGAGACTGAATTTACTCAGGCTATCTTCTCTGGCAGAAAGGTAGCTTTATTTAACTGCATGAAATTTCATAAAAAAGAAATTTGTTTTGGCTTACAGGTAGAAGGTGCTTGTGCCAACTAGATACTGAGTGAAAAATCTTCCCATGCCTGACACCCATTATCTGTCTGAGGTTGTTTGTGCTATAGAACACAAAAAATTCTCTTCCTCCTCAGCACCTTAAAAGCAATTTTTTTCTTAGTTTCTAGAAGGACAGGGAAGATGGCAGGGTATGGTTGTACTCTTTTTGGGATTTTTTTGTGCCTTTTGAGTCAGTTTAAAAAACTTCTGAAAGATATTTATTAAAGTAATAGAACATATGAACAATAACTACTGCCTATGTTAAGCAGGAGGACAGATGGCACTTTCTTACTTCATTCTTGCAGAGTTGAGCAGATTAGTTCCCCAACAGAAATGCAGATTTTGAAAAGACACATAGGTAAAAGAGAGATCTTCAGTACTAGCTTTTTCACAGAAGCCACAGAAGAATATGTTGTTGCCTGTTTTGAGATGCTTGTAAGTGTTATTGCAGAAAACAGGACAGGCAAGAATTGTTTAGTGTGCCCTGTGAAACAGATGTACTAAATTTGTAGGTTTTTTGAGTAATTGGTGATGCAATGTTTTCCAAATATAATTTTGCAAAACGCTGGATTCTGTTCAGAGAGTAAAGCTAGTAAGCTAGTAAGAGTAATGATGAAGAAATTGGCATAGAAAAGGTAGAAAGGTAAGTATATTTATATTAAGGAGAGGATTGAGGAGAGCGCTTTTTGTGAGAGCTCCAGTTCTGTTATTTAAAATAAATGCAGAAATCAGTTTCCTGTTTTTACTGACTTAAATTTTCAAAATTTCAAACAGTGGGTCTTTGACCTCATCAAGGCAACACTTTTTCTTCCATCACTTTTGAACAGCTGAATGGGATCAGCTGGTATCGTCACTTGCCTGAGGCATGTCCAAAGAAGGCCCTGGAATTAAAACTCAGCCCTGAGAAACACTGAAGGGTCACTGTTTTTACTGTGGTTCAGATCCTCTGTAAACACTCAAAGGCTGTAGCATTTGCTAAGTGAGAGGTGCACTGGCAGATAAACCAGTGTTTATTAAGTTAATGTAACAGTGTGAGAATTGCTGAAATTCAGGCTTTTGGAAACAGTAGAAATAAAATTTGATTTTATGGGTTACTTCATACTTCTGAAGGCTTGGAAACTGAGTTCCCAAATTCCCTTGAACTTACAGAGGATAGATACGCTCATTTCAGTGTCCTGGCTAAATTCCAGCGAGTAATTGCATTCAGTTTAAAGAAATTACACTAGTTTGAATTGGTTGAGATAGTTTCCATCTTCAGTCCTATGTTATTGTTTATTTTGGTGAGTGGTGTTAAATCGGCTGCTGTTTTTCCAACTTGACACTGCTATATTTTGTTAGAAACTGATACTATTTCAAAATGTACATATGATTTGCAAATTATTTTGAAGCAAAAGAAAGAAAACTGAATTGTTGTGTTGTGTTATTTTATGGAGAAGCGCTTGTAAAATACCATGATTGTTGTTTTGAAATGTACTTAAATAGGTTATTTATGTGTACTCATTCTGAGTTTTTGAAGTGTAATGTAAGAGGTAAATAATGTGATTTTGTTTAAATTAACTGGAGACGAACATTTCTCTAAATCTGAATTAAACTTGTTCACCTGGATTTGAGATATGCAGGTGACAGACAAGGAATCCGTATGTCCTTTGCATGAGACTGTTGCAATACCCTGCCTGAAATTATTAATGCCTCAAAAGGCAAGACAAGTTTTAGACCTGTTGGCTGAAAATAACAGAAGTCATTCTGCTGCCTAGTCAAGTTTGAGAACAGGAAATGTTTCATGTATCTAGGCATTTTTTTTTTCCCGAAGATGATCGCCCCTTGTCTGAAATAAGGATTAACTATACTAATTTTTTTGGTTTCTGTATTGTTTCGTCTTTGTCTTAGCATTCAGTTTATGCTATGAGTTGATAGAGCACTGTGTGTTTTATTAATTCAGTGAATGTCCTTAGTTTCAGATACAAACTGTGGTGAGTCTGTCCAATTTGCCATAGATGAAGGCTACCCTGACTGTATTTCAGGTGACTCAGTATCACTTATTTAGATACTGGGCTGCTCTGGATTAAAGACGAGGGTACAGTGTTACTGAAAGAAGCCAAAGAGATAAACTGTAGCAGAAAGATGTCCTGATCGGATATTCTTCCTTTGTCTCCACCACTGTCTGTGGTATTTTAACCTCATCCTAGGGAATATGTAATATTTCAGAAAAATGGATGGGCATCACTTGTTTCCATCCTTTCATGTTCTTCTCAGGAAGAAGGAATTTGGTTGCTGCTGCCGTTGCTATTAGAACTAGAAAGTTGCCCATACTGTCTGTTGTTTTAGAGCTGAACTTCCAGACTTACTGGCTCCACAGTGTGCAGAAGAGTGCAGGCAGCTTTTCTTCTCTGTAGAAGTTGTCTTGCAATCATGAATAATTTTTGTTTCTCTGGAGTGCTGATTATCGTAAATGTTTTTTAACATGACACCCAAGAAATGAAGTACAGAAAGGAGCAGACACAACTATTCCCAAACTCCACAGAAAAAGCGCCTTAAGGCACAGTCCAAGGAGGGGGATGACTGTGTGCTGCAGGTAGTCCATCAGGCAGTTTTGACCTCTGTAGAGATACTCTGTGAAGAATGTGGCTGTCAGCTTCGGACTTGACTCCCTGCCAAATGCCCAACCCCCCAGTAGCAGCCCCTCTCTTCCCCCCTTTCTACTTCCCCCAGGGCAAAGGAAAAAACTATGCAAATTGAAGAATCCAAAAACCAAGCTAGTTTTATAAAAAATATATTTTATGTATATTACAGTTAAGATGCTATGTACACAGCAAACGGGAATCCAAACCCCCCCCGAAGGGATAGGGAAAGGGGAAAAAGGGACAAAAGGAAACAAAAAGGGACACCGAATAGATACGCGCAATCAAACCCGAGAACTAGTAAAATAACTAGTAAAACAAATCTCACCACGTTCCTCAGAAAGCAGGATTGGCAGACACAGCCAGCACTCTCCAAGCCTCCATGTGGCAGGCCAGCAGATGCAGGCCTCAGCCTTAGATAAGCGAGACCAACGCAGGGACCCACTGTTCCCGAACTCCGGCGGAAGAGAAGAAGAACGAAGGTCTCTCCTCCCTTCTTATTTATACTTCGATTTACGTAAAAATCGTATGGAATACTGGGAACACTTCCCCTTCCTTGGTTACAAACTAGTAACCAGGGAAGGCCTAGATTAAAACCACTACACAGCTGTTAAGAAAAGGTGTGGGTATATGTCTGCTTTGCTGCTCAGGGTACCTTGGAGAAATGATGGACTGAGTTCACCCTGGTTTTTGATACCTATCTGAAGGTTTCTGAGTAGGGAGTATAAGCTTCATACAGCATAGATTTCTGTATACTTCAAATAACTAGCCTTCCTGCTCTGTTGTGATAAAGATCTATACATGGTGCCAGGAGAGGAAGAATAAACCCAAAGAAAACCTTGAGGAATAACAAATGAAAATATTAATTTAATTTTTAATTTTCTCTATAATTTCATTACATACACTGATGTCCAAATTCTACATTTTGTCTCCTAAATCAGTTTTTCCTTTCTTGTTTTTCAATACCAAATTAAAGAAGATAGTTGTTAAAAGCTACATTTTTCTGTCTTTTCTTGTATTTGAGTAGATTGAGCTTTTATAGATATCTTATTTCTACTTTCCAGAGTGCATTTCCTCTTCTCTTGTTGTCTTCTTTTTATTTTCTTGGTTTTTATTTCCATTAAATTGAGATCAGGTAAACCAATGGAATTTGATCTTACTCATTCATGTTTCTTCAGCAGCTTGGAGTTTTCCTTTTACAAATGAGCCCCCTTGACTTTAAAAAATGGGTACTTGCATGTAAAAGAGATGAAGGAAAATGAAACATTACGAATAGAAACGAAAATGAGAAAAGTGAAGGGGGAAAGTATTGAATGAATTGAGAAATGGTGACAGACTTCTGGCAAGCAAAATGAGACCAATAGGATGATGGCCATGAGGATCCATCACTTGTTTTTTCAGGAAGACCCAAAAGGCAATTTTTAGGATGAGATTAAAAAAAACCCCTTGCTCTTTTATAATAATTCATCAGGCTTTTTAGTACTGTACTAGAATTTTTTTGGAAAAGGAACTGGGAATTTTTGGTTAGGAATATTGCTAATATTGCAGAGCTGTTAAATAATTTTCAAACATAATTTAGCAAATAGCCCTATCAGTGACCTAGTACATTATATGAATAAATGTTTCAAGAAGTCTTTAATCCAGAACTTGAAAAATAATATTTAGCCAAGGTATGTAGTGTTAGTGACTATATGGCCATTGTACATTGCATGGGATTGTGTATGTGTTTAGAGTGTACAATGAAACAATCATGAGTGAATAATTTTAATAATTTTAATAATTTTATTTTTGTTATAGAATATCTGTGGTTGCTAATATTTAACTTAGTCTTTCTCTAGGAAACACTTGTATTTCCTTTACATGTTTGTACAGTAACGTGCAGTTTTTGTTTCATGTAGTGACTCAAACGTATTACAGTATTAAACTTAACAGTAGCATAAGGTCATTATCTACTGGGAGGCAAAACAGCAAAAAGAAGGCAAGTGACCACAGAGGGAAAGGGGATGTGTTTTGCTTGGTATAGAGAATACGTATCTTATTTGCTCTCCTGACCAGAGTTTGCTGTTTTTCAGGTGCAGTTAAAAACCAATCATTCAAGTCAATATGTAATTCGTACACAGCCAACAAACACCTGTCTGTCTACACTTGAATGTGCAGCTGTTGCTCTTGCTATCATGGAAAAGAATAAGAGCATACAGGAGGTATGTAACTTCAAACACCTCGGTTTTTCTCTTATGAGTGGTAGAGGAGCAAAGGTACTTTACTATTAATGTAACACATTTGACTGTTAAAGTCTTAATGACATTGTAATGGTTTTGTTGAATAGGAAACTAAACAAGAATGTAGCAATGGAAACCATTTTTCTTCAAATATTTATTAACTTTAGTATGCTCAGACTACTGTGATTCTTTCATGTTTGTCCAAGAAGGCTCTACAGTTTTCCTGTTCTTTATCCAACATATCTGTGAGACTGCTAAGAAAACTTGTTAGGTACAAAGACTGAATGATTATTAGCTTTGTAGCTAATGAGGCTACACCTGACACAGAGGGAGCTAACTGGAGCAGCCCAACCTGCTCCACAAACAAAGAAATTAAAAAGTAGTTCAACTGAAAAAAGGCAGTGGGTGACTCTATGAGGCACAGAGGCACTCATATCTTAAGGGCCTGACCTGCTCTCAAGAGAGGTGTGTTGCCTTCAGGGAGCTGGGATAAGGAATGTCACTGAGAAGCTTCCAAGCCTAGTTAAACCCACTGATCATTACCCACTATTAGTGTTCCATGTGGGAGCTGGCAATGCAGCTGGCAGCAGTCTGAGGGATTACTGAGTCAGTAAAGGGCTCTGGAGCTCGAGTAGTTTTTTTCAACAGTCCTTTATAGGTCAAAGGAGAGGGTCTCAAAATGGACAGCTGAATCTGACAGGTCAGCAGATGGTTAAAGTGATGGGACTGTAGTCAGGATTTTTCACTCAGACCACGGGACTTGCTTTGCCAAGCCTGATTTCCTGAGAGGGTGGTGGGGTCCATCTGACAAGGGAGGGAAAAAGCTAGATTTTTCAGAGGAGGGCACCTCTCCATCCCAATCCTGCCACTTGAGGAGCGGCTATAGCCCTCTATGTCAAGGACTAGCTAGAGAGTGTGGAACTGCCTGAGGAAGGATGAGCAGCCAGCTGAGAGCTTCTGGGTGAAGATTAAGGGGAGGGCAGGTGATGTTATACTTGGGTGTGCTACAGGCCATCTAATCAGGAGGACAGGGTGGATGAAGCCCTCTCTAGGCATGTAGGAGCAGCACCATGCTCACAAGCCATGGTTCTCATGGGGGATTTCAACCACCTTGATAGCTGTTGGAGGGACAGCACAGCAGGGCACAAGCAATCCCAGAGGTTCCTCGAATATATCAATGACAACTTCCTTACATAAGTGATTGAGGGGCTAACAAGGACAGGTGTCATGCTGGACTTGGGCTCACCAACAGTGTAAGGAATTTAGTGCTCCAAGGCAGCCCTGGCTGCAGGGACCATGAGATGGTGTAGTTCAAGATCCTCAGGGCAGTGAGGATGGCACTCGGCAAGCTCACTACCATGGGCTTCAGGAGGAGCAGCCTTTGGCCTCTTCAAGGAACTACTTGATAGAGTCCCAGGGGAGGGAGCCCTGGAGGACAGTGGGGGCCAAGAATGCTGGCTGAATTTCAAGGATCACCTCCTCCAAGCTCAGGAATGATGCATCCCAACATGGAGGAAATCAGGCAGAAATGCCAGGAGGCCCCCATGGATGGAAAAGGAGCTGCTAAGCAAAGTCAGAGCAAAAAAGAAGTTTTCAGAAAGTGGAAACAAGGATAGGTGGGCTGGAAGGAACAGGGAAATTGTACGGGAAGCTAGGGATAAGGTTAGGGAAGCCAAGGCCCAGTTAGAATTAAGCCTGGCCAGTGATATCAAGGATAATAGGACTTCTGAAGTTTTATTGCAAGCAAAAGAAAGACTAGGAATAATGTGGGCCCTCTCCAGAGGGAAATGGGAGACATGGCTACCTTGGACAAATAGAAGGCAGATGTTCTCAATGACTGCTATGCCTCAGTCTTCAATAGCAAGTGCTCCAGCCACGCCACCCAAGTCAGGAAAGGCAAGTGCAGGGACTGGGAGAATGACAGTGTTCTAGTGTCTTCCAGTTCCTTCTTCCTTCTACCTCGTTCTTCTTTCCCATCACATTTTCTTATCCTGTAATACTCCTTTGCACACATCTTCCTGTAACTCTGAGTACGATGAGAAGAGTGACTCAGATTCTCATTGCATATATATTACTTTTTTAAAAGTTGATTTCAAGGTGCCAAATACATGCTGTGCTTGCCACAATACAGAATAAAAATTTGTAGAGAAGACTGATGGAGATTTAGACCATAGAAGAGCTACAATGTATATTGCAGGGAAAGTTGAGTGGAGCAGCAGTGTTGTAGTTATCTCTTCATGTGATGCTTTTCTAAGTTCACTTGACATTTTTTAGTACAAAACTTCAAAACATAGACTGTACACCAGGCATGCGTAATATACCAAATTGTACAAATGTGAAGTGCTAGACTGATTTCTAAAAAAAAGCAGCTTTCTTTTGAGTATTTCTTAACTATAGTGTATTGAAAATTGCTTTGTTTTGTGTACTCTGTTAGGTAGCTGTTAACAACTGTTCAGTTGTACTAATGTGTGGAATGTACATGTTGAACTCAATGTTAGCCAAGTTATGCTCGCTCTAAAGTACGATTAGTACTTTTAGCAAAGGAATATATTAGCAAGCTTGTCAGAGGATATAGTCAAAAATCACTCTGATGTCTTAATTTTCGTTGAGCCAGAAAAGCATGATGATTAGTTGATTTGTGTTTCTTTGGTACTGAACAATATGGCAAGCAGTGACTTTGAATTTTGTGTGCTTTTTCCTAGCTAAAACATGAGGCCACTTAAAGTCAGGAGAGTTTAATAATTTTAAGTTGCACATCCTATAGTAAATGTTGGGATATGGTATGTGTGTGTACACACCTTAAAATGTTTATTTACTTCAGCTGAGAACAAAATTGTCAGAGAAACATTCACATATATTCCCCAATTTCTTTATATTCTGTTAGTGAGGAATACTATTACTTCAGGTACTACCAGTTGAGGCTGTTGGGGATTTGTAAAATACCTTTGGATACAACTTGTTAAAAAGTGAGTATTTCCAAGATAGGAGAAACTTGAGAAAATTGGAAGATTAGTATCAGTAAAGTTTCTGTCTCTCTTACATAGGATATTAATGTTATGGTTAACTTTAAAAGTTATGGTTAACATAAACTAAAGTTTATGGTTAACTTCACTTAAGATCTGAATTCAAACTTACTGAGCTGACAGATGTTGAGAGTAGCTGGTGCTAGACTCTAAAAAGTTTCATTTAGTTAGCAGTCAGATAGGATTAATTTCCTTTTTAGCATATGTTGGTCTCAGAATATTTCCTGGAGTCAAATAACCATTATAATTTTTAATAGATTGGTAATTTTCAGTTATACTTTGAAGTAAAAGCACTGCAAGGTGATCTTTGACTCTCAAAAACCTGGTAACAGGTTGTGACAGAAGATTGAGTTTGGTACTGCTTGGAAAATAATAAATTTTACTCTGCAAAAACTAGACAGCAGAGGTGATCTGAATACCCCCTCACAGCTATCTTGAAGATTAAATGCTTTTGTAAGACAGGGCCACTGACCTCCAGCACTCCTGCAGGCATGGAATGCAACCCACTGGGTTATGTCTTCCCAGCAGCCAACTCACAACTCTTACATGTCATTGGAAGAATTTGGGACTTAATAGTACTTGAGTTTAGGTTTATCCCAGGTCAAAGAATACTAATTCAGTGTTAGCCTTTCCGTGTAAGTTGTGATCCCTCTAGTGTGTGATGGAAGAGGTCATTAAGATAATTAATCTTTTGTTGCTAACATTAGTAATATAATTTTAAAAAACCTTCTGAAAAACTTCTATGAGTAGATTTGCACCGTAGACCCATGTCTGCAATCCGATTGTGTGCTCAGGACATAGCACGGAAAGGTCTGGGAAAAGCCACTTTATAAACTCATCCACTTACCCACTACTTGCTACTGTTCACCCTGAGTTACTCATACACCTTTGCCTCAACCAAGTAATATTTTGATACTTGACCTCTGTATACTAGAAGAGGTTCTCAGGTCAAAAATTGCTCCTGCAATTTTCATGGTGTATAGTATGCCACCTTCATATGTGCCTCTGTGACAGTAGAGAGCCTCCTTATCATTAAATCAATTGCATTTAAAGCTAGACTTAGATTAAGCCTGTAGGCACACAAGAAGGTATGGCTCAGAAATTGGAACTCTGTTTAAAGAGGCTTTTCGAGAAACTTGTGTGTATGTATGTAGGGTTTTATATTTATTTTTTCTTTATTGTACTACAACAACATATTTTTCCTTCGTTAGGACTTCTGTCTTATTCAGGGTGAATGTTTAGTTCATGTCGACAGTTCCCTGTCTGGTATTCTGGTACCTGTATTCCTTCATCCCTATCACTGAGAAGTGGCCCAGCCTACTTTTCAAAGACAAAATTACCTTTTTCTCAAAGTGTTGAAGTAGCCAAGAGCTACTCTCTGAATTGAGTGCTATTCCCAGACTATAAGATGGTGAATTGAGGTTAAAAGCTATGGAAGTTAAAAACGGGCACTTAGTTTGATGCCTGTATAAGTCACTTGATTTTCCTCTCTGCTCATAAGAGTGATATTTTCTCAGTAGAATCTCAGCTCCTGCTGACTGCAGTTAACATTTGTAATTGCTTTACACATCTGCACATGAGGTTGTGTGATACTGAGTCAGGCAACCAGAAAATGAAGAATCTACAGTTAGGAACCCCTTGAGATAAATTTGGTTTGTGTGGCATCATTAGTCCTACATAATATTGCTGGGCAGAAGCATGGATAGAGTCCAGGATAGCAGTCCAGCTGCCTCTACCATGAGTCTTTCCTCTCTTTCTAAAACCCTGCCTCAAGGGACTTTTGTGCAAACACAAACAGCTTAGTTATTGTGACTTATTTTATTACAGCTTGTTGACCGAGCCACAGTAATTGATTGTAGTCCCTTGCTAAGGTCAAGTCAAAGCCATAACTTACAGTAATGTTACTGGGGCTGAAGTCAGGATTGAGTAGATCTGAGGAAGGAGTGAGGGATGGCAGCAGGTAGGTGGATATACGACTGCTGTGTTGTTCTTTTCAGTACATCTCGTGTTCAGCTGTGCCCTCTGTGTCTCCAAAGGTTGTATTTTATCAGCATTTATCATCCAAATTGTATTTTATCAGCATTTTTAAGTTGTCATTGAATAAAAACGTGGAATAATTGATGTCTATAAAATATCATACTGAAAGGTTGGGTTTTTTGTTCCCTGTCCCTTCATCTTTTTGCAGACTATACTCCATCCACTTCAAGCTTTATGCTCTTTCCAACTTCAGCATGGTGCCCAGATCCATCACAGCAAGGAGCATCTTCTTAAAAATGGCTTATATGACAAGCCAATGCCAAAGAATAAACGCAAACTCAGAAGAATGGAGCTTTTGGTGAATAATGTTAAAATATAAGAAAACTGTACTGACTGTACAGTGGGATTTATTTGCAGCTCGCAAATGAATAGGAATCTGGATTTGATCCAAATCGTTGACTGTACTATAATAAAACAACTTTTGGGCCTTCATAGGAGAGAGTTTATCTACCAGTGTGACAAACGGTAATGGACAAGTTTTTCATTTTTGCATTAGGCCAAGTGCCTTTGTTCAGATGATGGAAGATCATTCTCATTTCCTGTAAAGAAAAGAAAGAAAACTCTGAACATAATTTAGAGTTATGCTATCACTTGGGTGTCAAATAGGATCCTCAATATGACTGAATAAATTTATTTTTGAAAGGCTTTTATTAGTACAAAAGACAAGAAATATGAATATGAATGTGATGGAACAGTAAGGCTTCAACATTTAGAATTATATTGAATTTCTACTGAGCTTTTTAGCTTCAATATCTAATTACAGTAGGCTTTCAAACTGTAGTTCCTTATATTACTTGGTTCAGATGAACATAAGGCATGGTATTTGGATAGTTCTTCTTAACTTTGAGATTTTTATTTCTTATATTGTTAGAACTCCTTTTTGTAAATTTACATATATTTTACAATGCAGTTGGGTTTAGTTTCTCTCAGACTTAATTTTTAAATTAAGCTTGCATTATGTTTTTACCAGAAACTGAACAAGTCCTACCTAAAAAAAAGAAAAAAAAAAAGCAATGTAAAAAAATGATTTTTGGAATTTTAACTCAGGTGTTTCATTCTTACTTGAGTAAAAACTAGTCTTCTGCAGATCTTGTAGATATAAATACATCATACCCATATCTTGACATGCAGTGGTTATGCTACTAAAGTAATTAAACAAGTCCAGTGTAAATGGCTCTGTAAGAAGTATGATGCAATGACAAATGATTAATGATTAGGTTTGGTTACAGCCTACTACCATGATTACAGATCTATTAGATTTCGTGTGTTCTTTAGGTTTTCACTTCTAATGGTGATAGATAACTGTACCTCTTTCCAATAGGAATTGCGGGAAGCAGAAGAATTGGGTATTTTTGCAAGTTTTCTGAAATAATACCCTATGATCTGCAAGAAAAAGTAAAGTGAAATAAAGGATCTGATGATCCTTTCTTCTTATACATAAATGGCTCCTTCATGTAACAGATTAAAATGCCTAATGTTTGTCTTTACTGGTAGTTCCACTCTAGGTAAAAACATGGAGCTAATTGGCTACTAATTAACCTTAGAAAAAGATACTTTGTCTTTAATTTATGAGATGCAAGGCAAGAAACTGCAGAACTGGGGGATGTAAACACAACTAATCAATATATTAACTGAAAGCTTTTCTGCGATTAACAGGAGAGGTCAGAATTAGGTCAGAGATTAGCTAAGAAGTTTTAGTTAACCCTGAGCTAATAGTGACCTTTTGTTTAGGCATGGATAAACAATGTAATTTGTCTGGCTATGTTAGCGAAGTTTATATAACCTTTTTCTCTTCTCCTGGTCTAGATAAATCCGGTGTCTGTCGCTATATTCAGCAAAGCTGAATTAGTTTTGACAAATCTGAAGCAAACCAGTCTCATATGATTAATGATAGTGTAGTTGCACTTTTGTTCACATTGGAACAGAGAAAGGGCATGTTTATTCCTGTAGCACACTAATCTCCAGGCTAACTTGGAGTCTGAAGTTGAAATCTCGTGCAATTTGCTTGCGCAGCCTTGTGTGTGATGCTACCCACAGTTCTGGGGTTGACATGACTCCTGCTGGACTGGGAATCTTATTTCCCTGTGCTGTGGGACGTGATCAGTAATTCCTTAAGGAAACAAGGCTATCAGTTAAGCTTTATTGTTAATGCCATATTTGCATGGATGATGTTCACATTTAATGTTGTGTATGTTAATTTGATTTACCTTATTTTAGATTCATCGAGAACAGTAGTGTATCTTTTGACCTACATTGCGAAGATTATTTTCCTAAACAGAAGGTTAAATGTGTCTTTACATAATTTGTGAGTTTATATTATACAGAACAGAAAGAAATTTGTATTACAGCCTGG
This sequence comes from Empidonax traillii, assembly GCF_003031625.1. Lineage (NCBI taxonomy): Eukaryota > Metazoa > Chordata > Aves > Passeriformes > Tyrannidae > Empidonax > Empidonax traillii. The sequence continues at coordinate 499,502 of NW_020955200.1, forward strand.
GATTCACAGCCATCTGCAAAATGCCTTAGAATTACAGGATCAGAGAAATAGTTATCTTAATTGAGTTATAATCCTACATTAAATACTCTCATGTGTGCAGTCTGTGCGGAGTTTTCTTGTTTTTCACCAAAGGACAAATTCCGCACAGCTTACAATATGCACTTTTTAGCTTTGTTGATTCCTCTTGCTCTTTTAATTTTGCTCCTGTGGATAACAGGATTTGTAGGATCTCATGCTGGATGCATGGAAGCCTTTAATTGCTAATTTCCTGTGTTGTACGATACTAGATCAATCACTATGCAGCAGTTGCTGAAGAAATTAAAGCCAATTCATTGCAAACCTCCAGGCATTTTATTTTTGGAGGGTTTTTTGTGTGTCCCGGCTCAGCTATAATATAGTGAACATTTAGATGCAACAGAGCAGTCGCATGAAGTTCAATTTTAGATTTGTTTGAAGCTATTAAACACAAAACACAATACTTTTAAAAAACTTTTTTGGGGGAACTTTCATGATTTTAAAAATATGAACAGCGTAAGAGTTAAGAAAGTTTGTTTTCAGGTCTTTTGTATTTAAAATTTTCCTATAAATACATTACCTCAAAGACATTAGTACTCTGAAGTCCAACCTCTTTTGACTATGTTGTGTGTGATAAACCAGCACTCTTTGTAAGCAATTCCAATACAATGAATTTAATTTTCAGTTTTATTTTTGCTGTAATGGTAGATCTGTTTCATTTTTCACTTTCTGAAAGATTAATGAGTGAAACCCACCAGTCTAACAAGATACTGATTTAAAAAGAAGGAATGTGTTTGCTTCTAATGTTTGGTCCTTTGTCCTTGTCCATTTTGTACTTCCAAATGTTGCTACAGAGATGAAATCTGTGTGCCCCAGTGTCATGCTTTAGGAAATCAGTGACATGGATATTAGGCTTTTGAACAGGTATATGTATTTTTCAAAGGTGGGCATTGTTAAGTCACAATATTTTTATAATCTGTGAGACACAGTCTAAGAAAAAAGACAAAGCTGGAAATCTTTCGAAATTAGAACACACAGCACACCTCCCCTTCGGTTTAGAAAGGTTTCATATTATGGAGGTGCTCAGGACAAACATAGATGTATTTTTCTTCAGCGTTTTACTTTTATTGCCTCATAAGCCCATACTACCAATAAATTATTCTTTTATTAGTTTTTTCTTGAAATAAAAAGAAAACTGACTTAAAAAGGGGAAATATTTTAAGACTAAGGGATTTTTTCTCAACTGCCACATTAGATAAAAAATTGCTTATGTTGCATTATTTTCTATAACTTCTCTGATTGTTTTGAAATTTAATTAAAAACTGGACATTTTAAAAGGGATAGTGTTTCGTGCTTTTCTCTTGGTGTTTTTTTATGTCCATGTACATGAATCCACATAAATTATATATTTGTTTCTACCTCAAAGCAGTAAAAGATATAATTTACTGTGACGATGTGCCACTGCATCTCTACAGAAATGAATTTGTTTGCATGTACTGGTATTACAAAGCCTAGTCTTTTTTTTTATGCTCTTTTAACACCATTCAGTCAGTTAATGAAGAGAGGTAGATTTGGCTTTGCTGTTTGAAGGAAAAGGATTCCTATTTATCCATTGAAACCTGCATGATGGCTAAATTGCTGTGGCAGTTTCTCAAGTATTTCAGTTTTAGAGCTCTTTCTGCAGTGGCAGCTGACTCCTGTTTGCTGTCCCAAAAACATGCACATCTCCACACACACTCTCTGCGCCTTCAGCTGTGTCCTAGTAGAAGCAATGAGCTGAATATTCTGTACCTCACCCACAGTTTTTCCTTCCCCAAATTGTTACGCTCATGTTAAAAAAAAAAAAAAAAGACCACAAAAAACCCCCCAAAAAACCCCAAACAAACAAAAAAAAAAAAAACCAAACACAAAACAAAACAAGAACTCATTTCTTTGTTATGCAGCCATTCTGGATTTTCCTGCTACAAAACCTGTACTTTAGGGACTTCCATACTGCTTTGGTTACCAGGTTTGTTCCTTTTATCCCATTTTGCAAACCCTCCAAAGTTCTGGCTCTTAGAGCTGCTGCTTTTGCAGTGAAGGGACAGATGACAGACGAAATAGAAAAAGAGAAAGGCCTGTGTTTTAAGAAGTTGAATAAGAGTTTGTCATTGCTTTAACCCCAGCCAGATACAAGCCCCACACAGCCGCTCGTTCACTCCCCCACCAGCAGGATCAGGGAGAGGATCAAAAGAGTGACTGCCAGAAAACTCCTTTGTTCAGATAAAGACAGTTTAATAGGGAAAGCAAAAGCTACACACGCAAGTAAAACGAAACGAATTAATTCACTGCTTCCCATGGGCAGGCAGGTGTTCTGCCTCTCTAGGAGAGCAGGACCCTATCATATGTAACAAGTGACTTGGGAAGACAAACACCATCACTCTGAACATCCCTCTTTTCCTGCTTCTACCAGCTTTATATGTTGAGCATGATGCCATATGGCCTGGAATATCCCTTTGGTCACTAGGGATCACCTGTCCCAGCTGTGCCTTCTCCCAACCTCCCACACAGCCCCAGTCCCATCACCAGCCTGGCAGTAGGAAAAGCAGAAAAGGCTCTGTGCAAGCTCTGCTCAGCAAAACCTTCTCTGTATTGTCAACTCTGTGTTCACTACAAATCCAAAACACGGACCCATGGCAACCACTGTGAAGAAATCTAATGTACCCCAGCCAAAACGAGTACGGAGACTTAAGATAAAGTTGTTTCTTTTGCTAGGGTGTGTCTGCTAAAAACCTTGGTACTCATCCCTGTGGCTTGGTGCTCTTGGCACTTAATACCAGTATTGTCCTAACAGTTTGACTTATTTGTGGAGTATATCCTAGGGCACCAGCATTACTGTTATGGATCCTTTTATATTTCCTGAAAGATGCTAACTCGTTTTCTTTGTGAGAAGGTACTTTTATCACTAAGCAACAGAAGAATTGCTATACCTATGGAACAGCAATGCTTGCAGCACAGTTAAAGATGAGGTTTATACACCATTTGGTCTGGTTGGACCATGCATACTGCACTTCTTATGTCCTTGGATGTAAGAGGCAGCAGATGCTCAGTTGGAAGTAGCTTTGAACTGTTCTCTCTGCCCATGGAAGTAGTAATTAAAAACCTCAGTAGCTGTAACAGACCATATGCTATACTGTGGCCTACTGTGTCTATAAGGACAGGTAACATATTTTAGCTTCTATAGCTTTTTTAGCTGAACTGAAACGGAAACTTTATGTTACATATGCGAGATTCTTTTGGGCTTGAATACTGGGATTTACTCGCAATAAGGAGATAATATCAAAGACTATATACCAAATATTTAAAGCAGATTAAGACATCCCTACTTAATGTGTTAGTGTAAGAAAGCAACAAAGAATATTTGGCAAATCAATAATATATAAACCATTTGCTGCTTATATACATGAATGTAAATATATATCATGTGTTTACAAAATACATATGTTATTAGAAGCTATTGCCATTTTTTTAAAAAAGCTTTAAAAGGAAAATTAAATTTCTATGAAACAGAAGTCAGTGCTTCTAGTTATCTCTTTTCCTTTTTTTGCTGAATGGCTCATATATATACATATATAAAATGTGTAGATAAAAATGTTTAGTGGAATTTTTATTTGTCTTTTTTAAAATACATTTTTAGGTGGATATATTGAGAAATGGGTCATGTACTTGTTGTGATTAGGCATTTGCAGAATTGAGGTCACGTACACTACCTTTGATTTTTTCCCATAATTACCAGCAGAAGGCAATGAGGAAAAAATGATACTGTACTATATTAATATATCAGCTTTTGGTGCTTTATTATACTTGAAGCAGTCCTCTAAGGAATTTTAACTTTACCTAAAATCAAGCTCCCTGTTCTTTTTAGGGATTAGATAGGATGTCTTCAGTCAGTGCTCCATGTGCTAGTGTATGCCAAATGTGGAGTCAGTATTGTGGGGAATACTAGGTTTAGATGAGAAGATTATTAATATAAGTTTCCCTAGAAAGATTATGTTGATTTTCACTGAAAATTAAAGTCCATGGACTAGTGCCTAAGCCTTGTTTGTTTGTTTGTTTGTTCCATGGAAGTGTAATAGAGTTGCATGTAACTGGAATCTTAGTGGCCATTCTCCTTCATTCTGAAATGTATCAAAAATGGACTTGGTAACAGAAAGTGCTGGTAGTCAGGTATTTGCCAAAAAACACCACAACCAACCACAACAGTTGTGGCTTGTGATCCTTGCCTTATTTAAAGGCATTTTCTTTCTGTTCTTCTTTGAGCAGGCATTTGGTACCCAAAATGCGCACTTCGGCTGATCTTGAAGCAGTTGTGAGATTCTTGTTCTCCTTGGCTCTGTTCACCTGTCTCCCCACCGACAGACAGCAGTTCTCCCCTCTGGGATTTGTGGCAGTTGCCACGTTATGATCAGTGAGAGTTTCACACTCTGTAGCCAAGCAGGCTGAACCTACACCTCTGCCTGCAAAACTAAATCCTCCCTGCCTATCTGTTCAGACAGCAGTCGTGTTTCCTTTTGACTCAGTTGTCACTGTGGAGTCGCAGATGATATTTTGCGGAGCTGTTCTGGCACTGTTGGGGCATTTTGTGCTTTTAATATGAGAAAGGAGAACACACCAGTTTCTGTTGCAGTTACTGTTTACTAGGGGTTTATCTGAAATGGAAAAAATGTCAGTATTGTCCAATGATGAAGGATAAATTATGAAAGCAAACTTTTAAGGACCAGATTTTACACTTTACCTAGGAGCTCATAACAGCAGGTCCTTGCTTACATGTCCTTCACAAGATGCAAGGAAAATCGCAGCCCTTCTGTTCAAGGGAATAGAAGAACAGTTTCATCTGTCTATCTCTAGAGGCATGTATTGCTTCAAAGACAGAGGGAAGGGGGCATGACTGTTGTGTAGCTCAAAACTGTAATCCTGAGTATTACTGCTATAAAAGGGAATCTGTGGATGGATGCAGCCTCTTCTTTAGGATATGTCCTCTTTAAAGTTTTTAAGGACTTTACATCAAGAGAAATTTAAGTGTATTTAAGAATCAAACGAGAAGTGTTCACTTACCTGAGGTCAGCATTGTTGACCTCAGTCACCTCCAAATTATTTTTGTTGTTTTCACAGTGTATATAAGAGAAGATGATACTAATTCAAAGTTATAGCAAAGTTTGGGGACAGGGAATTGTGTTTTTATTGTTTCATTTTGTTTTTAAAGGTGGCTTTAAAATTGAGGAGCACAGGAGAGGTTGTTACTGGAGTTGAATTGGTTGTGAAGAGCAGTATGAGTTACAGAATCAGAGAGTTTTCGACCCCGTAATTTGCATCTGCTTTGACTTCCTAGAACTTTGAAGAAAAATTGTAATGTGAATTTAATAACCTTTCAGAGAACTAACTCAGTCTTCATATTCTGTTGAATTTTTTTTTTTTTTAAATAGGTGCTTTGCTGCCCCTTCTAGAAAAACTTTGTTTTTGTGAAGCTCTGGATTAAATTTTAGTGATTTGGATTAAATTCACTGCAAGTTTTACAATTAGCTTTAATTTTTTACCTGTAAAATACTGAGTATATTCTGCCTCCAGAATTACTGAAGCACCCATAGAAGATGGAAACCTAGTTGCACCCTGTGTATGTTCTCAGCTTTCATGATGAAATGTCATCCTCCTGAAATAATTCTATGACTTGTGTCTATTAAATGTCAATAGGTGATTTCCTTTATAAAATCCTCTAAATTTACAGTTATATCAGTGCCTTTGAGATAATTAGTAACTTCAAGAAGTAGATGTTTGGCAAGTAGTTACTTATATTAAATTTTATTTATATTAAAATGTTTTTCATATCTACCTCTTTGTATTTTTTCAGTTGTTTTTAGGAACTTTGTCATGTGCTCAACAGATTTCCCGCCTTTGAGTTCAGTGTGCTATTTCTGGTGTGTGGCAGGTAATAGATGACCGTGAATACATGCTTCATATACTGTTTCTTTGTCAGGGGTAAAAATGCAATGCTTTTCATTAACAATGGAACTTAAAAAAGAGGAAGAAATAAAATATGACAGGAGTGTTCTGTTGAGTGATTCTTCTAGTTCAGTTGATGATTTCTACAGGGGAATGCCCAATGAATAATTCAGGTAAGTTGGAAGCAAGTGCCTTGCTGACCAATGACTCAATGAAGAAATCATGTTGGAACCAAAGTATCCTATGTAAAATGCATTATAGTCTTAATGCTGATCTTTAAATATTAATAAGTTTTGTCCTGGAGGATAACCAGTATGCAGTGTGGTTGAACCCCAGATAGGATTCATGTGTGTCACTTGTGAAGCTGTCACAAATACTCTGTTTTAAAAAGAAACAGAATGCAGGTTCACTTTGCTTAATGTCGCTCCAGTTCTCAGGCAAGCTGAACTGGTTTTTAAGAAAGATTGTGTTGACAGAATTTTACAGATGCGTGTGGAAACTATAGCAAAGAAGCAGGTACTCCACTTTATGTTGCTATGCTTTCTGAAGAGAACAGGAACTCTTCCTGAAGAGTTAGATTTCCTTGAGTAAATAATCTGAGCAGCAACACAAACAAGCTCTTGAATAGAAATATCTTTTTAAAATTATCTGTAGTAACTCAGAAATGCATAGTAAATACCAACTCTTGTGTTTTAATTTCCATAGTTATTAAACAAATATATTTGTTGTGCAAGTATGCTCTGTTGTGAATGCAACCTCTAGATGCTTGAGTTATACAGAGAATAATGATGATTATCTGAAACACTTTCAGGAGTTTAAAAAGGTTTCTTAATTTCCTCATTTTCACTGTGGTGCCAAAACCTGCTAACATGTTTGCTTTATGCCTAAAATGAGATTTTTGAAAGTCAGTGGATTGTTTGTGTCATTCCTGTTTACCTGTTTTGTTAGGCTAGAGTTCATACTGCTGTGATTGTGGCTATTGAAAGCCTCTCTGAGGTATGTGCAGCTGGAGACTGCTGCTTTTGCTTCTGCCTTACCATCACCATGGTATTGTGCACTGGCATAAGGACTTCACTGCAGCATGTAAAATTTGTTTCAGCATCCCAGAGCTGAAAACGTGTTCTGATGTGCAGTGGCATTCAAAAGCTCATTGTGATATCTGGATAGCTACTGCAAGAAGGTTTTTTCACTTCTTCGATGTGTTATCCTAGAGGTCCTACTGATATCACTGACAGGCTCAGCCTTGGCCACCAGCAGGCCCATCTTGGAGCTGGATGGAACTGACTCTGACATGGGGGGAACCTTCTGGCACGTTCCCACAGAAGCCCCCCTGCAGCCTCTCCCCTGTTATCCCACGAATTTGCCACAAAAGCCCAGTACCATGAACATCCATTGCTGACAACGCAGCTGCAGGACAAGGTTCGCGGACCCAGACCAGCATATGTGACACAAACAGCAGATCAGGACAAAACTGCACTTTTGCTGAGTGCAGAGATGGCTGAAAAGTGGCAACTCCAGGGATTCAGGGCACATATGGTGTCTTTATGCTGCAAAAACAGTGGGCAGGCTCTTACCCAAAATGGCCCAGAGCTTCCCTGGTGAAGGTCTGTACTCAGTACTGTAAAAGAAGCAAAAAAACCCCAGATTTGGGACCAATGTCAGTCTGACCCAAGGGAAAAAAAACCTTACTGACTGTAAACTTCAGGAAAGGGTTTTTCACTGAGAGCATGGTTGGTCACTGGAACACATTACCCAGGGAAGTGGTCATCATGGCACCAAGCCTATCAGAGTTCATGCGGTGTGTGGATGACACACTTGAGTTACATGGTTTAGTTTTCAGTAGTCCTGTGGGGAGCAGGGGTTTGGATCTGATAATTGTTAGAGTCACCTCCAACTTGAGATATTCTGTTATTTGATTATTCTACTACACGTCTAAGGTAATTGGTTGAAATACCATTGTACATTCTTTCCCCATTACCTGAAGACTTAACAGCTTCCTGTTTTCAAACAAGATGACAATTTCTACTTGGCAGCATTTGTTAGAACTGATTGTGTATAGCTCTTGCATACTCTTCTTGTTTTTTGCAGTGTGCCTTCTAGGATAAAATAGGTTTTCATTAAACCTACTCAATTTGACAAAACATATTTTAATGATGCTCTGTAATGCCAGAGATTTTACATTTAATGGCACTTGGAGCATATTGACACAGAAAACTGCTGTGACATGTTTATGTTTCAGTGTTCCTTGAAGCAAAAGTCTGTTTTAATAAAACATGACACAGTATTTGTGGTGCTGTGATACATAGGTCATTGATTCTTAAGGAACAGTATGACATCATTTCAGGAAAGTAGATGTGATCCCATTGAAGTGTAATGACAGTTTTAGAAAGAGTGTCAGTACTTTAGGCTCCCTATGGCTTTTGATTTCCTTTTAGGTAGTTAATTAAAAAAAATATTAATTCCAGATAGCATGTCAGACTCAACTTCTGCAAACAAAACCCAGGAAATAAGGGCTAAACCAAAATAGGTCACTATCTTTTAGTCCTTAAATCTCAAATTGTACATGCTTGAGTATGATTTTTAGTTAATGATATGAACAAAACTATTTCAGGTAATACTGTAGAGTAGTAGTGTTTCTTGATGGGTGAGATGTGGTAATTGGCCATGTGTGTACAAGCTGCAGTGTAGAGTAGTTAATTTTCAACATGGTTACAGTGTTAGAATCTTGTGATTGTGTTTTTCAAGTCAGTGAGCTATCCAGTTAGCCTCAAATGCTCAGTGGAGCAGTCTTTAAACTTGCCCCCGCAAAAGTACAACAAGCTGATTTCAAGAGCGTTAAAAAATGTAATAGACTTTTGTCTCTCTGTGAAAGAGAAATCAGGTCTGCAGTCTTGACAGAGGTTTCTCACTCAAGCTGCAATTTATCCATAGCAAAATTGTAATTCTCATAAATTGCAAGTGCAACATAATTTGCGCTTTACAAAAACATGGGATACTGAAGGTATCCCTTCAGGACTGCTTGGATTTTCCAAGCCTTTCAAATTCGTTTTTTGTCTTTTCCTTGATTTTCAACATGTCCTTTATACTAGGAATTACATTCTAACCTCCTTGATGTCTCTCTTGAAATGTCTGCTTCCCTGTGCAGAGCACATGCCAACCCACCTCTCTGAAAGGCTCTGTTTAATATATGTATTTCCTTTGGCTTCTGTCTGACTAGTTTTACCACAAGACAGAGTACCAGTTTTCCCCAACTAGTAAATTAACAGATTCTTTCTCTTATTTTTACATGTCTAGTTTTTGATTGGCCAGACTTAAGAATTACTTCTCTGAATCTCTGGAGTTTAATTGCATGTAAATTAGTTCTTTCATTTGCCTTATTGTGCTTACTGATTTCTATTAACATTCTTTTCAGAGATCCATTTTCTTTGCTTCAAAGACCTTACATCTCAGTATAAAATTAGAACATTTTCTGGTTCACATGCCTGTATCGTAAACTAAAACTGCAACATCGAATGTTGCATGGCATCTGCTTTGTATAATTTGTTATGTTTTATATTTGCTTTTCAGGAAGCTCTCTCTAATTTACCTATTTGGAACCTCTTTGGCCTTCATGTATGTTAACTGACAATTTATCAGATCATAACTTTGTGTAAAAGTGCTACGAAATGCCAGAGCCATCTCAGAATTTGTGCAGTGTATTATAGGAGATGTCTGTGGGTGAGTTTGTAAGGTTATGGTGGTGCTCTTTTGTCTTCCCATGTAAACTCTGCCCTGTATATGTCTGTATATTGGCACACAATAGGCCTTGGTTTGATTTGTGTCTGCTTCCCTTTTTGAGGAAGCTATAGCTTTGGACACAAGCTCTGCATGAACTGGAAACAAGCTTTTCTTTTTCCATTATGAAACAAACTGGTGCATTCTAAAGGGGCCCACATGTACCATAGTAGAGATGTAACTGGTATGCACAGCGCTCAGTGAATTTGGGCATAGAGATGCAGATATTTACCAAAGTCCTTTCAGAAGCTGCTTTTGTGTCTGTTCAGTGTGGTCACAGAAAGCCTAAGCCCTCCTAGTATTGCTTTTCTGAGCTCCACAAGCTCCACATGCAGAGCACACTCAGTATGGTAGGAAATATACTTGATCGTGCTGACGTGTACAACAGGACCCAGGTACCACAAGGCACAAATGATGTGTGAGAACACTAATTTTTCTTATCCTCCCAATTTTCCTCCTGTATCTTTGTAAAGCCTGTTTGGACAATGAGACAAAGATTGTGATGGCCAGAGGAAAGATATGTTAAGGTGTTCCCTTTTTTTTTTAGGTTAAAATTTTACTGCGTCAGAAGTGACTGTAGTCTCACCAAAGCAATGTTATTCCTTCCTTCATGAGGAGTTTAAACACAGTTTAGTAATGAATGAAGCTGTATTTTTGTAAAAATTTGCCTTAGTGTTAGCTAATGTGGTCTAGTACAAAAGTATCATCTTTCATTAAAAGGAAAATTTGGGCTCTCATTTCTCAAAGATCTCAAGCGAATCTCATACATTTGAGCACTAATCCTACTAAAAGTATTTTATACCAGTAATTTGTTTTAATTTGTAGGTGGGTATAAGATGTGCAGGCTTCTGATGTTTGCTAAGGTTTTTTTTTGTGTTATTCTAGAAGTAATTTTTCAGTGGAATGGAAATACTAATGTAAAAGTTGACTGTGCATGACAATGCTTATGTTGTCAGACCAGTGCCTGTTGAGAATTCCCTTAAACTACATAAGAGTTAGTTCAAGAGAAGCTTTAAAGCTTCTGAAAGTTTTCTAAGACTTGTCAGTGGAACTGTCTAAAACTGAATGGACCTGCAGAATGTACTAAATCTGATTAACAGAAGATGTAAAGTCTACTTATTTTTCCTTTTTCTACTTCTAAAATTTCTCTTTGTGGCAGTTCATGAATGTAATAGGCTCCTGGCAGTGAACTAAAGGGATTCCAGTTTTCCTGGCCTTTTACTGTAGATCTGGATAGCCTTATGTTGCAACATGAAGTATTGTTTTAATACTCTTTGGAAGCTGTAACTGCTTACCTCTGAATGTGATGATGATGGCCAGTCTCTTCGCGAACGAAGAACCGGGGAAGGTCTTTCCACCTTCCAGCCTGCGCATTGGATTTTTTTTTTTTTAGGTGAGACACAGTGTGCGCGGAACTGAGCCCACCCTTTAATCCTGAGGTTCATCTGCCGGGGCCAAGCACGCTTGGACGGTGGCAGCGAGGTCCTCAGGACGTAGATG